>NC_133004.1:0-307639 GCF_048564905.1 Vicugna pacos | reverse complement strand
AGGGAAACAGTCAAAGCATCTTTCAGGGGGCACATTTATTCCATGGTTGTGGGTTGTAGGTTAAAAACCCACATCCCATGGATAGGCTCTCGCTTATACTTGGTTTAGAGCCCAACCCCCACTTTCCCCCACTCTCCAGCCTAGGCATGCCATCAGGGAAGACAAGCTAAGGGATTCTTTTAGAACCCAGGCGCTGCTGTCATTTGGAGGAGCCTCCCCACAATCAGGATACCTGAGCACGTCTCCGTGTGTGTGCTGGAGGTGGGGAAACAGATTCCACGCATCTTTATGGGGCACAGGTGTTCCAAGGTTGGGGAAGTAGTTTAAAACCCTCCACTACCCACAGAGATGCACTCGCTAATACTTGGCTTTAGAGCCCATCCCCCACCATCGCTTACTGCTAGGCCTAGGAAAACACTTAGGGAAGTCAAGCTAAGGGATTCTATTACAACCCAGGTGCTGCTGTCTGTTGGAGGAACCTCCCCACACTCAAAACCCCAGAACACTTCTTCCTGTGTGTGCTGGACGTGGGGAAACATAGCACACGCATTTTTCAGGGGTCACAGTAATTCCCAAGTTGTGGGTTGTAGTTTAAACATCTCCACTACCCATGGAGAGGCACACGCTAATACTTAGTTTTAGATCCCAAATCCCACTTTCAACCACACACTGGCCTAGGCAAACCATCAGGGAAGACAAGCAAAGGGATTCTATTCAAACCAAGACGCTGATGTCAGTTGGAGGAACTACCCCACCCTCAGGATACTGGAACCCAACCTTGTGTGGTGGGGAGATTTGAAGCCCCACTCCACGCAAATGAATGGGTGCTCAGGTGTTTCCCTTTATGGAGAATTCATCTAAATACTTCCTCAGTCCATCGGGGACACTCGCTACTATTTGGCCTCAAAGCCCAACCCCCAGGTTTCTCTCAGAGTCAGTCCTAGGGAAACACTCAGGGATTACAAGCTAAGGGATTCTATTAGAACCCAGCCGCTTCTGTCACCTGAAATTGCCAGCCCACACTCAGGATAGCAGAAAACTTCTTCATGTGTGTTCTGGTGGTGGGGATACAGAGTCCACGCTTTTTTCAAGGAGCACAGGTATTCCCATGTTGTGGGCTTTTGGTTAATAACCTCCAAATCCCATGGAGAAGCACTCGCTAATACTTGGATTTAGAGCCCAACCCACCCTTTCCCCAGCACTCCGTATCAGGCAACCAAACAGGGTAGACAAGTTAAGCGATTTTATAAGAACCAAGGCCCTGCTCTCAGTTGGAGGAGGCTGCCCACTCTCAGGATAACTGTGCAAGTGTTCGTGTGTGTGCTGGAGGTGTGGAAACAGACTCCACGGATCTTTATAGGGGCACAGGTGTTCCCAGGTAAGGGATGTAGTTTAAACACCTCCACAAACCATAGAGAGGTCATCGCAAATACTTGGTTTTGGAGCCCAAACCACACATTCCCCCGCACTCCCGCCTAGGCTTTCCATCAGGGAAGACAAGCAAAGGGATTCAATTAGAACCCAGGCGCTGCTGTCAGTTGGAGGAACTTCCCTGCACTCAGAATTCCAGAACACATTCTTAGGTGTGGGAGAGATGTGCAGCCCCACTGCACCCAGATGAATGGAGGAAAAGGTGTTCCGTTTTGGGAGAAGTCCTCTAAGTACTTCCTCAATGGATCAGGGGGCACTCACTGCTCCGTGGCCTCCAAGCCCAACCCCCAGCTTTCCCTCATGGCCTGGCCTAAAAGAACACTCAGGGAACAGAAGCTAAGGGATACTAATAGAATCCAGGTGCTGCTGTCAGTTTGAGGAATTTCCCCACACTCAGAATACCAGAACACATCTTCGTGTGTGTGCTGGATGTAGGGAAACAGTCAAAGCATCTTTCAGGGGGCACATTTATTCCATGGTTGTGGGTTGTAGGTTAAAAACCCACATCCCATGGATAGGCTCTCGCTTATACTTGGTTTAGAGCCCAACCCCCACTTTCCCCCACTCTCCAGCCTAGGCATGCCATCAGGGAAGACAAGCTAAGGGATTCTTTTAGAACCCAGGCGCTGCTGTCATTTGGAGGAGCCTCCCCACAATCAGGATACCTGAGCACGTCTCCGTGTGTGTGCTGGAGGTGGGGAAACAGATTCCACGCATCTTTATGGGGCACAGGTGTTCCAAGGTTGGGGAAGTAGTTTAAAACCCTCCACTACCCACAAAGATGCACTCGCTAATACTTGGCTTTAGAGCCCATCCCCCACCATCGCTTACTGCTAGGCCTAGGAAAACACTTAGGGAAGTCAAGCGAAGGGATTCTATTACAACCCAGGTGCTGCTGTCTGTTGGAGGAACCTCCCCACACTCACAACCCCAGAACACTTCTTCCTGTGTGTGCTGGACGTGGGGAAACATAGCACACGCATTTTTCAGGGGTCACAGTAATTCCCAAGTTGTGGGTTGTAGTTTAAACATCTCCACTACCCATGGAGAGGCACACGCTAATACTTAGTTTTAGATCCCAAATCCCACTTTCAACCACACACTGGCCTAGGCAAACCATCAGGGAAGACAAGCAAAGGGATTCTATTCAAACCAAGACGCTGATGTCAGTTGGAGGAACTACCCCACCCTCAGGATACTGGAACCCAACCTTGTGTGGTGGGGAGATTTGAAGCCCCACTCCACGCAGATGAATGGGTGCTCAGGTGTTTCCCTTTATGGAGAATTCATCTAAATACTTCCTCAGTCCATCGGGGACACTCGCTACTATTTGGCCTCAAAGCCCAACCCCCAGGTTTCTCTCAGAGTCAGTCCTAGGGAAACACTCAGGGATTACAAGCTAAGGGATTCTATTAGAACCCAGCCGCTTCTGTCACCTGAAATTGCCAGCCCACACTCAGGATAGCAGAAAACTTCTTCATGTGTGTTCTGGTGGTGGGGATACAGAGTCCACGCTTTTTTCAAGGAGCACAGGTATTCCCATGTTGTGGGCTTTTGGTTAATAACCTAAAAATCCCATGGAGAAGCACTCGCTAATACTTGGATTTAGAGCCCAACCCACCCTTTCCCCAGCACTCCGTATCAGGCAACCAAACAGGGTAGACAAGTTAAGCGATTTTATAAGAACCAAGGCCCTGCTCTCAGTTGGAGGAGGCTGCCCACTCTCAGGATAACTGTGCAAGTGTTCGTGTGTGTGCTGGAGGTGTGGAAACAGACTCCACGGATCTTTATGGGGGCACAGGTGTTCCCAGGTTAGGGATGTAGTTTAAACACCTCCACAAACCATAGAGAGGTCATCGCAAATACTTGGTTTTGGAGCCCAAACCACACTTTCCCCCGCACTCCCGCCTAGGCTTTCCATCAGGGAAGACAAGCAAAGGGATTCAATTAGAACCCAGGCGCTGCTGTCAGTTGGAGGAACTTCCCTGCACTCAGAATTCCAGAACACATTCTTAGGTGTGGGAGAGATGTGCAGCCCCACTGCACCCAGATGAATGCAGGAAAAGGTGTTCCCTTTAGGGAGAAGTCCTCTAAGTACTTCCTCAATGGATCAGGGGGCACTCACTGCTACGTGGCCTCCAAGCCCAACCCCCAGCTTTCCCTCATGGCCTGGCCTAAAAGAACACTCAGGGAACAGAAGCTAAGGGATACTAATAGAATTCAGGTGCTGCTGTCAGTTTGAGGAACTTCCCCACACTCAGAATACAAGAACACATCTTCGTGTGTGTGCTGGATGTAGGGAAACAGTCAAAGCATCTTTCAGGGGGCACATTTATTCCATGGTTGTGGGTTGTAGGTTAAAAACCCATATCCCATGGATAGGCTCTCGCTTATACTTGTTTTAGAGCCCAACCCCCACTTTCCCCCACTCTCCAGCCTAGCCATGCCATCAGGGAAGAGAAGCTAAGGGATTCTTTTAGAACCCAGGCGCTGCTGTCATTTGGAGGAGCCTCCCCACAATCAGGGTACCTGAGCACGTCTCCGTGTGTGTGCTGGAGGTGGGGAAACCGATTCCACGCATCTTTATGGGGCACAGGTGTTCCAAGGTTGGGGAAGTAGTTTAAAACCCTCCACTACCCACAGAGATGCACTCGCTAATACTTGGCTTTAGAGCCCATCCCCCACCATCGCTTACTGCTAGGCCTAGGAAAACACTTAGGGAAGTCAAGCTAAGGGATTCTATTACAACCCAGGTGCTGCTGTCTGTTGGAGGAACCTCCCCACACTCAGAACCCCAGAACACTTCTTCCTGTGTGTGCTGGACGTGGGGAAACAGAGCACACGCATTTTTCAGGGGTCACAGTAATTCCCAAGTTGTGGGTTGTAGTTTAAACATCTCCACTACCCATGGAGAGGCACACGCTAATACTTAGTTTTAGATCCCAAATCCCACTTTCAACCACACACTGGCCTAGGCAAACCATCAGGGAAGACAAGCAAAGGGATTCTATTCAAACCAAGACGCTGATGTCAGTTGGAGGAACTACCCCACCCTCAGGATACTGGAACCCAACCTTGTGTGGTGGGGAGATTTGAAGCCCCACTCCACGCAGATGAATGGGTGCTCAGGTGTTTCCCTTTATGGAGAATTCATCTAAATACTTCCTCAGTCCATCGGGGACACTCGCTACTATTTGGCCTCAAAGCCCAACCCCCAGGATTCTCTCAGAGTCAGTCCTAGGGAAACACTCAGGGATTACAAGCTAAGGGATTCTATTAGAACCCAGCCGCTTCTGTCACCTGAAATTGCCAGCCCACACTCAGGATAGCAGAAAACTTCTTCATGTGTGTTCTGGTGGTGGGGATACAGAGTCCACGCTTTTTTCAATGAGCACAGGTATTCCCATGTTGTGGGCTTTTGGTTAATAACCTCCAAATCCCATGGAGAAGCACTCGCTAATACTTGGATTTAGAGCCCAACCCACCCTTTCCCCAGCACTCCGTATCAGGCAACCAAACAGGGTAGACAAGTTAAGCGATTTTATAAGAACCAAGGCCCTGCTCTCAGTTGGAGGAGGCTGCCCACTCTCAGGATAACTGTGCAAGTGTTCGTGTGTGTGCTGGAGGTGTGGAAACAGACTCCACGGATCTTTATGGGGGCACAGGTGTTCCCAGGTTAGGGATGTAGTTTAAACACCTCCACAAACCATAGAGAGGTCATCGCAAATACTTGGTTTTGGAGCCCAAACCACACTTTCCCCCGCACTCCCGCCTAGGCTTTCCATCAGGGAAGACAAGCAAAGGGATTCAATTAGAACCCAGGCGTTGCTGTCAGTTGGAGGAACTTCCCTGCACTCAGAATTCCAGAACACATTCTTAGGTGTGGGAGAGATGTGCAGCCCCACTGCACCCAGATGAATGCAGGAAAAGGTGTTCCCTTTAGGGAGAAGTCCTCTAAGTACTTCCTCAATGGATCAGGGGGCACTCACTGCTACGTGGCCTCCAAGCCCAACCCCCAGCTTTCCCTCATGGCCTGGCCTAAAAGAACACTCAGGGAACAGAAGCTAAGGGATACTAATAGAATTCAGGTGCTGCTGTCAGTTTGAGGAACTTCCCCACACTCAGAATACAAGAACACATCTTCGTGTGTGTGCTGGATGTAGGGAAACAGTCAAAGCATATTTCAGGGGGCACATTTATTCCATGGTTGTGGGTTGTAGGTTAAAAACCCATATCCCATGGATAGGCTCTCGCTTATACTTGTTTTAGAGCCCAACCCCCACTTTCCCCCACTCTCCAGCCTAGCCATGCCATCAGGGAAGAGAAGCTAAGGGATTCTTTTAGAACCCAGGCGCTGCTGTCATTTGGAGGAGCCTCCCCACAATCAGGGTACCTGAGCACGTCTCCGTGTGTGTGCTGGAGGTGGGGAAACAGATTCCACGCATCTTTATGGGGCACAGGTGTTCCAAGGTTGGGGAAGTAGTTTAAAACCCTCCACTACCCACAGAGATGCACTCGCTAATACTTGGCTTTAGAGCCCATCCCCCACCATCGCTTACTGCTAGGCCTAGGAAAACACTTAGGGAAGTCAAGCTAAGGGATTCTATTACAACCCAGGTGCTGCTGTCTGTTGGAGGAACCTCCCCACACTCAGAACCCCAGAACACTTCTTCCTGTGTGTGCTGGACGTGGGGAAACAGAGCACACGCATTTTTCAGGGGTCACAGTAATTCCCAAGTTGTGGGTTGTAGTTTAAACATCTCCACTACCCATGGAGAGGCACACGCTAATACTTAGTTTTAGATCCCAAATCCCACTTTCAACCACACACTGGCCTAGGCAAACCATCAGGGAAGACAAGCAAAGGGATTCTATTCAAACCAAGACGCTGATGTCAGTTGGAGGAACTACCCCACCCTCAGGATACTGGAACCCAACCTTGTGTGGTGGGGAGATTTGAAGCCCCACTCCACGCAGATGAATGGGTGCTCAGGTGTTTCCCTTTATGGAGAATTCATCTAAATACTTCCTCAGTCCATCGGGGACACTCGCTACTATTTGGCCTCAAAGCCCAACCCCCAGGTTTCTCTCAGAGTCAGTCCTAGGGAAACACTCAGGGATTACAATCTAAGGGATTCTATTAGAACCCAGCCGCTTCTGTCACCTGAAATTGCCAGCCCACACTCAGGATAGCAGAAAACTTCTTCATGTGTGTTCTGGTGGTGGGGATACAGAGTCCACGCTTTTTTCAAGGAGCACAGGTATTCCCATGTTGTGGGCTTTTGGTTAATAACCTCCAAATCCCATGGAGAAGCACTCGCTAATACTTGGATTTAGAGCCCAACCCACCCTTTCCCCAGCACTCCGTATCAGGCAACCAAACAGGGTAGACAAGTTAAGCGATTTTATAAGAACCAAGGCCCTGCTCGCAGTTGGAGGAGGCTGCCCACTCTCAGGATAACTGTGCAAGTGTTCGTGTGTGTGCTGGAGGTGTGGAAACAGACTCCACGGATCTTTATGGGGGCACAGGTGTTCCCAGGTTAGGGATGTAGTTTAAACACCTCCACAAACCATAGAGAGGTCATCGCAAATACTTGGTTTTGGAGCCCAAACCACACTTTCCCCCGCACTCCCGCCTAGGCTTTCCATCAGGGAAGACAAGCAAAGGGATTCAATTAGAACCCAGGCGCTGCTGTCAGTTGGAGGAACTTCCTTGCACTCAGAATTCCAGAACACATTCTTAGGTGTGGGAGAGATGTGCAGCCCCAAGGCACCCAGATGAATGCAGCAAAAGGTGTTCCCTTTAGGGAGAAGTCCTCTAAGTACTTCCTCAATGGATCAGGGGGCACTCACTGCTACGTGGACTCCAAGCCCAACCCCCAGCTTTCCCTCATGGCCTGGTCTAAGAAAACACTCAGGGAACAGAAGCTAAGGGATACTAATAGAATCAAGGTGCTGCTGTCAGTTTGAGGAACTTCCCCACACTCAGAATACCAGAACACATCTTCGTGTGTGTGCTGGATGTAGGGAAAGAGTCAAAGCATCTTTCAGGGGGCACATTTATTCCATGGTTGTGGGTTGTAGGTTAAAAACCCACATCCCATGGATAGGCTCTCGCTTATACTTGGTTTAGAGCCCAACCCCCACTTCCCCCACTCTCCAGCCTAGGCATGCCATCAGGGAAGACAAGCTAAGGGATTCTTTTAGAACCCAGGCGCTGCTGTCATTTGGAGGAGCCTCCCCACAATCAGGATACCTGAGCACGTCTCCGTGTGTGTGCTGGAGGTGGGGAAACAGATTCCACGCATCTTTATGGGGCACATGTGTTCCAAGGTTGGGGAAGTAGTTTAAAACCCTCCTCTACCCACAGAGATGCACTCGCTAATACTTGGCTTTAGAGCCCTTCCGCCACCATCGCTTACTGCTAGGCCTAGGAAAACACTTAGGGAAGTCAACCTAAGGGATTCTATTACAACCCAGGTGCTGCTGTATGTTGGAGGAACCTCCCCACACTCAGAACCCCAGAAAACTTCTTCCTGTGTGTGCTGGACGTGGGGAAACATAGCACACGCATTTTTCAGGGGTCACAGTAACTCCCAAGTTGTGGGTTGTAGTTTAAACATCTCCACTACCCATGGAGAGGCACACGCTAATACTTAGTTTTAGATCCCAAATCCCACTTTCAACCACACACTGGCCTAGGCAAACCATCAGGGAAGACACGCAAAGGGATTCTATTCAAACCAAGACGCTGATGTCAGTTGGAGGAACTACCCCACCCTCAGGATACTGGAACCCAACCTTGTGTGGTGGGGAGATTTGAAGCCCCACTCCACGCAGATGAATGGGTGCTCAGGTGTTTCCCTTTATGGAGAATTCATCTAAATACTTCCTCAGTCCATCGGGGACACTCGCTACTATTTGGCCTCAAAGCCCAACCCCCAGGTTTCTCTCAGAGTCAGTCCTAGGGAAACACTCAGGGATTACAAGCTAAGGGATTCTATTAGAACCCAGCCGCTTCTGTCACCTGAAATTGCCAGCCCACACTCAGGATAGCAGAAAACTTCTTCATGTGTGTTCTGGTGGTGGGGATACAGAGTCCACGCTTTTTTCAAGGAGCACAGGTATTCCCATGTTGTGGGCTTTTGGTTAATAACCTCCAAATTCCATGGAAAAGCACTCGCTAATACTTGGATTTAGAGCCCAACCCACCCTTTCCCCAGCACTCCGTATCAGGCAACCAAACAGGGTAGAGAAGTTAAGCGATTTTATAAGAACCAAGGCCCTGCTCTCAGTTGCAGGAGGCTGCCCACTCTCAGGATAACTGTGCAAGTGTTCGTGTGTGTGCTGGAGGTGTGGAAACAGACTCCACGGATCTTTATGGGGGCACAGGTGTTCCCAGGTTAGGGATGTAGTTTAAACACCTCCACAAACCATAGAGAAGTCATCGCAAATACTTGGTTTTGGAGCCCAAACCACACTTTCCCCCGCACTCCCGCCTAGGCTTTCCATCAGGGAAGACAAGCAAAGGGATTCAATTAGAACCCAGGCGCTGCTGTCAGTTGGAGGAACTTCCCTGCACTCAGAATTCCAGAACACATTCTTAGGTGTGGGAGAGATGTGCAGCCCCACTGCACCCAGATGAATGGAGGAAAAGGTGTTCCGATTAGGGAAAAGTCCTCTAAGTACTTCCTCAATGAATCAGGGGGCACTCACTGCTACGTGGCCTCCAAGCCCAATCCCCAGCTTTCCCTCATGGCCTGGTCTAAGAGAACACTCAGGGAACAGAAGCTAAGGGATACTAATAGAATCCAGGTGCTGCTGTCAGTTTGAGGAACTTCCCCACACTCAGAATACCAGAACACATGTTCGTGTGTGTGCTGTATGTAGGGAAACAGACAAAGCATCTTTCAGGGGGCACATTTATTCCATGGTTGTGGGTTGTAGGTTAAAAACCCACATCCCGTGGATAGGCTCTCGCTTATACTTGGTTTAGAGCCCAACCCCCACTTTCCCCCACTCTCCAGCCTAGGCATGCCATCAGGGAAGACAAGCTAAGGGATTCTTTTAGAACCCAGGCGCTGCTGTCATTTGGAGGAGCCTCCCCACAATCAGGATACCTGAGCACGTCTCCGTGTGTGTGCTGGAGGTGGGGAAACAGATTCCACGCATCTTTACGGGGCACAGGTGTTCCAAGGTTGGGGAAGTAGTTTAAAACCCTCCACTACCCACAGAGATGCACTCGCTAATACTTGGCTTTAGAGCCCATCCCCCACCATCGCTTACTGCTAGGCCTAGGAAAACACATAGGGAAGTCAAGCTAAGGGATTCTATTACAACCCAGGTGCTTCTGTCTGTTGGAGGAACCTCCCCACTCTCAGAACCCCAGAACACTCCTTCCTGTGTGTGCTCGACGTGGGGAAACATAGCACACGCATTTTTCAGGGGTCACAGTAATTCCCAAGTTGTGGGTTGTAGTTTAAACATCTCCACTACCCATGGAGAGGCACACGCTAATCCTTAGTTTTAGATCCCAAATCCCACTTTCAACCACACACTGGCCTAGGCAAACCATCAGGGAAGACAAGCAAAGGGATTCTATTCAAACCAAGACGCTGATGTCAGTTGGAGGAACTACCCCACCCTCAGGATACTGGAACCCAACCTTGTGTGGTGGGGAGATTTGAAGCCCCACTCCACGCAGATGAATGGGTGCTCAGGTGTTTCCCTTTATGGAGAATTCATCTAAATACTTCCTCAGTCCATCGGGGACACTCGCTACTATTTGGCCTCAAAGCCCAACCCCCAGGTTTCTCTCAGAGTCAGTCCTAGGGAAACACTCAGGGATTACAAGCTAAGGGATTCTATTAGAACCCAGCCGCTTCTGTCACCTGAAATTGCCAGCCCACACTCAGGATAGCAGAAAACTTCTTCATGTGTGTTCTGGTGGTGGGGATACAGAGTCCACGCTTTTTTCAAGGAGCACAGGTATTCCCATGTTGTGGGCTTTTGGTTAATAACCTCCAAATCCCATGGAGAAGCACTCGCTAATACTTGGATTTAGAGCCCAACACACCCTTTCCCCAGCACTCCGTATCAGGCAACCAAACAGGGTAGACAAGTTAAGCGATTTTATAAGAACCAAGGCCCTGCTCTCAGTTGGAGGAGGCTGCCCACTCTCAGGATAACTGTGCAAGTGTTCGTGTGTGTGCTGGAGGTGTGGAAACAGACTCCACGGATCTTTATGGGGGCACAGGTGTTCCCAGGTTAGGGATGTAGTTTAAACACCTCCACAAACCATAGAGACGTCATCGCAAATACTTGGTTTTGGAGCCCAAACCACACTTTCCCCCGCACTCCCGCCTAGGCTTTCCATCAGGGAAGACAAGCAAAGGGATTCAATTAGAACCCAGGCGCTGCTGTCAGTTGGAGGAACTTCCCTGCACTCAGAATTCCAGAACACATTCTTAGGTGTGGGAGAGATGTGCAGCCCCACTGCACCCAGATGAATGCAGGAAAAGGTGTTCCCTTTACGGAGAAGTCCTCTAAGTACTTCCTCAATGGATCAGGGGGCACTCACTGCTACGTGGCCTCCAAGCCCAACCCCCAGCTTTCCCTCATGGCCTGGTCTAAGAAAACACTCAGGGAACAGAAGCTAAGTTATACTAATAGAATCAAGGTGCTGCTGTCAGTTTGAGGTACTTCCCCACACTCAGAATACCAGAACACATCTTCGTGTGTGTGCTGGATGTAGGGAAAGAGTCAAAGCATCTTTCAGGGGGCACATTTATTCCATGGTTGTGGGTTGTAGGTTAAAAACCCACATCCCATGGATAGGCTCTCGCTTATACTTGCTTTAGAGCCCAACCCCCACTTCCCCCACTCTCCAGCCTAGGCATGCCATCAGGGAAGACAAGCTAAGGGATTCTTTTAGAACCCAGGCGCTGCTGTCATTTGGAGGAGCCTCCCCACAATCAGGATACCTGAGCACGTCTCCGTGTGTTTGCTGGAGGTGGGGAAACAGATTCCACGCATCTTTATGGGGCACAGGTGTTCCAAGGTTGGGGAAGTAGTTTAAAACCCTCCTCTACCCACAGAGATGCACTCGCTAATACTTGGCTTTAGAGCCCTTCCGCCACCATCGCTTACTGCTAGGCCTAGGAAAACACTTAGGGAAGTCAAGCTAAGGGATTCTATTACAACCCAGGTGCTGCTGTCTGTTGGAGGAACCTCCCCACACTCAGAACCCCAGAACACTTCTTCCTGTGTGTGCTGGACGTGGGGAAACATAGCACACGAATTTTTCAGGGGTCACAGTAACTCCCAAGTTGTGGGTTGTAGTTTAAACATCTCCACTACCCATGGAGTGGCACACGCTAATACTTAGTTTTAGATCCCAAATCCCACTTTCAACCACACAGGGGCCTAGGCATACCATCAGGGAAGACACGCAAAGGGATTCTATTCAAACCAAGACGCTGATGTCAGTTGGAGGAACTACCCCACCCTCAGGATACTGGAACACAACCTTGTGTGGTGGGGAGATTTGAAGCCCCACTCCACGCAGATGAATGGGTGCTCAGGTGTTTCCCTTTATGGAGAATTCATCTAAATACTTCCTCAGTCCATCGGGGACACTCGCTACTATTTGGCCTCAAAGCCCAACCCCCAGGTTTCTCTCAGGGTCAGTCCTAGGGAAACACTCAGTGATTACAAGCTAAGGGATTCTATTAGAACCCAGCCGCTTCTGTCACCTGAAATTGCCAGCCCACACTCAGGATAGCAGAAAACTTCTTCATGTGTGTTCTGGTGGTGGGGATACAGAGTCCACGCTTTTTTCAAGGAGCACAGGTATTCCCATGTTGTGGGCTTTTGGTTAATAACCTCCAAATCCCATGGAGAAGCACTCGCTAATACTTGGATTTAGAGCCCAACCCACCCTTTCCCCAGCACTCCGTATCAGGCAACCAAACAGGGTAGACAAGTTAAGCGATTTTATAAGAACCAAGGCCCTGCTCTCAGTTGGAGGAGGCTGCCCACTCTCAGGATAACTGTGCAAGTGTTCGTGTGTGTGCTGGAGGTGTGGAAACAGACTCCACGGATCTTTATGGGGGCACAGGTGTTCCCAGGTTAGGGATGTAGTTTAAACACCTCCACAAACCATAGAGAGGTCATCGCAAATACTTGGTTTTGGAGCCCAAACCACACTTTCCCCCGCACTCCCGCCTAGGCTTTCCATCAGGGAAGACAAGCAAAGGGATGCAATTAGAACCCAGGCGCTGCTGTCAGTTGGAGGAACTTCCCTGCACTCAGAATTCCAGAACACATTCTTAGGTGTGGGAGAGATGTGCAGCCCCACTGCACCCAGATGAATGCAGGAAAAGGTGTTCCCTTTAGGGAGAAGTCCTCTAAGTACTTCCTCAATGGATCAGGGGGCACTCACTGCTACGTGGCCTCCAAGCCCAACCCCCAGCTTTCCCTCATGGCCTGGTCTAAGAAAACACTCAGGGAACAGAAGCTAAGGGATACTAATAGAATCCAGGTGCTGCTGTCAGTTTGAGGAACTTCCCCACACTCAGAATACCAGAACACATCTTCGTGTGTGTGCTGGATGTAGGGAAAGAGTCAAAGCATCTTTCAGGGGGCACATTTATTCCATGGTTGTGGGTTGTAGGTTAAAAACCCACATCCCATGGATAGGCTCTCTCTTAAACTTGCTTTAGACCCCAACCCCCACTTCCCCCCCTCTCCAGCCTAGGCATGCCATCAGGGAAGACAAGCTAAGGGATTCTTTTAGAACCCAGGCGCTGCTGTCATTTGGAGGAGCCTCCCCACAATCAGGATACCTGAGCACGTCTCCGTGTGTGTGCTGGAGGTGGGGAAACAGATTCCACGCATCTTTATGGGGCACAGGTGTTCCAATGTTGGGGAAGTAGTTTAAAACCCTCCTCTACCCACAGAGATGCACTCGCTAATACTTGGCTTTAGAGCCCTTCCGCCACCATCGCTTACTGCTAGGCCTAGGAAAACACTTAGGGAAGTCAAGCTAAGGGATTCTATTACAACCCAGGTGCTGCTGTCTGTTGGAGGAACCTCCCCACACTCAGAACCCCAGAAAACTTCTTCCTGTGTGTGCTGGACGTGGGGAAACATAGCACACGCATTTTTCAGGGGTCACAGTAACTCCCAAGTTGTGGGTTGTAGTTTAAACATCTCCACTACCCATGGAGTGGCACACGCTAATACTTAGTTTTAGATCCCAAATCCCACTTTCAACCACACACTGGCCTAGGCAAACCATCAGGGAAGACACGCAAAGGGATTCTATTCAAACCAAGACGCTGATGTCAGTTGGAGGAACTACCCCACCCTCAGGATACTGGAACACAACCTTGTGTGGTGGGGAGATTTGAAGCCCCACTCCACGCAGATGAATGGGTGCTCAGGTGTTTCCCTTTATGGAGAATTCATCTAAATACTTCCTCAGTCCATCGGGGACACTCGCTACTATTTGGCCTCAAAGCCCAACCCCCAGGTTTCTCTCAGAGTCAGTCCTAGGGAAACACTCAGGGATTACAAGCTAAGGGATTCTATTAGAACCCAGCCGCTTCTGTCACCTGAAATTGCCAGCCCACACTCAGGATAGCAGAAAACTTCTTCATGTGTGTTCTGGTGGTGGGGATACAGAGTCCACGCTTTTTTCAAGGAGCACAGGTATTCCCATGTTGTGGGATTTTGGTTAATAACCTCCAAATCCCATGGAGAAGCACTCGCTAATACTTGGATTTAGAGCCCAACCCACCCTTTCCCCAGCACTCCGTATCAGGCAACCAAACAGGGTAGACAAGTTAAGCGATTTTATAAGAACCAAGGCCCTGCTCTCAGTTGGAGGAGGCTGCCCACTCTCAGGATAACTGTGCAAGTGTTCGTGTGTGTGCTGGAGGTGTGGAAACAGACTCCACGGATCTTTATGGGGGCACAGGTGTTCCCAGGTTAGGGATGTAGTTTAAACACCTCCACAAACCATAGAGAGGTCATCGCAAATACTTGGTTTTCGAGCCCAAACCACACTTTCCCCCGCACTCCCGCCTAGGCTTTCCATCAGGGAAGACAAGCAAAGGGATGCAATTAGAACCCAGGCGCTGCTGTCAGTTGGAGGAACTTCCCTGCACTCAGAATTCCAGAACACATTCTTAGGTGTGGGAGAGTTGTTCAGCCGCACTGCCCCCAGATGAATGGAGGACAAAGTGTTCCGTTTAGGGAGAAGTCCTCTAAGTACTTCCTCAATGGATCAGGGGCACTCACTGCTACGTGGCCTCCAAGCCCAACCCCCAGCTTTCCCTCATGGCCTGGTCTAAGAAAACACTCAGGGAACAGAAGCTAAGGGATACTAATAGAATCCAGGTGCTGCTGTCAGTTTGAGGAACTTCCCCACACTCAGAATACCAGAACACATCTTCGTGTGTGTGCTGGATGTAGGGAAACAGTCAAAGCATCTTTCAGGGGGCACATTTATTCCATGGTTGTGGGTTGTAGGTTAAAAACCCACATCCCATGGATAGGCTCTCGCTTATACTTGGTTTAGAGCCCAACCCCCACTTCCCCCACTCTCCAGCCTAGGCATGCCATCAGGGAAGACAAGCTAAGGGATTCTTTTAGAACCCAGGCGCTGCTGTCATTTGGAGGAGCCTCCCCACAATCAGGATACCTGAGCACGTCTCCGTGTGTGTGCTGGAGGTGGGGAAACAGATTCCACGCATCTTTATGGGGCACAGGTGTTCCAAGGTTGGGGAAGTAGTTTAAAACCCTCCACTACCCACAGAGATGCACTCGCTAATACTTGGCTTTAGAGCCCATCCCCCACCATCGCTTACTGCTAGGCCTAGGAAAACACTTAGGGAAGTCAAGCTAAGGGATTCTATTACAACCCAGGTGCTGCTGTCTGTTGGAGGAACCTCCCCACACTCAGAACCCCAGAAAACTTCTTCCTGTGTGTGCTGGACGTGGGGAAACATAGCACACGCATTTTTCAGGGGTCACAGTAACTCCCAAGTTGTGGGTTGTAGTTTAAACATCTCCACTACCCATGGAGAGGCACACGCTAATACTTAGTTTTAGATCCCAAATCCCACTTTCAACCACACACTGGCCTAGGCAAACCATCAGGGAAGACACGCAAAGGGATTCTATTCAAACCAAGACGCTGATGTCAGTCGGAGGAACTACCCCACCCTCAGGATACTGGAACCCAACCTTGTGTGGTGGGGAGATTTGAAGCCCCACTCCACGCAGATGAATGGGTGCTCAGGTGTTTCCCTTTATGGAGAATTCATCTAAATACTTCCTCAGTCCATCGGGGACACTCGCTACTATTTGGCCTCAAAGCCCAACCCCCAGGTTTCTCTCAGAGTCAGTCCTAGGGAAACACTCAGGGATTACAAGCTAAGGGATTCTATTAGAACCCAGCCGCTTCTGTCACCTGAAATTGCCAGCCCACACTCAGGATAGCAGAAAACTTCTTCATGTGTGTTCTGGTGGTGGGGATACAGAGTCCACGCTTTTTTCAAGGAGCACAGGTATTCCCATGTTGTGGGCTTTTGGTTAATAACCTAAAAATCCCATGGAGAAGCACTCGCTAATACTTGGATTTAGAGCCCAACCCACCCTTTCCCCAGCACTCCGTATCAGGCAACCAAACAGGGTAGACAAGTTAAGCGATTTTATAAGAACCAAGGCCCTGCTCTCAGTTGGAGGAGGCTGCCCAATCTCAGGATAACTGTGCAAGTGTTCGTGTGTGTGCTGGAGGTGTGGAAACAGACTCCACGGATCTTTATGGGGGCACAGGTGTTCCCAGGTTAGGGATGTAGTTTAAACACCTCCACAAACCATAGAGAGGTCATCGCAAATACTTGGTTTTGGAGCCCAAACCACACTTTCCCCCGCACTCCCGCCTAGGCTTTCCATCAGGGAAGACAAGCAAAGGGATTCAATTAGAACCCAGGCGCTGCTGTCAGTTGGAGGAACTTCCCTGCACTCAGAATTCCAGAACACATTCTTAGGTGTGGGAGAGATGTGCAGCCCCACTGCACCCAGATGAATGCAGGAAAAGGTGTTCCCTTTAGGGAGAAGTCCTCTAAGTACTTCCTCAATGGATCAGGGGGCACTCACTGCTACGTGGCCTCCAAGCCCAACCCCCAGCTTTCCCTCATGGCCTGGTCAAAGAAAACACTCAGGGAACAGAAGCTAAGGGATACTAATAGAATCAAGGTGCTGCTGTCAGTTTGAGGAACTTCCCCACACTCAGAATACCAGAACACATCTTCGTGTGTGTGCTGGATGTAGGGAAAGAGTCAAAGCATCTTTCAGGGGGCACATTTATTCCATGGTTGTGGGTTGTAGGTTAAAAACCCACATCCCATGGATAGGCTCTCGCTTATACTTGGTTTAGAGCCCAACCCCCACTTCCCCCACTCTCCAGCCTAGGCATGCCATCAGGGAAGACAAGCTAAGGGATTCTTTTAGAACCCAGGCGCTGCTGTCATTTGGAGGAGCCTCCCCACAATCAGGATACCTGAGCACGTCTCCGTGTGTGTGCTGGAGGTGGGGAAACAGATTCCACGCATCTTTATGGGGCACAGGTGTTCCAAGGTTGGGGAAGTAGTTTAAAACCCTCCACTACCCACAGAGATGCACTCGCTAATACTTGGCTTTAGAGCCCATCCCCCACCATCGCTTACTGCTAGGCCTAGGAAAACACTTAGGGAAGTCAAGCTAAGGGATTCTATTACAACCCAGGTGCTTCTGTCTGTTGGAGGAACCTCCCCACTCTCAGAACCCCAGAACACTTCTTCCTGTGTGTGCTCGACGTGGGGAAACATAGCACACGCATTTTTCAGGGGTCACAGTAATTCCCAAGTTGTGGGTTGTAGTTTAAACATCTCCACTACCCATGGAGAGGCACACGCTAATACTTAGTTTTAGATCCCAAATCCCACTTTCAACCACACACTGGCCTAGGCAAACCATCAGGGAAGACACGCAAAGGGATTCTATTCAAACCAAGACGCTGATGTCAGTCGGAGGAACTACCCCACCCTCAGGATACTGGAACCCAACCTTGTGTGGTGGGGAGATTTGAAGCCCCACTCCACGCAGATGAATGGGTGCTCAGGTGTTTCCCTTTATGGAGAATTCATCTAAATACTTCCTCAGTCCATCGGGGACACTCGCTACTATTTGGCCTCAAAGCCCAACCCCCAGGTTTCTCTCAGAGTCAGTCCTAGGGAAACACTCAGGGATTACAAGCTAAGGGATTCTATTAGAACCCAGCCGCTTCTGTCACCTGAAATTGCCAGCCCACACTCAGGATAGCAGAAAACTTCTTCATGTGTGTTCTGGTGGTGGGGATACAGAGTCCACGCTTTTTTCAAGGAGCACAGGTATTCCCATGTTGTGGGCTTTTGGTTAATAACCTAAAAATCCCATGGAGAAGCACTCGCTAATACTTGGATTTAGAGCCCAACCCACCCTTTCCCCAGCACTCCGTATCAGGCAACCAAACAGGGTAGACAAGTTAAGCGATTTTATAAGAACCAAGGCCCTGCTCTCAGTTGGAGGAGGCTGCCCACTCTCAGGATAACTGTGCAAGTGTTCGTGTGTGTGCTGGAGGTGTGGAAACAGACTCCACGGATCTTTATGGGGGCACAGGTGTTCCCAGGTTAGGGATGTAGTTTAAACACCTCCACAAACCATAGAGAGGTCATCGCAAATACTTGGTTTTGGAGCCCAAACCACACTTTCCCCCGCACTCCCGCCTAGGCTTTCCATCAGGGAAGACAAGCAAAGGGATTCAATTAGAACCCAGGCGCTGCTGTCAGTTGGAGGAACTTCCCTGCACTCAGAATTCCAGAACACATTCTTAGGTGTGGGAGAGATGTGCAGCCCCACTGCACCCAGATGAATGCAGGAAAAGGTGTTCCCTTTAGGGAGAAGTCCTCTAAGTACTTCCTCAATGGATCAGGGGGCACTCACTGCTACGTGGCCTCCAAGCCCAACCCCCAGCTTTCCCTCATGGCCTGGTCAAAGAAAACACTCAGGGAACAGAAGCTAAGGGATACTAATAGAATCAAGGTGCTGCTGTCAGTTTGAGGAACTTCCCCACACTCAGAATACCAGAACACATCTTCGTGTGTGTGCTGGATGTAGGGAAAGAGTCAAATCATCTTTCAGGGGGCACATTTATTCCATGGTTGTGGGTTGTAGGTTAAAAACCCACATCCCATGGATAGGCTCTCGCTTATACTTGGTTTAGAGCCCAACCCCCACTTCCCCCACTCTCCAGCCTAGGCATGCCATCAGGGAAGACAAGCTAAGGGATTCTTTTAGAACCCAGGCGCTGCTGTCATTTGGAGGAGCCTCCCCACAATCAGGATACCTGAGCACGTCTCCGTGTGTGTGCTGGAGGTGGGGAAACAGATTCCACGCATCTTTATGGGGCTCATGTGTTCCAAGGTTGGGGAAGTAGTTTAAAACCCTCCTCTACCCACAGAGATGCACTCGCTAATACTTGGCTTTAGAGCCCTTCCGCCACCATCGCTTACTGCTAGGCCTAGGAAAACACTTAGGGAAGTCAAGCTAAGGGATTCTATTACAACCCAGGTGCTTCTGTCTGTTGGAGGAACCTCCCCACACTCAGAACCCCAGAAAACTTCTTCCTGTGTGTGCTGGACGTGGGGAAACATAGCACACGCATTTTTCAGGGGTCACAGTAACTCCCAAGTTGTGGGTTGTAGTTTAAACATCTCCACTACCCATGGAGAGGCACACGCTAATACTTAGTTTTAGATCCCAAATCCCACTTTCAACCACACACTGGCCTAGGCAAACCATCAGGGAAGACACGCAAAAGGATTCTATTCAAACCAAGACGCTGATGTCAGTCGGAGGAACTACCCCACCCTCAGGATACTGGAACCCAACCTTGTGTGGTGGGGAGATTTGAAGCCCCACTCCACGCAGTTGAATGGGTGCTCAGGTGTTTCCCTTTATGGAGAATTCATCTAAATACTTCCTCAGTCCATCGGGGACACTCGCTACTATTTGGCCTCAAAGCCCAACCCCCAGGTTTCTCTCAGAGTCAGTCCTAGGGAAACACTCAGGGATTACAAGCTAAGGGATTCTATTAGAACCCAGCCGCTTCTGTCACCTGAAATTGCCAGCCCACACTCAGGATAGCAGAAAACTTCTTCATGTGTGTTCTGGTGGTGGGGATACAGAGTCCACGCTTTTTTCAAGGAGCACAGGTATTCCCATGTTGTGGGCTTTTGGTTAATAACCTAAAAATCCCATGGAGAAGCACTCGCTAATACTTGGATTTAGAGCCCAACCCACCCTTTCCCCAGCACTCCGTATCAGGCAACCAAACAGGGTAGACAAGTTAAGCGATTTTATAAGAACCAAGGCCCTGCTCTCAGTTGGAGGAGGCTGCCCACTCTCAGGATAACTGTGCAAGTGTTCGTGTGTGTGCTGGAGGTGTGGAAACAGACTCCACGGATCTTTATGGGGGCACAGGTGTTCCCAGGTTAGGGATGTAGTTTAAACACCTCCACAAACCATAGAGAGGTCATCGCAAATACTTGGTTTTGGAGCCAAAACCACACTTTCCCCCGCACTCCCGCCTAGGCTTTCCATCAGGGAAGACAAGCAAAGGGATGCAATTAGAACCCAGGCGCTGCTGTCAGTTGGAGGAACTTCCCTGCACTCAGAATTCCAGAACACATTCTTAGGTGTGGGAGAGTTGTTCAGCCGCACTGCCCCCAGATGAATGGAGGACAAAGTGTTCCGTTTAGGGAGAAGTCCTCTAAGTACTTCCTCAATGGATCAGGGGCACTCACTGCTACGTGGCCTCCAAGCCCAACCCCCAGCTTTCCCTCATGGCCTGGTCTAAGAAAACACTCAGGGAACAGAAGCTAAGGGATACTAATAGAATCCAGGTGCTGCTGTCAGTTTGAGGAACTTCCCCACACTCAGAATACCAGAACACATCTTCGTGTGTGTGCTGGATGTAGGGAAACAGTCAAAGCATCTTTCAGGGGGCACATTTATTCCATGGTTGTGGGTTGTAGGTTAAAAACCCACATCCCATGGATAGGCTCTCGCTTATACTTGGTTTAGAGCCCAACCCCCACTTCCCCCACTCTCCAGCCTAGGCATGCCATCAGGGAAGACAAGCTAAGGGATTCTTTTAGAACCCAGGCGCTGCTGTCATTTGGAGGAGCCTCCCCACAATCAGGATACCTGAGCACGTCTCCGTGTGTGTGCTGGAGGTGGGGAAACAGATTCCACGCATCTTTATGGGGCACAGGTGTTCCAAGGTTGGGGAAGTAGTTTAAAACCCTCCACTACCCACAGAGATGCACTCGCTAATACTTGGCTTTAGAGCCCATCCCCCACCATCGCTTACTGCTAGGCCTAGGAAAACACTTAGGGAAGTCAAGCTAAGGGATTCTATTACAACCCAGGTGCTGCTGTCTGTTGGAGGAACCTCCCCACACTCAGAACCCCAGAAAACTTCTTCCTGTGTGTGCTGGACGTGGGGAAACATAGCACACGCATTTTTCAGGGGTCACAGTAACTCCCAAGTTGTGGGTTGTAGTTTAAACATCTCCACTACCCATGGAGAGGCACACGCTAATACTTAGTTTTAGATCCCAAATCCCACTTTCAACCACACACTGGCCTAGGCAAACCATCAGGGAAGACACGCAAAGGGATTCTATTCAAACCAAGACGCTGATGTCAGTCGGAGGAACTACCCCACCCTCAGGATACTGGAACCCAACCTTGTGTGGTGGGGAGATTTGAAGCCCCACTCCACGCAGATGAATGGGTGCTCAGGTGTTTCCCTTTATGGAGAATTCATCTAAATACTTCCTCAGTCCATCGGGGACACTCGCTACTATTTGGCCTCAAAGCCCAACCCCCAGGTTTCTCTCAGAGTCAGTCCTAGGGAAACACTCAGGGATTACAAGCTAAGGGATTCTATTAGAACCCAGCCGCTTCTGTCACCTGAAATTGCCAGCCCACACTCAGGATAGCAGAAAACTTCTTCATGTGTGTTCTGGTGGTGGGGATACAGAGTCCACGCTTTTTTCAAGGAGCACAGGTATTCCCATGTTGTGGGCTTTTGGTTAATAACCTAAAAATCCCATGGAGAAGCACTCGCTAATACTTGGATTTAGAGCCCAACCCACCCTTTCCCCAGCACTCCGTATCAGGCAACCAAACAGGGTAGACAAGTTAAGCGATTTTATAAGAACCAAGGCCCTGCTCTCAGTTGGAGGAGGCTGCCCAATCTCAGGATAACTGTGCAAGTGTTCGTGTGTGTGCTGGAGGTGTGGAAACAGACTCCACGGATCTTTATGGGGGCACAGGTGTTCCCAGGTTAGGGATGTAGTTTAAACACCTCCACAAACCATAGAGAGGTCATCGCAAATACTTGGTTTTGGAGCCCAAACCACACTTTCCCCCGCACTCCCGCCTAGGCTTTCCATCAGGGAAGACAAGCAAAGGGATTCAATTAGAACCCAGGCGCTGCTGTCAGTTGGAGGAACTTCCCTGCACTCAGAATTCCAGAACACATTCTTAGGTGTGGGAGAGATGTGCAGCCCCACTGCACCCAGATGAATGCAGGAAAAGGTGTTCCCTTTAGGGAGAAGTCCTCTAAGTACTTCCTCAATGGATCAGGGGGCACTCACTGCTACGTGGCCTCCAAGCCCAACCCCCAGCTTTCCCTCATGGCCTGGTCAAAGAAAACACTCAGGGAACAGAAGCTAAGGGATACTAATAGAATCAAGGTGCTGCTGTCAGTTTGAGGAACTTCCCCACACTCAGAATACCAGAACACATCTTCGTGTGTGTGCTGGATGTAGGGAAAGAGTCAAAGCATCTTTCAGGGGGCACATTTATTCCATGGTTGTGGGTTGTAGGTTAAAAACCCACATCCCATGGATAGGCTCTCGCTTATACTTGGTTTAGAGCCCAACCCCCACTTCCCCCACTCTCCAGCCTAGGCATGCCATCAGGGAAGACAAGCTAAGGGATTCTTTTAGAACCCAGGCGCTGCTGTCATTTGGAGGAGCCTCCCCACAATCAGGATACCTGAGCACGTCTCCGTGTGTGTGCTGGAGGTGGGGAAACAGATTCCACGCATCTTTATGGGGCACAGGTGTTCCAAGGTTGGGGAAGTAGTTTAAAACCCTCCACTACCCACAGAGATGCACTCGCTAATACTTGGCTTTAGAGCCCATCCCCCACCATCGCTTACTGCTAGGCCTAGGAAAACACTTAGGGAAGTCAAGCTAAGGGATTCTATTACAACCCAGGTGCTTCTGTCTGTTGGAGGAACCTCCCCACTCTCAGAACCCCAGAACACTTCTTCCTGTGTGTGCTCGACGTGGGGAAACATAGCACACGCATTTTTCAGGGGTCACAGTAATTCCCAAGTTGTGGGTTGTAGTTTAAACATCTCCACTACCCATGGAGAGGCACACGCTAATACTTAGTTTTAGATCCCAAATCCCACTTTCAACCACACACTGGCCTAGGCAAACCATCAGGGAAGACACGCAAAGGGATTCTATTCAAACCAAGACGCTGATGTCAGTCGGAGGAACTACCCCACCCTCAGGATACTGGAACCCAACCTTGTGTGGTGGGGAGATTTGAAGCCCCACTCCACGCAGATGAATGGGTGCTCAGGTGTTTCCCTTTATGGAGAATTCATCTAAATACTTCCTCAGTCCATCGGGGACACTCGCTACTATTTGGCCTCAAAGCCCAACCCCCAGGTTTCTCTCAGAGTCAGTCCTAGGGAAACACTCAGGGATTACAAGCTAAGGGATTCTATTAGAACCCAGCCGCTTCTGTCACCTGAAATTGCCAGCCCACACTCAGGATAGCAGAAAACTTCTTCATGTGTGTTCTGGTGGTGGGGATACAGAGTCCACGCTTTTTTCAAGGAGCACAGGTATTCCCATGTTGTGGGCTTTTGGTTAATAACCTAAAAATCCCATGGAGAAGCACTCGCTAATACTTGGATTTAGAGCCCAACCCACCCTTTCCCCAGCACTCCGTATCAGGCAACCAAACAGGGTAGACAAGTTAAGCGATTTTATAAGAACCAAGGCCCTGCTCTCAGTTGGAGGAGGCTGCCCACTCTCAGGATAACTGTGCAAGTGTTCGTGTGTGTGCTGGAGGTGTGGAAACAGACTCCACGGATCTTTATGGGGGCACAGGTGTTCCCAGGTTAGGGATGTAGTTTAAACACCTCCACAAACCATAGAGAGGTCATCGCAAATACTTGGTTTTGGAGCCCAAACCACACTTTCCCCCGCACTCCCGCCTAGGCTTTCCATCAGGGAAGACAAGCAAAGGGATTCAATTAGAACCCAGGCGCTGCTGTCAGTTGGAGGAACTTCCCTGCACTCAGAATTCCAGAACACATTCTTAGGTGTGGGAGAGATGTGCAGCCCCACTGCACCCAGATGAATGCAGGAAAAGGTGTTCCCTTTAGGGAGAAGTCCTCTAAGTACTTCCTCAATGGATCAGGGGGCACTCACTGCTACGTGGCCTCCAAGCCCAACCCCCAGCTTTCCCTCATGGCCTGGTCAAAGAAAACACTCAGGGAACAGAAGCTAAGGGATACTAATAGAATCAAGGTGCTGCTGTCAGTTTGAGGAACTTCCCCACACTCAGAATACCAGAACACATCTTCGTGTGTGTGCTGGATGTAGGGAAAGAGTCAAATCATCTTTCAGGGGGCACATTTATTCCATGGTTGTGGGTTGTAGGTTAAAAACCCACATCCCATGGATAGGCTCTCGCTTATACTTGGTTTAGAGCCCAACCCCCACTTCCCCCACTCTCCAGCCTAGGCATGCCATCAGGGAAGACAAGCTAAGGGATTCTTTTAGAACCCAGGCGCTGCTGTCATTTGGAGGAGCCTCCCCACAATCAGGATACCTGAGCACGTCTCCGTGTGTGTGCTGGAGGTGGGGAAACAGATTCCACGCATCTTTATGGGGCACATGTGTTCCAAGGTTGGGGAAGTAGTTTAAAACCCTCCTCTACCCACAGAGATGCACTCGCTAATACTTGGCTTTAGAGCCCTTCCGCCACCATCGCTTACTGCTAGGCCTAGGAAAACACTTAGGGAAGTCAAGCTAAGGGATTCTATTACAACCCAGGTGCTTCTGTCTGTTGGAGGAACCTCCCCACACTCAGAACCCCAGAAAACTTCTTCCTGTGTGTGCTGGACGTGGGGAAACATAGCACACGCATTTTTCAGGGGTCACAGTAACTCCCAAGTTGTGGGTTGTAGTTTAAACATCTCCACTACCCATGGAGAGGCACACGCTAATACTTAGTTTTAGATCCCAAATCCCACTTTCAACCACACACTGGCCTAGGCAAACCATCAGGGAAGACACGCAAAAGGATTCTATTCAAACCAAGACGCTGATGTCAGTCGGAGGAACTACCCCACCCTCAGGATACTGGAACCCAACCTTGTGTGGTGGGGAGATTTGAAGCCCCACTCCACGCAGTTGAATGGGTGCTCAGGTGTTTCCCTTTATGGAGAATTCATCTAAATACTTCCTCAGTCCATCGGGGACACTCGCTACTATTTGGCCTCAAAGCCCAACCCCCAGGTTTCTCTCAGAGTCAGTCCTAGGGAAACACTCAGGGATTACAAGCTAAGGGATTCTATTAGAACCCAGCCGCTTCTGTCACCTGAAATTGCCAGCCCACACTCAGGATAGCAGAAAACTTCTTCATGTGTGTTCTGGTGGTGGGGATACAGAGTCCACGCTTTTTTCAAGGAGCACAGGTATTCCCATGTTGTGGGCTTTTGGTTAATAACCTAAAAATCCCATGGAGAAGCACTCGCTAATACTTGGATTTAGAGCCCAACCCACCCTTTCCCCAGCACTCCGTATCAGGCAACCAAACAGGGTAGACAAGTTAAGCGATTTTATAAGAACCAAGGCCCTGCTCTCAGTTGGAGGAGGCTGCCCACTCTCAGGATAACTGTGCAAGTGTTCGTGTGTGTGCTGGAGGTGTGGAAACAGACTCCACGGATCTTTATGGGGGCACAGGTGTTCCCAGGTTAGGGATGTAGTTTAAACACCTCCACAAACCATAGAGAGGTCATCGCAAATACTTGGTTTTGGAGCCAAAACCACACTTTCCCCCGCACTCCCGCCTAGGCTTTCCATCAGGGAAGACAAGCAAAGGGATTCAATTAGAACCCAGGCGCTGCTGTCAGTTGGAGGAACTTCCCTGCACTCAGAATTCCAGAACACATTCTTAGGTGTGGGAGAGATGTGCAGCCCCACTGCACCCAGATGAATGGAGGAAAAGGTGTTCCGTTTAGGGAGGAGTCCTCTAAGTATTTCCTCAATGGATCAGGGGGCACTCACGGCTACGTGGCCTCCAAGCCCAACCCCCAGCTTTCCCTCATGGCCTGGCCTAAAAGAACACTCAGGGAACAGAAGCTAAGGGATACTAATAGAATCCAGGTGCTGCTGTCAGTTTGAGGAACTTCCCCACACTCAGAATACCAGAACACATCATCGTGTGTGTGCTGGATGTAGGGAAACAGTCAAAGCATCTTTCAGGGGGCACATTTATTCCATGGTTGTGGGTTGTAGGTTAAAAACCCACATCCCATGGATAGGCTCTCGCTTATACTTGGTTAAGAGCCCAACCCCCACATTCCCCCACTCTCCAGCCTAGCCATGCCATCAGGGAAGTCAAGCTAAGGGATTCTTTAAGAACCCAGGCGCTGCTGTCATTTGGAGGAGCCTCCCCACAATCAGGATACCTGAGCACGTCTCCGTGTGTGTGCTGGAGGTGGGGAAACAGATTCCACGCATCTTTATGGGGCACAGGTGTTCCAAGGTTGGGGAAGTAGTTTAAAACCCTCCACTACCCACAGAGATGCACTCGCTAATACTTGGCTTTAGAGCCCATCCCCCACCATCGCTTACTGCTAGGCCTAGGAAAACACTTAGGGAAGTCAAGCTAAGGGATTCTATTACAACCCAGGTGCTTCTGTCTGTTGGAGGAACCTCCCCACACTCAGAACCCTAGAACACTTCTTCCTGTGTGTGCTCGACGTGGGGAAACATAGCACACGCATTTTTCAGGGGTCACAGTAATTCCCAAGTTGTGGGTTGTAGTTTAAACATCTCCACTACCCATGGAGAGGCACACGCTAATACTTAGTTTTAGATCCCAAATCCCACTTTCAACCACACACTGGCCTAGGCAAACCATCAGGGAAGACACGCAAAGGGATTCTATTCAAACCAAGACGCTGATGTCAGTCGGAGGAACTACCCCACCCTCAGGATACTGGAACCCAACCTTGTGTGGTGGGGAGATTTGAAGCCCCACTCCACGCAGATGAATGGGTGCTCAGGTGTTTCCCTTTATGGAGAATTCATCTAAATACTTCCTCAGTCCATCGGGGACACTCGCTACTATTTGGCCTCAAAGCCCAACCCCCAGGTTTCTCTCAGAGTCAGTCCTAGGGAAACACTCAGGGATTACAAGCTAAGGGATTCTATTAGAACCCAGCCGCTTCTGTCACCTGAAATTGCCAGCCCACACTCAGGATAGCAGAAAACTTCTTCATGTGTGTTCTGGTGGTGGGGATACAGAGTCCACGCTTTTTTCAAGGAGCACAGGTATTCCCATGTTGTGGGCTTTTGGTTAATAACCTCCAAATCCCATGGAGAAGCACTCGCTAATACTTGGATTTAGAGCCCAACCCACCCTTTCCCCAGCACTCCGTATCAGGCAACCAAACAGGGTAGACAAGTTAAGCGATTTTATAAGAACCAAGGCCCTGCTCTCAGTTGGAGGAGGCTGCCCACTCTCAGGATAACTGTGCAAGTGTTCGTGTGTGTGCTGGAGGTGTGGAAACAGACTCCACGGATCTTTATGGGGGCACAGGTGTTCCCAGGTTAGGGATGTAGTTTAAACACCTCCACAAACCATAGAGAGGTCATCGCAAATACTTGGTTTTGGAGCCCAAACCACACTTTCCCCCGCACTCCCGCCTAGGCTTTCCATCAGGGAAGACAAGCAAAGGGATTCAATTAGAACCCAGGCGCTGCTGTCAGTTGGAGGAACTTCCCTGCACTCAGAATTCCAGAACACATTCTTAGGTGTGGGAGAGATGTGCAGCCCCACTGCACCCAGATGAATGCAGGAAAAGGTGTTCCCTTTAGGGAGAAGTCCTCTAAGTACTTCCTCAATGGATCAGGGGGCACTCACTGCTACGTGGCCTCCAAGCCCAACCCCCAGCTTTCCCTCATGGCCTGGTCAAAGAAAACACTCAGGGAACAGAAGCTAAGGGATACTAATAGAATCAAGGTGCTGCTGTCAGTTTGAGGAACTTCCCCACACTCAGAATACCAGAACACATCTTCGTGTGTGTGCTGGATGTAGGGAAAGTGTCAAAGCATCTTTCAGGGGGCACATTTATTCCATGGTTGTGGGTTGTAGGTTAAAAACCCACATCCCATGGATAGGCTCTCGCTTATACTTGGTTTAGAGCCCAACCCCCACTTCCCCCACTCTCCAGCCTAGGCATGCCATCAGGGAAGACAAGCTAAGGGATTCTTTTAGAACCCAGGCGCTGCTGTCATTTGGAGGAGCCTCCCCACAATCAGGATACCTGAGCACGTCTCCGTGTGTGTGCTGGAGGTGGGGAAACAGATTCCACGCATCTTTATGGGGCACATGTGTTCCAAGGTTGGGGAAGTAGTTTAAAACCCTCCTCTACCCACAGAGATGCACTCGCTAATACTTGGCTTTAGAGCCCTTCCGCCACCATCGCTTACTGCTAGGCCTAGGAAAACACTTAGGGAAGTCAAGCTAAGGGATTCTATTACAACCCAGGTGCTGCTGTCTGTTGGAGGAACCTCCCCACACTCAGAACCCCAGAAAACTTCTTCCTGTGTGTGCTGGACGTGGGGAAACATAGCACACGCATTTTTCAGGGGTCACAGTAACTCCCAAGTTGTGGGTTGTAGTTTAAACATCTCCACTACCCATGGAGAGGCACACGCTAATACTTAGTTTTAGATCCCAAATCCCACTTTCAACCACACACTGGCCTAGGCAAACCATCAGGGAAGACACGCAAAAGGATTCTATTCAAACCAAGACGCTGATGTCTGTCGGAGGAACTACCCCACCCTCAGGATACTGGAACCCAACCTTGTGTGGTGGGGAGATTTGAAGCCCCACTCCACGCAGATGAATGGGTGCTCAGGTGTTTCCCTTTATGGAGAATTCATCTAAATACTTCCTCAGTCCATCGGGGACACTCGCTACTATTTGGCCTCAAAGCCCAACCCCCAGGTTTCTCTCAGAGTCAGTCCTAGGGAAACACTCAGGGATTACAAGCTAAGGGATTCTATTAGAACCCAGCCGCTTCTGTCACCTGAAATTGCCAGCCCACACTCAGGATAGCAGAAAACTTCTTCATGTGTGTTCTGGTGGTGGGGATACAGAGTCCACGCTTTTTTCAAGGAGCACAGGTATTCCCATGTTGTGGGCTTTTGGTTAATAACCTAAAAATCCCATGGAGAAGCACTCGCTAATACTTGGATTTAGAGCCCAACCCACCCTTTCCCCAGCACTCCGTATCAGGCAACCAAACAGGGTAGACAAGTTAAGCGATTTTATAAGAACCAAGGCCCTGCTCTCAGTTGGAGGAGGCTGCCCACTCTCAGGATAACTGTGCAAGTGTTCGTGTGTGTGCTGGAGGTGTGGAAACAGACTCCACGGATCTTTATGGGGGCACAGGTGTTCCCAGGTTAGGGATGTAGTTTAAACACCTCCACAAACCATAGAGAGGTCATCGCAAATACTTGGTTTTGGAGCCAAAACCACACTTTCCCCCGCACTCCCGCCTAGGCTTTCCATCAGGGAAGACAAGCAAAGGGATTCAATTAGAACCCAGGCGCTGCTGTCAGTTGGAGGAACTTCCCTGCACTCAGAATTCCAGAACACATTCTTAGGTGTGGGAGAGATGTGCAGCCCCACTGCACCCAGATGAATGGAGGAAAAGGTGTTCCGTTTAGGGAGGAGTCCTCTAAGTATTTCCTCAATGGATCAGGGGGCACTCACGGCTACGTGGCCTCCAAGCCCAACCCCCAGCTTTCCCTCATGGCCTGGCCTAAAAGAACACTCAGGGAACAGAAGCTAAGGGATACTAATAGAATCCAGGTGCTGCTGTCAGTTTGAGGAACTTCCCCACACTCAGAATACCAGAACACATCTTCGTGTGTGTGCTGGATGTAGGGAAAGAGTCAAAGCATCTTTCAGGGGGCACATTTATTCCATGGTTGTGGGTTGTAGGTTAAAAACCCACATCCCATGGATAGGCTCTCGCTTATACTTGGTTAAGAGCCCAACCCCCACATTCCCCCACTCTCCAGCCTAGCCATGCCATCAGGGAAGTCAAGCTAAGGGATTCTTTTAGAACCCAGGCGCTGCTGTCATTTGGAGGAGCCTCCCCACAATCAGGATACCTGAGCACGTCTCCGTGTGTGTGCTGGAGGTGGGGAAACAGATTCCACGCATCTTTATGGGGCACAGGTGTTCCAAGGTTGGGGAAGTAGTTTAAAACCCTCCACTACCCACAGAGATGCACTCGCTAATACTTGGCTTTAGAGCCCATCCCCCACCATCGCTTACTGCTAGGCCTAGGAAAACACTTAGGGAAGTCAAGCTAAGGGATTCTATTACAACCCAGGTGCTGCTGTCTGTTGGTGGAACCTCCCCACACTCAGAACCCCAGAACACTTCTTCCTGTGTGTGCTGGACGTGGGGAAACATAACACACGCATTTTTCAGGGGTCACAGTAATTCCCACGTTGTGGGTTGTAGTTCAAACATCTCCACTACCCATGGAGAGGCACACGCTAATACTTAGTTTTAGATCCCAAATCCCACTTTCAACCACACACTGGCCTAGGCAAACCATCAGGGAAGACACGCAAAGGGATTCTATTCAAACCAAGACGCTGATGTCAGTTGGAGGAACTACCCCACCCTCAGGATACTGGAACCCAACCTTGTGTGGTGGGGAGATTTGAAGCCCCACTCCACGCAGATGAATGGGTGCTCAGGTGTTTCCCTTTATGGAGAATTCATCTAAATACTTCCTCAGTCCATCGGGGACACTCGCTACTATTTGGCCTCAAAGCCCAACCCCCAGGTTTCTCTCAGAGTCAGTCCTAGGGAAACACTCAGGGATTACAAGCTAAGGGATTCTATTAGAACCCAGCCGCTTCTGTCACCTGAAATTGCCAGCCCACACTCAGGATAGCAGAAAACTTCTTCATGTGTGTTCTGGTGGTGGGGATACAGAGTCCACGCTTTTTTCAAGGAGCACAGGTATTCCCATGTTGTGGGCTTTTGGTTAATAACCTCCAAATCCCATGGAGAAGCACTCGCTAATACTTGGATTTAGAGCCCAACCCACCCTTTCCCCAGCACTCCGTATCAGGCAACCAAACAGGGTAGACAAGTTAAGCGATTTTATAAGAACCAAGGCCCTGCTCTCAGTTGGAGGAGGCTGCCCACTCTCAGGATAACTGTGCAAGTGTTCGTGTGTGTGCTGGAGGTGTGGAAACAGACTCCACGGATCTTTATGGGGGCACAGGTGTTCCCAGGTTAGGGATGTAGTTTAAACACCTCCACAAACCATAGAGAGGTCATCCCAAATACTTGGTTTTGGAGCCCAAACCACACTTTCCCCCGCACTCCCGCCTAGGCTTTCCATCAGGGAAGACAAGCAAAGGGATGCAATTAGAACCCAGGCGCTGCTGTCAGTTGGAGGAACTTCCCTGCACTCAGAATTCCAGAACACATTCTTAGGTGTGGGAGAGTTGTTCAGCCGCACTGCCCCCAGATGAATGGAGGACAAAGTGTTCCGTTTAGGGAGAAGTCCTCTAAGTACTTCCTCAATGGATCAGGGGCACTCACTGCTACGTGGCCTCCAAGCCCAACCCCCAGCTTTCCCTCATGGCCTGGTCTAAGAAAACACTCAGGGAACAGAAGCTAAGGGATACTAATAGAATCCAGGTGCTGCTGTCAGTTTGAGGAACTTCCCCACACTCAGAATACCAGAACACATCTTCGTGTGTGTGCTGGATGTAGGGAAACAGTCAAAGCATCTTTCAGGGGGCACAGTTATTCCATGGTTGTGGGTTGTAGGTTAAAAACCCACATCCCATGGATAGGCTCTCGCTTATACTTGGTTTAGAGCCCAACCCCCACTTCCCCCACTCTCCAGCCTAGGCATGCCATCAGGGAAGACAAGCTAAGGGATTCTTTTAGAACCCAGGCGCTGCTGTCATTTGGAGGAGCCTCCCCACAATCAGGATACCTGAGCACGTCTCCGTGTGTGTGCTGGAGGTGGGGAAACAGATTCCACGCATCTTTATGGGGCACATGTGTTCCAAGGTTGGGGAAGTAGTTTAAAACCCTCCTCTACCCACAGAGATGCACTCGCTAATACTTGGCTTTAGAGCCCTTCCGCCACCATCGCTTACTGCTAGGCCTAGGAAAACACTTAGGGAAGTCAAGCTAAGGGATTCTATTACAACCCAGGTGCTTCTGTCTGTTGGAGGAACCTCCCCACTCTCAGAACCCCAGAACACTTCTTCCTGTGTGTGCTCGACGTGGGGAAACATAGCACACGCATTTTTCAGGGGTCACAGTAATTCCCAAGTTGTGGGTTGTAGTTTAAACATCTCCACTACCCATGGAGAGGCACACGCTAATACTTAGTTTTAGATCCCAAATCCCACTTTCAACCACACACTGGCCTAGGCAAACCATCAGGGAAGACACGCAAAGGGATTCTATTCAAACCAAGACGCTGATGTCAGTTGGAGGAACTACCCCACCCTCAGGATACTGGAACCCAACCTTGTGTGGTGGGGAGATTTGAAGCCCCACTCCACGCAGATGAATGGGTGCTCAGGTGTTTCCCTTTATGGAGAATTCATCTAAATACTTCCTCAGTCCATCGGGGACACTCGCTACTATTTGGCCTCAAAGCCCAACCCCCAGGTTTCTCTCAGAGTCAGTCCTAGGGAAACACTCAGGGATTACAAGCTAAGGGATTCTATTAGAACCCAGCCGCTTCTGTCACCTGAAATTGCCAGCCCACACTCAGGATAGCAGAAAACTTCTTCATGTGTGTTCTGGTGGTGGGGATACAGAGTCCACGCTTTTTTCAAGGAGCACAGTTATTCCCATGTTGTGGGCTTTTGGTTAATAACCTCCAAATCCCATGGAGAAGCACTCGCTAATACTTGGATTTAGAGCCCAACCCACCCTTTCCCCAGCACTCCGTATCAGGCAACCAAACAGGGTAGACAAGTTAAGCGATTTTATAAGAACCAAGGCCCTGCTCTCAGTTGGAGGAGGCTGCCCACTCTCAGGATAACTGTGCAAGTGTTCGTGTGTGTGCTGGAGGTGTGGAAACAGACTCCACGGATCTTTATGGGGGCACAGGTGTTCCCAGGTTAGGGATGTAGTTTAAACACCTCCACAAACCATAGAGAGGTCATCGCAAATACTTGGTTTTGGAGCCCAAACCACACTTTCCCCCGCACTCCCGCCTAGGCTTTCCATCAGGGAAGACAAGCAAAGGGATTCAATTAGAACCCAGGCGCTGCTGTCAGTTGGAGGAACTTCCCTGCACTCAGAATTCCAGAACACATTCTTAGGTGTGGGAGAGATGTGCAGCCCCACTGCACCCAGATGAATGCAGGAAAAGGTGTTCCCTTTAGGGAGAAGTCCTCTAAGTACTTCCTCATTGGATCAGGGGGCACTCACTGCTACGTGGCCTCCAAGCCCAACCCCCAGCTTTCCCTCATGGCCTGGTGTAAGAAAACACTCAGGGAACAGAAGCTAAGGGATACTAATAGAATCAAGGTGCTGCTGTCAGTTTGAGGAACTTCCCCACACTCAGAATACCCGAACACATCTTCGTGTGTGTGCTGGATGTAGGGAAACAGTCAAAGCATCTTTCAGGGGGCACATTTATTCCATGGTTGTGGGTTGTAGTTTAAAAACCCACATCCCATGGATAGGCTCTCGCTTATACTTGCTTTAGAGCCCAACCCCCACTTCTCCCACTCTCCAGCATAGGCATGCCATCAGGGAAGGCAAGCTAAGGGATTCTTTTAGAACCCAGGCGCTGCTGTCATTTGGAGGAGCCTCCCCACAATCAGGATACCTGAGCACGTCTCCGTGTGTGTGCTGGAGGTGGGGAAACAGATTCCACGCATCTTTATGGGGCACAGGTGTTCCAAGGTTGGGGAAGTAGTTTAAAACCCTCCTCTACCCACAGAGATGCACTCGCTAATACTTGGCTTTAGAGCCCTTCCGCCACCATCGCTTACTGCTAGGCCTAGGAAAACACTTAGGGAAGTCAAGCTAAGGGATTCTATTACAACCCAGGTGCTGCTGTCTGTTGGAGGAACCTCCCCACACTCAGAACCCCAGAAAACTTCTTCCTGTGTGTGCTGGACGTGGGGAAACATAGCACACGCATTTTTCAGGGGTCACAGTAACTCCCAAGTTGTGGGTTGTAGTTTAAACATCTCCACTACCCATGGAGAGGCACACGCTAATACTTAGTTTTAGATCCCAAATCCCACTTTCAACCACACACTGGCCTAGGCAAACCATCAGGGAAGACACGCAAAGGGATTCTATTCAAACCAAGACGCTGATGTCAGTTGGAGGAACTACCCCACCCTCAGGATACTGGAACCCAACCTTGTGTGGTGGGGAGATTTGAAGCCCCACTCCACGCAGATGAATGGGTGCTCAGGTGTTTCCCTTTATGGAGAATTCATCTAAATACTTCCTCAGTCCATCGGGGACACTCGCTACTATTTGGCCTCAAAGCCCAACCCCCAGGTTTCTCTCAGAGTCAGTCCTAGGGAAACACTCAGGGATTACAAGCTAAGGGATTCTATTAGAACCCAGCCGCTTCTGTCACCTGAAATTGCCAGCCCACACTCAGGATAGCAGAAAACTTCTTCATGTGTGTTCTGGTGGTGGGGATACAGAGTCCACGCTTTTTTCAAGGAGCACAGTTATTCCCATGTTGTGGGCTTTTGGTTAATAACCTCCAAATCCCATGGAGAAGCACTCGCTAATACTTGGATTTAGAGCCCAACCCACCCTTTCCCCAGCACTCCGTATCAGGCAACCAAACAGGGTAGACAAGTTAAGCGATTTTATAAGAACCAAGGCCCTGCTCTCAGTTGGAGGAGGCTGCCCACTCTCAGGATAACTGTGCAAGTGTTCGTGTGTGTGCTGGAGGTGTGGAAACAGACTCCACGGATCTTTATGGGGGCACAGGTGTTCCCAGGTTAGGGATGTAGTTTAAACACCTCCACAAACCATAGAGAGGTCATCGCAAATACTTGGTTTTGGAGCCCAAACCACACTTTCCCCCGCACTCCCGCCTAGGCTTTCCATCAGGGAAGACAAGCAAAGGGATTCAATTAGAACCCAGGCGCTGCTGTCAGTTGGAGGAACTTCCCTGCACTCAGAATTCCAGAACACATTCTTAGGTGTGGGAGAGATGTGCAGCCCCACTGCACCCAGATGAATGCAGGAAAAGGTGTTCCCTTTAGGGAGAAGTCCTCTAAGTACTTCCTCATTGGATCAGGGGGCACTCACTGCTACGTGGCCTCCAAGCCCAACCCCCAGCTTTCCCTCATGGCCTGGTGTAAGAAAACACTCAGGGAACAGAAGCTAAGGGATACTAATAGAATCAAGGTGCTGCTGTCAGTTTGAGGAACTTCCCCACACTCAGAATACCCGAACACATCTTCGTGTGTGTGCTGGATGTAGGGAAACAGTCAAAGCATCTTTCAGGGGGCACATTTATTCCATGGTTGTGGGTTGTAGGTTAAAAACCCACATCCCATGGATAGGCTCTCGCTTATACTTGCTTTAGAGCCCAACCCCCACTTCTCCCACTCTCCAGCATAGGCATGCCATCAGGGAAGGCAAGCTAAGGGATTCTTTTAGAACCCAGGCGCTGCTGTCATTTGGAGGAGCCTCCCCACAATCAGGATACCTGAGCACGTCTCCGTGTGTGTGCTGGAGGTGGGGAAACAGATTCCACGCATCTTTATGGGGCACAGGTGTTCCAAGGTTGGGGAAGTAGTTTAAAACCCTCCTCTACCCACAGAGATGCACTCGCTAATACTTGGCTTTAGAGCCCTTCCGCCACCATCGCTTACTGCTAGGCCTAGGAAAACACTTAGGGAAGTCAAGCTAAGGGATTCTATTACAACCCAGGTGCTGCTGTCTGTTGGAGGAACCTCCCCACACTCAGAACCCCAGAAAACTTCTTCCTGTGTGTGCTGGACGTGGGGAAACATAGCACACGCATTTTTCAGGGGTCACAGTAACTCCCAAGTTGTGGGTTGTAGTTTAAACATCTCCACTACCCATGGAGAGGCACACGCTAATACTTAGTTTTAGATCCCAAATCCCACTTTCAACCACACACTGGCCTAGGCAAACCATCAGGGAAGACACGCAAAGGGATTCTATTCAAACCAAGACGCTGATGTCAGTTGGAGGAACTACCCCACCCTCAGGATACTGGAACCCAACCTTGTGTGGTGGGGAGATTTGAAGCCCCACTCCACGCAGATGAATGGGTGCTCAGGTGTTTCCCTTTATGGAGAATTCATCTAAATACTTCCTCAGTCCATCGGGGACACTCGCTACTATTTGGCCTCAAAGCCCAACCCCCAGGTTTCTCTCAGAGTCAGTCCTAGGGAAACACTCAGGGATTACAAGCTAAGGGATTCTATTAGAACCCAGCCGCTTCTGTCACCTGAAATTGCCAGCCCACACTCAGGATAGCAGAAAACTTCTTCATGTGTGTTCTGGTGGTGGGGATACAGAGTCCACGCTTTTTTCAAGGAGCACAGGTATTCCCATGTTGTGGGCTTTTGGTTAATAACCTCCAAATCCCATGGAGAAGCACTCGCTAATACTTGGATTTAGAGCCCAACCCACCCTTTCCCCAGCACTCCGTATCAGGCAACCAAACAGGGTAGACAAGTTAAGCGATTTTATAAGAACCAAGGCCCTGCTCTCAGTTGGAGGAGGCTGCCCACTCTCAGGATAACTGTGCAAGTGTTCGTGTGTGTGCTGGAGGTGTGGAAACAGACTCCACGGATCTTTATGGGGGCACAGGTGTTCCCAGGTTAGGGATGTAGTTTAAACACCTCCACAAACCATAGAGAGGTCATCGCAAATACTTGGTTTTGGAGCCCAAACCACACTTTCCCCCGCACTCCCGCCTAGGCTTTCCATCAGGGAAGACAAGCAAAGGGATTCAATTAGAACCCAGGCGCTGCTGTCAGTTGGAGGAACTTCCCTGCACTCAGAATTCCAGAACACATTCTTAGGTGTGGGAGAGTTGTTCAGCCGCACTGCACCCAGATGAATGGAGGACAAGGTGTTCCGTTTAGGGAGAAGTCCTCTAAGTACTTCCTCAATGGATCAGGGGCACTCACTGCTACGTGGCCTCCAAGGCCAACCCCCAGCTTTCCCTCATGGCCTGGTCTAAGAAAACACTCAGGGAACAGAAGCTAAGGGATACTAATAGAATCCAGGTGCTGCTGTCAGTTTGAGGAACTTCCCCACACTCAGAATACCAGAACACATCTTCGTGTGTGTGCTGGATGTAGGGAAACAGTCAAAGCATCTTTCAGGGGGCACAGATATTCCATGGTTGTGGGTTGTAGGTTAAAAACCCACATCCCATGGATAGGCTCTCGCTTATACTTGGTTTAGAGCCCAACCCCCACTTTCCCCCACTCTCCAGCCTAGCCATGCCATCAGGGAAGACAAGCTAAGGGATTCTTTTAGAACCCAGGCGCTGCTGTCATTTGGAGGAGCCTCCCCACAATCAGGATACCTGAGCACGTCTCCGTGTGTGTGCTGGAGGTGGGGAAACAGATTCCACGCATCTTTATGGGGCACAGGTGTTCCAAGGTTGGGGAAGTAGTTTAAAACCCTCCACTACCCACAGAGATGCACTCGCTAATACTTGGCTTTAGAGCCCATCCCCCACCATCGCTTACAGCTAGGCCTAGGAAAACACTTAGGGAAGTCAAGCTAAGGGATTCTATTACAACCCAGGTGCTTCTGTCTGTTGGAGGAACCTCCCCACTCTCAGAACCCCAGAACACTTCTTCCTGTGTGTGCTCGACGTGGGGAAACATAGCACATGCATTTTTGAGGGGTCACAGTAATTCCCAAGTTGTGGGTTGTAGTTTAAACATCTCCACTACCCATGGAGAGGCACACGCTAATACTTAGTTTTAGATCCCAAATCCCACTTTCAAGCACACACTGGCCTAGGCAAACCATCAGGGAAAACACGCAAAGGGATTCTATTCAAACCAAGACGCTGATGTCAGTTGGAGGAACTACCCCACCCTCAGGATACTGGAACCCAACCTTGTGTGGTGGGGAGATTTGAAGCCCCACTCCACGCAGATGAATGGGTGCTCAGGTGTTTCCCTTTATGGAGAATTCATCTAAATACTTCCTCAGTCCATCGGGGACACTCGCTACTATTTGGCCTCAAAGCCCAACCCCCAGGTTTCTCTCAGAGTCAGTCCTAGGGAAACACTCAGGGATTACAAGCTAAGGGATTCTATTAGAACCCAGCCGCTTCTGTCACCTGAAATTGCCAGCCCACACTCAGGATAGCAGAAAACTTCTTCATGTGTGTTCTGGTGGTGGGGATACAGAGTCCACGCTTTTTTCAAGGAGCACAGGTATTCCCATGTTGTGGGCTTTTGGTTAATAACCTCCAAATCCCATGGAGAAGCACTCGCTAATACTTGGATTTAGAGCCCAACCCACCCTTTCCCCAGCACTCCGTATCAGGCAACCAAACAGGGTAGACAAGTTAAGCGATTTTATAAGAACCAAGGCCCTGCTCTCAGTTGGAGGAGGCTGCCCACTCTCAGGATAACTGTGCAAGTGTTCGTGTGTGTGCTGGAGGTGTGGAAACAGACTCCACGGATCTTGATGGGGGCACAGGTGTTCCCAGGTTAGGGATGTAGTTTAAACACCTCCACAAACCATAGAGAGGTCATCGCAAATACTTGGTTTTGGAGCCCAAACCACACTTTCCCCCGCACTCCCGCCTAGGCTTTCCATCAGGGAAGACAAGCAAAGGGATTCAATTAGAACCCAGGCGCTGCTGTCAGTTGGAGGAACTTCCCTGCACTCAGAATTCCAGAACACATTCTTAGGTGTGGGAGAGATGTGCAGCCCCACTGCACCCAGATGAATGCAGGAAAAGGTGTTCCGTTTAGGGAGAAGTCCTCTAAGTACTTCCTCAATGGATCAGGGGGCACTCACTGCTACGTGGCCTCCAAGCCCAACCCCCAGCTTTCCCTCATGGCCTGGTCTAAGAAAACACTCAGGGAACAGAAGCTAAGGGATACTAATAGAATCAAGGTGCTGCTGTCAGTTTGAGGAACTTCCCCACACTCAGAATACCAGAACACATCTTCGTGTGTGTGCTGGATGTAGGGATAGAGTCAAAGCATCATTCAGGGGGCACATTTATTCCATGGTTGTGGGTTGTAGGTTAAAAACCCACATCCCATGGATAGGCTCTCGCTTATACTTGGTTTAGAGCCCAACCCCCACTTTCCCCCACTCTCCAGCCTAGGCATGCCATCAGGGAAGACAAGCTAAGGGATTCTTTTAGAACCCAGGCGCTGCTGTCATTTGGAGGAGCCTCCCCACAATCAGGATACCTGAGCACGTCTCCGTGTGTGTGCTGGAGGTGGGGAAACAGATTCCACGCATCTTTATGGGGCACAGGTGTTCCAAGTTTGGGGAAGTAGTTTAAAACCCTCCTCTACCCCCAGAGATGCACTCGCTAATACTTGGCTTTAGAGCCCTTCCGCCACCATCGCTTACTGCTAGGCCTAGGAAAACACTTAGGGAAGTCAAGCTAAGGGATTCTATTACAACCCAGGTGCTGCTGTCTGTTGGAGGAACCTCCCCACACTCAGAACCCCAGAAAACTTCTTCCTGTGTGTGCTGGACGAGGGGAAACATAGCACACGCATTTTTCAGGGGTCACAGTAATTCCCAAGTTGTGGGTTGTAGTTTAAACATCTCCACTACCCATGGAGAGGCACACGCTAATACTTAGTTTTAGATCCCAAATCCCACTTTCAACCACACACTGGCCTAGGCAAACCATCAGGGAAGACACGCAAAGGGATTCTATTCAAACCAAGACGCTGATGTCAGTTGGAGGAACTACCCCACCCTCAGGATACTGGAACCCAACCTTGTGTGGTGGGGAGATTTGAAGCCCCACTCCACGCAGATGAATGGGTGCTCAGGTGTTTCCCTTTATGGAGAATTCATCTAAATACTTCCTCAGTCCATCGGGGACACTCGCTACTATTTGGCCTCAAAGCCCAACCCCCAGGTTTCTCTCAGAGTCAGTCCTAGGGAAACACTCAGGGATTACAAGCTAAGGGATTCTATTAGAACCCAGCCGCTTCTGTCACCTGAAATTGCCAGCCCACACTCAGGATAGCAGAAAACTTCTTCATGTGTGTTCTGGTGGTGGGGATACAGAGTCCACGCTTTTTTCAAGGAGCACAGGTATTCCCATGTTGTGGGCTTTTGGTTAATAACCTCCAAATCCCATGGAGAAGCACTCGCTAATACTTGGATTTAGAGCCCAACCCACCCTTTCCCCAGCACTCCGTATCAGGCAACCAAACAGGGTAGACAAGTTAAGCGATTTTATAAGAACCAAGGCCCTGCTCTCAGTTGGAGGAGGCTGCCCACTCTCAGGATAACTGTGCAAGTGTTCGTGTGTGTGCTGGAGGTGTGGAAACAGACTCCACGGATCTTTATGGGGGCACAGGTGTTCCCAGGTTAGGGATGTAGTTTAAACACCTCCACAAACCATAGAGAGGTCATCGCAAATACTTGGTTTTGGAGCCCAAACCACACTTTCCCCCGCACTCCCGCCTAGGCTTTCCATCAGGGAAGACAAGCAAAGGGATTCAATTAGAACCCAGGCGCTGCTGTCAGTTGGAGGAACTTCCCTGCACTCAGAATTCCAGAACACATTCTTAGGTGTGGGAGAGTTGTTCAGCCGCACTGCACCCAGATGAATGGAGGACAAGGTGTTCCGTTTAGGGAGAAGTCCTCTAAGTACTTCCTCAATGGATCAGGGGCACTCACTGCTACGTGGCCTCGAAGCCCAACCCCCAGCTTTCCCTCATGGCCTGGTCTAAGAGAACACTCAGGGAACAGAAGCTAAGGGATACTAATAGAATCCAGGTGCTGCTGTCAGTTTGAGGAACTTCCCCACACTCAGAATACCAGAACACATCTTCGTGTGTGTGCTGGATGTAGGGAAACAGTCAAAGCATCTTTCAGGGGGCACAGTTATTCCATGGTTGTGGGTTGTAGGTTAAAAACCCACATCCCATGGATAGGCTCTCGCTTATACTTGGTTTAGAGCCCAACCCCCACTTTCCCCCACTCTCCAGCCTAGCCATGCCATCAGGGAAGACAAGCTAAGGGATTCTTTTAGAACCCAGGCGCTGCTGTCATTTGGAGGAGCCTCCCCACAATCAGGATACCTGAGCACGTCTCCGTGTGTGTGCTGGAGGTGGGGAAACAGATTCCACGCATCTTTATGGGGCACAGGTGTTCCAAGGTTGGGGAAGTAGTTTAAAACCCTCCACTACCCACAGAGATGCACTCGCTAATACTTGGCTTTAGAGCCCATCCCCCACCATCGCTTACAGCTAGGCCTAGGAAAACACTTAGGGAAGTCAAGCTAAGGGATTCTATTACAACCCAGGTGCTTCTGTCTGTTGGAGGACCCTCCCCACTCTCAGAACCCCAGAACACTTCTTCCTGTGTGTGCTCGACGTGGGGAAACATAGCACACGCATTTTTCAGGGGTCACAGTAATTCCCAAGTTGTGGGTTGTAGTTTAAACATCTCCACTACCCATGGAGAGGCACACGCTAATACTTAGTTTTAGATCCCAAATCCCACTTTCAACCACACACTGGCCTAGGCAAACCATCAGGGAAAACACGCAAAGGGATTCTATTCAAACCAAGACGCTGATGTCAGTTGGAGGAACTACCCCACCCTCAGGATACTGGAACCCAACCTTGTGTGGTGGGGAGATTTGAAGCCCCACTCCACGCAGATGAATGGGTGCTCAGGTGTTTCCCTTTATGGAGAATTCATCTAAATACTTCCTCAGTCCATCGGGGACACTCGCTACTATTTGGCCTCAAAGCCCAACCCCCAGGTTTCTCTCAGAGTCAGTCCTAGGGAAACACTCAGGGATTACAAGCTAAGGGATTCTATTAGAACCCAGCCGCTTCTGTCACCTGAAATTGCCAGCCCACACTCAGGATAGCAGAAAACTTCTTCATGTGTGTTCTGGTGGTGGGGATACAGAGTCCACGCTTTTTTCAAGGAGCACAGGTATTCCCATGTTGTGGGCTTTTGGTTAATAACCTCCAAATCCCATGGAGAAGCACTCGCTAATACTTGGATTTAGAGCCCAACCCACCCTTTCCCCAGCACTCCGTATCAGGCAACCAAAAAGGGTAGACAAGTTAAGCGATTTTATAAGAACCAAGGCCCTGCTCTCAGTTGGAGGAGGCTGCCCACTCTCAGGATAACTGTGCAAGTGTTCGTGTGTGTGCTGGAGGTGTGGAAACAGACTCCACGGATCTTGATGGGGGCACAGGTGTTCCCAGGTTAGGGATGTAGTTTAAACACCTCCACAAACCATAGAGAGGTCATCGCAAATACTTGGTTTTGGAGCCCAAACCACACTTTCCCCCGCACTCCCGCCTAGGCTTTCCATCAGGGAAGACAAGCAAAGGGATTCAATTAGAACCCAGGCGCTGCTGTCAGTTGGAGGAACTTCCCTGCACTCAGAATTCCAGAACACATTCTTAGGTGTGGGAGAGATGTGCAGCCCCACTGCACCCAGATGAATGCAGGAAAAGGTGTTCCGTTTAGGGAGAAGTCCTCTAAGTACTTCCTCAATGGATCAGGGGGCACTCACTGCTACGTGGACTCCAAGCCCAACCCCCAGCTTTCCCTCATGGCCTGGTCTAAGAAAACACTCAGGGAACAGAAGCTAAGGGATACTAATAGAATCAAGGTGCTGCTGTCAGTTTGAGGAACTTCCCCACACTCAGAATACCAGAACACATCTTCGTGTGTGTGCTGGATGTAGGGAAAGAGTCAAAGCATCATTCAGGGGGCACATTTATTCCATGGTTGTGGGTTGTAGGTTAAAAACCCACATCCCATGGATAGGCTCTCGCTTATACTTGCTTTAGAGCCCAACCCCCACTTCCCCCACTCTCCAGCCTAGGCATGCCATCAGGGAAGACAAGCTAAGGGATTCTTTTAGAACCCAGGCGCTGCTGTCATTTGGAGGAGCCTCCCCACAATCAGGATACCTGAGCACGTCTCCGTGTGTGTGCTGGAGGTGGGGAAACAGATTCCACGCATCTTTATGGGGCACAGGTGTTCCAAGGTTGGGGAAGTAGTTTAAAACCCTCCTCTACCCCCAGAGATGCACTCGCTAATACTTGGCTTTAGAGCCCTTCCGCCACCATCGCTTACTGCTAGGCCTAGGAAAACACTTAGGGAAGTCAAGCTAAGGGATTCTATTACAACCCAGGTGCTGCTGTCTGTTGGAGGAACCTCCCCACACTCAGAACCCCAGAAAACTTCTTCCTGTGTGTGCTGGACGAGGGGAAACATAGCACACGCATTTTTCAGGGGTCACAGTAATTCCCAAGTTGTGGGTTGTAGTTTAAACATCTCCACTACCCATGGAGAGGCACACGCTAATACTTAGTTTTAGATCCCAAATCCCACTTTCAACCACACACTGGCCTAGGCAAACCATCAGGGAAGACACGCAAAGGGATTCTATTCAAACCAAGACGCTGATGTCAGTTGGAGGAACTACCCCACCCTCAGGATACTGGAACCCAACCTTGTGTGGTGGGGAGATTTGAAGCCCCACTCCACGCAGATGAATGGGTGCTCAGGTCTTTCCCTTTATGGAGAATTCATCTAAATACTTCCTCAGTCCATCGGGGACACTCGCTACTATTTGGCCTCAAAGCCCAACCCCCAGGTTTCTCTCAGAGTCAGTCCTAGGGAAACACTCAGGGATTACAAGCTAAGGGATTCTATTAGAACCCAGCCGCTTCTGTCACCTGAAATTGCCAGCCCACACTCAGGATAGCAGAAAACTTCTTCATGTGTGTTCTGGTGGTGGGGATACAGAGTCCACGCTTTTTTCAAGGAGCACAGGTATTCCCATGTTGTGGGCTTTTGGTTAATAACCTCCAAATCCCATGGAGAAGCACTCGCTAATACTTGGATTTAGAGCCCAACCCACCCTTTCCCCAGCACTCCGTATCAGGCAACCAAACAGGGTAGACAAGTTAAGCGATTTTATAAGAACCAAGGCCCTGCTCTCAGTTGGAGGAGGCTGCCCACTCTCAGGATAACTGTGCAAGTGTTCGTGTGTGTGCTGGAGGTGTGGAAACAGACTCCACGGATCTTTATGGGGGCACAGGTGTTCCCAGGTTAGGGATGTAGTTTAAACACCTCCACAAACCATAGAGAGGTCATCGCAAATACTTGGTTTTGGAGCCCAAACCACACTTTCCCCCGCACTCCCGCCTAGGCTTTCCATCAGGGAAGACAAGCAAAGGGATTCAATTAGAACCCAGGCGCTGCTGTCAGTTGGAGGAACTTCCCTGCACTCAGAATTCCAGAACACATTCTTAGGTGTGGGAGAGTTGTTCAGCCGCACTGCACCCAGATGAATGGAGGACAAGGTGTTCCGTTTAGGGAGAAGTCCTCTAAGTACTTCCTCAATGGATCAGGGGCACTCACTGCTACGTGGCCTCGAAGCCCAACCCCCAGCTTTCCCTCATGGCCTGGTCTAAGAAAACACTCAGGGAACAGAAGCTAAGGGATACTAATAGAATCCAGGTGCTGCTGTCAGTTTGAGGAACTTCCCCACACTCAGAATACCAGAACACATCTTCGTGTGTGTGCTGGATGTAGGGAAACAGTCAAAGCATCTTTCAGGGGGCACAGTTATTCCATGGTTGTGGGTTGTAGGTTAAAAACCCACATCCCATGGATAGGCTCTCGCTTATACTTGGTTTAGAGCCCAACCCCCACTTTACCCCACTCTCCAGCCTAGCCATGCCATCAGGGAAGACAAGCTAAGGGATTCTTTTAGAACCCAGGCGCTGCTGTCATTTGGAGGAGCCTTCCCACAATCAGGATACCTGAGCACGTCTCCGTGTGTGTGCTGGAGGTGGGGAAATAGATTCCACGCATCTTTATGGGGCACAGGTGTTCCAAGGTTGGGGAAGTAGTTTAAAACCCTCCACTACCCACAGAGATGCACTCGCTAATACTTGGCTTTAGAGCCCATCCCCCACCATCGCTTACTGCTAGGCCTAGGAAAACACTTAGGGAAGTCAAGCTAAGGGATTCTATTACAACCCAGGTGCTTCTGTCTGTTGGAGGAACCTCCCCACTCTCAGAACCCCAGAACACTTCTTCCTGTGTGTGCTCGACGTGGGGAAACATAGCACACGCATTTTTCAGGGGTCACAGTAATTCCCAAGTTGTGGGTTGTAGTTTAAACATCTCAACTACCCATGGAGAGGCACACGCTAATACTTAGTTTTAGATCCCAAATCCCACTTTCAACCACACACTGGCCTAGGCAAACCATCAGGGAAGACAAGCAAAGGGATTCTATTAAAACCAAGACGCTGATGTCAGTTGGAGGAACTACCCCACCCTCAGGATACTGGAACCCAACCTTGTGTGGTGGGGAGATTTGAAGCCCCACTCCACGCAGATGAATGGGTGCTCAGGTGTTTCCCTTTATGGAGAATTCATCTAAATACTTCCTCAGTCCATCGGGGACACTCGCTACTATTTGGCCTCAAAGCCCAACCCCCAGGTTTCTCTCAGAGTCAGTCCTAGGGAAACACTCAGGGATTACAACCTAAGGGATTCTATTAGAACCCAGCCTCTTCTGTCACCTGAAATTGCCAGCCCACACTCAGGATAGCAGAAAACTTCTTCATGTGTGTTCCGGTGGTGGGGATACAGAGTCCACGCTTTTTTCAAGGAGCACAGGTATTCCCATGTTGTGGGGTTTTGGTTAATAACCTCCAAATCCCATGGAGAAGCACTCGCTAATACTTGGATTTAGAGCCCAACCCACCCTTTCCCCAGCACTCCGTATCAGGCAACCAAACAGGGTAGACAAGTTAAGCGATTTTATAAGAACCAAGGCCCTGCTCTCAGTTGGAGGAGGCTGCCCACTCTCAGGATAACTGTGCAAGTGTTCGTGTGTGTGCTGGAGGTGTGGAAACAGACTCCACGGATCTTTATGGGGGCACAGGTGTTCCCAGGTTAGGGATGTAGTTTAAACACCTCCACAAACCATAGAGAGGTCATCGCAAATACTTGGTTTTGGAGCCCAAACCACACTTTCCCCCGCACTCCCGCCTAGGCTTTCCATCAGGGAAGACAAGCAAAGGGATTCAATTAGAACCCAGGCGCTGCTGTCAGTTGGAGGAACTTCCCTGCACTCAGAATTCCAGAACACATTCTTAGGTGTGGGAGAGTTGTGCAGCCGCACTGCACCCAGATGAATGGAGGACAAGGTGTTCCGTTTAGGGAGAAATCCTCTAAGTACTTCCTCAATGGATCAGGGGCACTCACTGCTACGTGGCCTCCAAGCCCAACCCCCAGCTTTCCCTCATGGCCTGGTCTAAGAAAACACTCAGGGAACAGAAGCTAAGGGATACTAATAGAATCCAGGTGCTGCTGTCAGTTTGAGGAACATCCCCACACTCGGAATACAAGAACACATCTTCGTGTCCGTGATGGATGTAGGGAAACAGTCAAAGCATCTTTCAGGGGGCACATTTATTCCATGGTTGTGGGTTGTAGGTTAAAAACCCACATCCCATGGATAGGCTCTCGCTTATACTTGGTTTAGAGCCCAACCCACACTTTCCCCCACTCTCCAGCCTAGGCATGCCATCAGGGAAGACAAGCTAAGGGATTCCTTTAGGACCCAGGCGCTGCTGTCATTTGGAGGAGCCTCCCCACAATCAGGATACCTGAGCACGTCTCCGTGTGTGTGCTGGAGGTGGGGAAACAGATTCCACGCATCTTTATGGGGCACAGGTGTTCCAAGGTTGGGGAAGTAGTTTAAAACCCTCCACTACCCACAGAGATGCACTCGCTAATACTTGGCTTTAGAGCCCATCCCCCACCATCGCTTACTGCTAGGCCTAGGAAAACACTTAGGGAAGTCAAGCTAAGGGATTCTATTACAACCCAGGTGCTGCTGTCTGTTGGAGGAACCTCCCCACACTCAGAACCCCAGAACACTTCTTCCTGTGTGTGCTGGACGTGGGGAAACATAGCACACGCATTTTTCAGGGGTCACAGTAATTCCCAAGTTGTGGGTTGTAGTTTAAACATCTCCACTACCCATGGAGAGGCACACGCTAATACTTAGTTTTAGATCCCAAATCCCACTTTCAACCACACACTGGCCTAGGCAAACCATCAGGGAAGACACGCAAATGGATTCTATTCAAACCAAGACGCTGATGTCTGTTGGAGGAACTACCCCACCCTCAGGATACTGGAACCCAACCTTGTGTGGTTGGGAGATTTGAAGCCCCACTCCACGCAGATGAATGGGTGCTCAGGTGTTTCCCTTTATGGAGAATTCATCTAAACACTTCCTCACTCCATCGGGGACACTCGCTACTATTTGGCCTCAAAGCCCAACCCCCAGGTTTCTCTCAGAGTCAGACCTAGGGAAACAGTCAGTGATTACAAGCTAAGGGATTCTATTAGAACCCAGCCGCTTCTGTCACCTGAAATTGCCAGCCCACACTCAGGATAGCAGAAAACTTCTTCATGTGTGTTCTGGTGGTGGGGATACAGAGTCCACGCTTTTTTCAAGGAGCACAGGTATTCCCATGTTGTGGGCTTTTGGTTAATAACCTCCAAATCCCATGGAGAAGCACTCGCTAATACTTGGATTTAGAGCCCAACCCACCCTTTCCCCAGCACTCCGTATCAGGCAACCAAACAGGGTAGACAAGTTAAGCGATTTTATAAGAACCAAGGCCCTGCTCTCAGTTGGAGGAGGCTGCCCACTCTCAGGATAACTGTGCAAGTGTTCGTGTGTGTGCTGGAGGTGTGGAAACAGACTCCACGGATCTTTATGGGGGCACAGGTGTTCCCAGGTTAGGGATGTAGTTTAAACACCTCCACAAACCATAGAGAGGTCATCGCAAATACTTGGTTTTGGAGCCCAAACCACACTTTCCCCCGCACTCCCGCCTAGGCTTTCCATCAGGGAAGACAAGCAAAGGGATTCAATTAGAACCCAGGCGCTGCTGTCAGTTGGAGGAACTTCCCTGCACTCAGAATTCCAGAACACATTCTTAGGTGTGGGAGAGTTGTTCAGCCGCACTGCACCCAGATGAATGGAGGACAAGGTGTTCCGTTTAGGGAGAAGTCCTCTAAGTACTTCCTCAATGGATCAGGGGCACTCACTGCTACGTGGCCTCCAAGACCAACCCCCAGCTTTCCCTCATGGCCTGGTCTAAGAAAACACTCAGGGAACAGAAGCTAAAGGATACTAATAGAATCCAGGTGCTGCTGTCAGTTTGAGGAACTTCCCCACACTAAGAATACCAGAACACATCTTCGTGTGTGTGCTGGATGTAGGGAAACAGTCAAAGCATCTTTCAGGGGGCACAGTTATTCCATGGTTGTGGGTTGTAGGTTAAAAACCCACATCCCATGGATAGGCTCTCGCTTATACTTGGTTTAGAGCCCAACCCCCACTTTCCCCCACTCTCCAGCCTAGCCATGCCATCAGGGAAGACAAGCTAAGGGATTCTTTTAGAACCCAGGCGCTGCTGTCATTTGGAGGAGCCTCCCCACAATCAGGATACCTGAGCACGTCTCCGTGTGTGTGCTGGAGGTGGGGAAACAGATTCCACGCATCTTTATGGGGCACAGGTGTTCCAAGGTTGGGGAAGTAGTTTAAAACCCTCCACTACCCACAGAGATGCACTCGCTAATACTTGGCTTTAGAGCCCATCCCCCACCATCGCTTACAGCTAGGCCTAGGAAAACACTTAGGGAAGTCAAGCTAAGGGATTCTATTACAACCCAGGTGCTTCTGTCTGTTGGAGGACCCTCCCCACTCTCAGAACCCCAGAACACTTCTTCCTGTGTGTGCTCGACGTGGGGAAACATAGCACACGCATTTTTCAGGGGTCACAGTAATTCCCAAGTTGTGGGTTGTAGTTTAAACATCTCCACTACCCATGGAGAGGCACACGCTAATACTTAGTTTTAGATCCCAAATCCCACTTTCAACCACACACTGGCCTAGGCAAACCATCAGGGAAAACACGCAAAGGGATTCTATTCAAACCAAGACGCTGATGTCAGTTGGAGGAACTACCCCACCCTCAGGATACTGGAACCCAACCTTGTGTGGTGGGGAGATTTGAAGCCCCACTCCACGCAGATGAATGGGTGCTCAGGTCTTTCCCTTTATGGAGAATTCATCTAAATACTTCCTCAGTCCATCGGGGACACTCGCTACTATTTGGCCTCAAAGCCCAACCCCCAGGTTTCTCTCAGAGTCAGTCCTAGGGAAACACTCAGGGATTACAAGCTAAGGGATTCTATTAGAACCCAGCCGCTTCTGTCACCTGAAATTGCCAGCCCACACTCAGGATAGCAGAAAACTTCTTCATGTGTGTTCTGGTGGTGGGGATACAGAGTCCACGCTTTTTTCAAGGAGCACAGGTATTCCCATGTTGTGGGCTTTTGGTTAATAACCTCCAAATCCCATGGAGAAGCACTCGCTAATACTTGGATTTAGAGCCCAACCCACCCTTTCCCCAGCACTCCGTATCAGGCAACCAAACAGGGTAGACAAGTTAAGCGATTTTATAAGAACCAAGGCCCTGCTCTCAGTTGGAGGAGGCTGCCCACTCTCAGGATAACTGTGCAAGTGTTCGTGTGTGTGCTGGAGGTGTGGAAACAGACTCCACGGATCTTTATGGGGGCACAGGTGTTCCCAGGTTAGGGATGTAGTTTAAACACCTCCACAAACCATAGAGAGGTCATCGCAAATACTTGGTTTTGGAGCCCAAACCACACTTTCCCCCGCACTCCCGCCTAGGCTTTCCATCAGGGAAGACAAGCAAAGGGATTCAATTAGAACCCAGGCGCTGCTGTCAGTTGGAGGAACTTCCCTGCACTCAGAATTCCAGAACACATTCTTAGGTGTGGGAGAGTTGTGCAGCCGCACTGCACCCAGATGAATGGAGGACAAGGTGTTCCGTTTAGGGAGAAATCCTCTAAGTACTTCCTCAATGGATCAGGGGCACTCACTGCTACGTGGCCTCCAAGCCCAACCCCCAGCTTTCCCTCATGGCCTGGTCTAAGAAAACACTCAGGGAACAGAAGCTAAGGGATACTAATAGAATCCAGGTGCTGCTGTCAGTTTGAGGAACATCCCCACACTCGGAATACAAGAACACATCTTCGTGTCCGTGATGGATGTAGGGAAACAGTCAAAGCATCTTTCAGGGGGCACATTTATTCCATGGTTGTGGGTTGTAGGTTAAAAACCCACATCCCATGGATAGGCTCTCGCTTATACTTGGTTTAGAGCCCAACCCACACTTTCCCCCACTCTCCAGCCTAGGCATGCCATCAGGGAAGACAAGCTAAGGGATTCCTTTAGGACCCAGGCGCTGCTGTCATTTGGAGGAGCCTCCCCACAATCAGGATACCTGAGCACGTCTCCGTGTGTGTGCTGGAGGTGGGGAAACAGATTCCACGCATCTTTATGGGGCACAGGTGTTCCAAGGTTGGGGAAGTAGTTTAAAACCCTCCACTACCCACAGAGATGCACTCGCTAATACTTGGCTTTAGAGCCCATCCCCCACCATCGCTTACTGCTAGGCCTAGGAAAACACTTAGGGAAGTCAAGCTAAGGGATTCTATTACAACCCAGGTGCTGCTGTCTGTTGGAGGAACCTCCCCACACTCAGAACCCCAGAACACTTCTTCCTGTGTGTGCTGGACGTGGGGAAACATAGCACACGCATTTTTCAGGGGTCACAGTAATTCCCAAGTTGTGGGTTGTAGTTTAAACATCTCCACTACCCATGGAGAGGCACACGCTAATACTTAGTTTTAGATCCCAAATCCCACTTTCAACCACACACTGGCCTAGGCAAACCATCAGGGAAGACACGCAAATGGATTCTATTCAAACCAAGACGCTGATGTCTGTTGGAGGAACTACCCCACCCTCAGGATACTGGAACCCAACCTTGTGTGGTTGGGAGATTTGAAGCCCCACTCCACGCAGATGAATGGGTGCTCAGGTGTTTCCCTTTATGGAGAATTCATCTAAACACTTCCTCACTCCATCGGGGACACTCGCTACTATTTGGCCTCAAAGCCCAACCCCCAGGTTTCTCTCAGAGTCAGACCTAGGGAAACAGTCAGTGATTACAAGCTAAGGGATTCTATTAGAACCCAGCCGCTTCTGTCACCTGAAATTGCCAGCCCACACTCAGGATAGCAGAAAACTTCTTCATGTGTGTTCTGGTGGTGGGGATACAGAGTCCACGCTTTTTTCAAGGAGCACAGGTATTCCCATGTTGTGGGCTTTTGGTTAATAACCTCCAAATCCCATGGAGAAGCACTCGCTAATACTTGGATTTAGAGCCCAACCCACCCTTTCCCCAGCACTCCGTATCAGGCAACCAAACAGGGTAGACAAGTTAAGCGATTTTATAAGAACCAAGGCCCTGCTCTCAGTTGGAGGAGGCTGCCCACTCTCAGGATAACTGTGCAAGTGTTCGTGTGTGTGCTGGAGGTGTGGAAACAGACTCCACGGATCTTTATGGGGGCACAGGTGTTCCCAGGTTAGGGATGTAGTTTAAACACCTCCACAAACCATAGAGAGGTCATCGCAAATACTTGGTTTTGGAGCCCAAACCACACTTTCCCCCGCACTCCCGCCTAGGCTTTCCATCAGGGAAGACAAGCAAAGGGATTCAATTAGAACCCAGGCGCTGCTGTCAGTTGGAGGAACTTCCCTGCACTCAGAATTCCAGAACACATTCTTAGGTGTGGGAGAGTTGTTCAGCCGCACTGCACCCAGATGAATGGAGGACAAGGTGTTCCGTTTAGGGAGAAGTCCTCTAAGTACTTCCTCAATGGATCAGGGGGCACTCACTGCTACGTGGACTCCAAGCCCAACCCCCAGCTTTCCCTCATGGCCTGGTCTAAGAAAACACTCAGGGAACAGAAGCTAAGGGATACTAATAGAATCAAGGTGCTGCTGTCAGTTTGAGGAACTTCCCCACACTCAGAATACCAGAACACATTTTCGTGTGTGTGCTGGATGTAGGGAAAGAGTCAAAGCATCATTCAGGGGGCACATTTATTCCATGGTTGTGGGTTGTAGGTTAAAAACCCACATCCCATGGATAGGCTCTCGCTTATACTTGCTTTAGAGCCCAACCCCCACTTCCCCCACTCTCCAGCCTAGGCATGCCATCAGGGAAGACAAGCTAAGGGATTCTTTTAGAACCCAGGCGCTGCTGTCATTTGGAGGAGCCTCCCCACAATCAGGATACCTGAGCACGTCTCCGTGTGTGTGCTGGAGGTGGGGAAACAGATTCCACGCATCTTTATGGGGCACAGGTGTTCCAAGGTTGGGGAAGTAGTTTAAAACCCTCCTCTACCCCCAGAGATGCACTCGCTAATACTTGGCTTTAGAGCCCTTCCGCCACCATCGCTTACTGCTAGGCCTAGGAAAACACTTAGGGAAGTCAAGCTAAGGGATTCTATTACAACCCAGGTGCTGCTGTCTGTTGGAGGAACCTCCCCACACTCAGAACCCCAGAAAACTTCTTCCTGTGTGTGCTGGACGAGGGGAAACATAGCACACGCATTTTTCAGGGGTCACAGTAATTCCCAAGTTGTGGGTTGTAGTTTAAACATCTCCACTACCCATGGAGAGGCACACGCTAATACTTAGTTTTAGATCCCAAATCCCACTTTCAACCACACACTGGCCTAGGCAAACCATCAGGGAAGACACGCAAAGGGATTCTATTCAAACCAAGACGCTGATGTCAGTTGGAGGAACTACCCCACCCTCAGGATACTGGAACCCAACCTTGTGTGGTGGGGAGATTTGAAGCCCCACTCCACGCAGATGAATGGGTGCTCAGGTGTTTCCCTTTATGGAGAATTCATCTAAATACTTCCTCAGTCCATCGGGGACACTCGCTACTATTTGGCCTCAAAGCCCAACCCCCAGGTTTCTCTCAGAGTCAGTCCTAGGGAAACACTCAGGGATTACAAGCTAAGGGATTCTATTAGAACCCAGCCGCTTCTGTCACCTGAAATTGCCAGCCCACACTCAGGATAGCAGAAAACTTCTTCATGTGTGTTCTGGTGGTGGGGATACAGAGTCCACGCTTTTTTCAAGGAGCACAGGTATTCCCATGTTGTGGGCTTTTGGTTAATAACCTCCAAATCCCATGGAGAAGCACTCGCTAATACTTGGATTTAGAGCCCAACCCACCCTTTCCCCAGCACTCCGTATCAGGCAACCAAACAGGGTAGACAAGTTAAGCGATTTTATAAGAACCAAGGCCCTGCTCTCAGTTGGAGGAGGCTGCCCACTCTCAGGATAACTGTGCAAGTGTTCGTGTGTGTGCTGGAGGTGTGGAAACAGACTCCACGGATCTTTATGGGGGCACAGGTGTTCCCAGGTTAGGGATGTAGTTTAAACACCTCCACAAACCATAGAGAGGTCATCGCAAATACTTGGTTTTGGAGCCCAAACCACACTTTCCCCCGCACTCCCGCCTAGGCTTTCCATCAGGGAAGACAAGCAAAGGGATTCAATTAGAACCCAGGCGCTGCTGTCAGTTGGAGGAACTTCCCTGCACTCAGAATTCCAGAACACATTCTTAGGTGTGGGAGAGTTGTTCAGCCGCACTGCACCCAGATGAATGGAGGACAAGGTGTTCCGTTTAGGGAGAAGTCCTCTAAGTACTTCCTCAATGGATCAGGGGCACTCACTGCTACGTGGCCTCGAAGCCCAACCCCCAGCTTTCCCTCATGGCCTGGTCTAAGAAAACACTCAGGGAACAGAAGCTAAGGGATACTAATAGAATCCAGGTGCTGCTGTCAGTTTGAGGAACTTCCCCACACTCAGAATACCAGAACACATCTTCGTGTGTGTGCTGGATGTAGGGAAACAGTCAAAGCATCTTTCAGGGGGCACAGTTATTCCATGGTTGTGGGTTGTAGGTTAAAAACCCACATCCCATGGATAGGCTCTCGCTTATACTTGGTTTAGAGCCCAACCCCCACTTTACCCCACTCTCCAGCCTAGCCATGCCATCAGGGAAGACAAGCTAAGGGATTCTTTTAGAACCCAGGCGCTGCTGTCATTTGGAGGAGCCTCCCCACAATCAGGATACCTGAGCACGTCTCCGTGTGTGTGCTGGAGGTGGGGAAACAGATTCCACGCATCTTTATGGGGCACAGGTGTTCCAAGGTTGGGGAAGTAGTTTAAAACCCTCCACTACCCACAGAGATGCACTCGCTAATACTTGGCTTTAGAGCCCATCCCCCACCATCGCTTACTGCTAGGCCTAGGAAAACACTTAGGGAAGTCAAGCTAAGGGATTCTATTACAACCCAGGTGCTTCTGTCTGTTTGAGGAACCTCCCCACTCTCAGAACCCCAGAACACTTCTTCCTGTGTGTGCTCGACGTGGGGAAACATAGCACACGCATTTTTCAGGGGTCACAGTAATTCCCAAGTTGTGGGTTGTAGTTTAAACATCTCAACTACCCATGGAGAGGCACACGCTAATACTTAGTTTTAGATCCCAAATCCCACTTTCAACCACACACTGGCCTAGGCAAACCATCAGGGAAGACAAGCAAAGGGATTCTATTAAAACCAAGACGCTGATGTCAGTTGGAGGAACTACCCCACCCTCAGGATACTGGAACCCAACCTTGTGTGGTGGGGAGATTTGAAGCCCCACTCCACGCAGATGAATGGGTGCTCAGGTGTTTCCCTTTATGGAGAATTCATCTAAATACTTCCTCAGTCCATCGGGGACACTTGCTACTATTTGGCCTCAAAGCCCAACCCCCAGGTTTCTCTCAGAGTCAGTCCTAGGGAAACACTCAGGGATTACAACCTAAGGGATTCTATTAGAACCCAGCCTCTTCTGTCACCTGAAATTGCCAGCCCACACTCAGGATAGCAGAAAACTTCTTCATGTGTGTTCCGGTGGTGGGGATACAGAGTCCACGCTTTTTTCAAGGAGCACAGGTATTCCCATGTTGTGGGGTTTTGGTTAATAACCTCCAAATCCCATGGAGAAGCACTCGCTAATACTTGGATTTAGAGCCCAACCCACCCTTTCCCCAGCACTCCGTATCAGGCAACCAAACAGGGTAGACAAGTTAAGCGATTTTATAAGAACCAAGGCCCTGCTCTCAGTTGGAGGAGGCTGCCCACTCTCAGGATAACTGTGCAAGTGTTCGTGTGTGTGCTGGAGGTGTGGAAACAGACTCCACGGATCTTTATGGGGGCACAGGTGTTCCCAGCTTAGGGATGTAGTTTAAACACCTCCACAAACCATAGAGAGGTCATCGCAAATACTTGGTTTTGGAGCCCAAACCACACTTTCCCCCGCACTCCCGCCTAGGCTTTCCATCAGGGAAGACAAGCAAAGGGATTCAATTAGAACCCAGGCGCTGCTGTCAGTTGGAGGAACTTCCCTGCACTCAGAATTCCAGAACACATTCTTAGGTGTGGGAGAGTTGTGCAGCCGCACTGCACCCAGATGAATGGAGGACAAGGTGTTCCGTTTAGGGAGAAGTCCTCTAAGTACTTCCTCAATGGATCAGGGGCACTCACTGCTACGTGGCCTCCAAGCCCAACCCCCAGCTTTCCCTCATGGCCTGGTCTAAGAAAACACTCAGGGAACAGAAGCTAAGGGATACTAATAGAATCCAGGTGCTGCTGTCAGTTTGAGGAACATCCCCACACTCGGAATACAAGAACACATCTTCGTGTGCGTGATGGATGTAGGGAAACAGTCAAAGCATCTTTCAGGGGGCACATTTATTCCATGGTTGAGGTTGTAGGTTAAAAACCCACATCCCATGGATAGGCTCTCGCTTATACTTGGTTTAGAGCCCAACCCCCTCTTCCCCCACTCTCCAGCCTAGGCATGCCATCAGGGAAGACAAGCTAAGGGATTCTTTTAGAACCCAGGCGCTGCTGTCATTTGGAGGAGCCTCCCCACAATCAGGATACCTGAGCACGTCTCCGTGTGTGTGCTGGAGGTGGGGAAACAGATTCCACGCATCTTTATGGGGCACAGGTGTTCCAAGGTTGGGGAAGTAGTTTAAAACCCTCCTCTACCCCCAGAGATGCACTCGCTAATACTTGGCTTTAGAGCCCTTCCCCCACCATCGCTTACTGCTAGGCCTAGGAAAACACTTAGGGAAGTCAAGCTAAGGGATTCTATTACAACCCAGGTGCTGCTGTCTGTTGGAGGAACCTCCCCACACTCAGAACCCCAGAAAACTTCTTCCTGTGTGTGCTGGACGTGGGGAAACATAGCACACGCATTTTTCAGGGGTCACAGTAACTCCCAAGTTGTGGGTTGTAGTTTAAACATCTCCACTACCCATGGAGAGGCACACGCTAATACTTAGTTTTAGATCCCAAATCCCACTTTCAACCACACACTGGCCTAGGCAAACCATCAGGGAAGACAAGCAAAGGGATTCTATTAAAACCAAGACGCTGATGTCAGTTGGAGGAACTACCCCACCCTCAGGATACTGGAACCCAACCTTGTGTGGTGGGGAGATTTGAAGCCCCACTCCACGCAGATGAATGGGTGCTCAGGTGTTTCCCTTTATGGAGAATTCATCTAAATACTTCCTCAGTCCATCGGGGACACTTGCTACTATTTGGCCTCAAAGCCCAACCCCCAGGTTTCTCTCAGAGTCAGTCCTAGGGAAACACTCAGGGATTACAACCTAAGGGATTCTATTAGAACCCAGCCTCTTCTGTCACCTGAAATTGCCAGCCCACACTCAGGATAGCAGAAAACTTCTTCATGTGTGTTCCGGTGGTGGGGATACAGAGTCCACGCTTTTTTCAAGGAGCACAGGTATTCCCATGTTGTGGGGTTTTGGTTAATAACCTCCAAATCCCATGGAGAAGCACTCGCTAATACTTGGATTTAGAGCCCAACCCACCCTTTCCCCAGCACTCCGTATCAGGCAACCAAACAGGGTAGACAAGTTAAGCGATTTTATAAGAACCAAGGCCCTGCTCTCAGTTGGAGGAGGCTGCCCACTCTCAGGATAACTGTGCAAGTGTTCGTGTGTGTGCTGGAGGTGTGGAAACAGACTCCACGGATCTTTATGGGGGCACAGGTGTTCCCAGCTTAGGGATGTAGTTTAAACACCTCCACAAACCATAGAGAGGTCATCGCAAATACTTGGTTTTGGAGCCCAAACCACACTTTCCCCCGCACTCCCGCCTAGGCTTTCCATCAGGGAAGACAAGCAAAGGGATTCAATTAGAACCCAGGCGCTGCTGTCAGTTGGAGGAACTTCCCTGCACTCAGAATTCCAGAACACATTCTTAGGTGTGGGAGAGTTGTGCAGCCGCACTGCACCCAGATGAATGGAGGACAAGGTGTTCCGTTTAGGGAGAAGTCCTCTAAGTACTTCCTCAATGGATCAGGGGCACTCACTGCTACGTGGCCTCCAAGCCCAACCCCCAGCTTTCCCTCATGGCCTGGTCTAAGAAAACACTCAGGGAACAGAAGCTAAGGGATACTAATAGAATCCAGGTGCTGCTGTCAGTTTGAGGAACATCCCCACACTCGGAATACAAGAACACATCTTCGTGTGCGTGATGGATGTAGGGAAACAGTCAAAGCATCTTTCAGGGGGCACATTTATTCCATGGTTGAGGTTGTAGGTTAAAAACCCACATCCCATGGATAGGCTCTCGCTTATACTTGGTTTAGAGCCCAACCCCCTCTTCCCCCACTCTCCAGCCTAGGCATGCCATCAGGGAAGACAAGCTAAGGGATTCTTTTAGAACCCAGGCGCTGCTGTCATTTGGAGGAGCCTCCCCACAATCAGGATACCTGAGCACGTCTCCGTGTGTGTGCTGGAGGTGGGGAAACAGATTCCACGCATCTTTATGGGGCACAGGTGTTCCAAGGTTGGGGAAGTAGTTTAAAACCCTCCTCTACCCCCAGAGATGCACTCGCTAATACTTGGCTTTAGAGCCCTTCCCCCACCATCGCTTACTGCTAGGCCTAGTAAAACACTTAGGGAAGTCAAGCTAAGGGATTCTATTACAACCCAGGTGCTGCTGTCTGTTGGAGGAACCTCCCCACACTCAGAACCCCAGAAAACTTCTTCCTGTGTGTGCTGGACGTGGGGAAACATAGCACACGCATTTTTCAGGGGTCACAGTAACTCCCAAGTTGTGGGTTGTAGTTTAAACATCTCCACTACCCATGGAGAGGCACACGCTAATACTTAGTTTTAGATCCCAAATCCCACTTTCAACCACACACTGGCCTAGGCAAACCATCAGGGAAGACACGCAAAGGGATTCTATTCAAACCAAGACGCTGATGTCAGTTGGAGGAACTACCCCACCCTCAGGATACTGGAACCCAACCTTGTGTGGTGGGGAGATTTGAAGCCCCACTCCACGCAGATGAATGGGTGCTCAGGTGTTTCCCTTTATGGAGAATTCATCTAAATACTTCCTCAGTCCATCGGGGACACTCGCTACTATTTGGCCTCAAAGCCCAACCCCCAGGTTTCTCTCAGAGTCAGTCCTAGGGAAACACTCAGGGATTACAAGCTAAGGGATTCTATTAGAACCCAGCCGCTTCTGTCACCTGAAATTGCCAGCCCACACTCAGGATAGCAGAAAACTTCTTCATGTGTGTTCCGGTGGTGGGGATACAGAGTCCACGCTTTTTTCAAGGAGCACAGTTATTCCCATGTTGTGGGGTTTTGGTTAATAACCTCCAAATCCCATGGAGAAGCACTCGCTAATACTTGGATTTAGAGCCCAACCCACCCTTTCCCCAGCACTCCGTATCAGGCAACCAAACAGGGTAGACAAGTTAAGCGATTTTATAAGAACCAAGGCCCTGCTCTCAGTTGGAGGAGGCTGCCCACTCTCAGGATAACTGTGCAAGTGTTCGTGTGTGTGCTGGAGGTGTGGAAACAGACTCCACGGATCTTTATGGGGGCACAGGTGTTCCCAGGTTAGGGATGTAGTTTAAACACCTCCACAAACCATAGAGAGGTCATCCCAAATACTTGGTTTTGGAGCCCAAACCACACTTTCCCCCGCACTCCCGCCTAGGCTTTCCATCAGGGAAGACAAGCAAAGGGATTCAATTAGAACCCAGGCGCTGCTGTCAGTTGGAGGAACTTCCCTGCACTCAGAATTCCAGAACACATTCTTAGGTGTGGGAGAGATGTGCAGCCCCACTGCACCCAGATGCATGCAGGAAAAGGTGTTCCCTTTAGGGAGAAGTCCTCTAAGTACTTCCTCAATGGATCAGGGGGCACTCACTGCTACGTGGCCTCCAAGCCCAACCCCCAGCTTTCCCTCATGGCCTGGTCTAAGAAAACACTCAGGGAACAGAAGTTAAGGGATACTAATAGAATCAAGGTGCTGCTGTCAGTTTGAGGAACTTCCCCACACTCAGAATACCAGAACACATCTTCGTGTGTGTGCTGGATGTAGGGAAAGAGTCAAAGCATCTTTCAGGGGGCACATTTATTCCATGGTTGTGGGTTGTAGGTTAAAAACCCACATCCCATGGATAGGCTCTCGCTTATACTTGCTTTAGAGCCCAACCCCCACTTCCCCCACTCTCCAGCCTAGGCATGCCATCAGGGAAGACAAGCTAAGGGATTCTTTTAGAACCCAGGCGCTGCTGTCATTTGGAGGAGCCTCCCCACAATCAGGATACCTGAGCACGTCTCCGTGTGTGTGCTAGAGGTGGGGAAACAGATTCCACGCATCTTTATGGGGCACAGGTGTTCCAAGGTTGGGGAAGTAGTTTAAAACCCTCCTCTACCCACAGAGATGCACTCGCTAATACTTGGCTTTAGAGCCCATCCCCCACCATCGCTTACTGCTAGGCCTAGGAAAACACTTAGGGAAGTCAAGCTAAGGGATTCTATTACAACCCAGGTGCTGCTGTCTGTTGGAGGAACCTCCCCACACTCAGAACCCCAGAAAACTTCTTCCTGTGTGTGCTGGACGTGGGGAAACATAGCACACGCATTTTTCAGGGGTCACAGTAACTCCCAAGTTGTGGGTTGTAGTTTAAACATCTCCACTACCCATGGAGAGGCACACGCTAATACTTAGTTTTAGATCCCAAATCCCACTTTCAACCACACACTGGCCTAGGCAAACCATCAGGGAAGACACGCAAAGGGATTCTATTCAAACCAAGACGCTGATGTCAGTTGGAGGAACTACCCCACCCTCAGGATACTGGAACCCAACCTTGTGTGGTGGGGAGATTTGAAGCCCCACTCCACGCAGATGAATGGGTGCTCAGGTGTTTCCCTTTATGGAGAATTCATCTAAATACTTCCTCAGTCCATCGGGGACACTCGCTACTATTTGGCCTCAAAGCCCAACCCCCAGGTTTCTCTCAGAGTCAGTCCTAGGGAAACACTCAGGGATTACAAGCTAAGGGATTCTATTAGAACCCAGCCGCTTCTGTCACCTGAAATTGCCAGCCCACACTCAGGATAGCAGAAAACTTCTTCATGTGTGTTCTGGTGGTGGGGATACAGAGTCCACGCTTTTTTCAAGGAGCACAGGTATTCCCATGTTGTGGGCTTTTGGTTAATAACCTCCAAATCCCATGGAGAAGCACTCGCTAATACTTGGATTTAGAGCCCAACCCACCCTTTCCCCAGCACTCCGTATCAGGCAACCGAACAGGGTAGACAAGTTAAGCGATTTTATAAGAACCAAGGCCCTGCTCTCAGTTGGAGGAGGCTGCCCACTCTCAGGATAACTGTGCAAGTGTTCGTGTGTGTGCTGGAGGTTTGGAAAAAGAGTCCACGGATCTTTATGTGGGCACAGGTGTTCCCAGGTTAGGGATGTAGTTTAAACAACTCCACAAACCATAGAGAGGTCATCGCAAATACTTGGTTTTGGAGCCCAAACCACACTTTCCCCCACACTCCCGCCTAGGCTTTCCATCAGGGAAGACAAGCAAAGGGATTCAATTAGAACCCAGGCGCTGCTGTCAGTTGGAGGAACTTCCCTGCACTCAGAATTCCAGAACACATTCTTAGGTGTGGGAGAGTTGTTCAGCCGCACTGCACCCAGATGAATGGAGGACAAGGTGTTCCGTTTAGGGAGAAGTCCTCTAAGTACTTCCTCAATGGATCAGGGGCACTCACTGCTACGTGGCCTCCAAGCCCAACCCCCAGCTTTCCCTCATGGCCTGGTCTAAGAAAACACTCAGGGAACAGAAGCTAAGGGATACTAATAGAATCCAGGTGCTGCTGTCAGTTTGAGGAACTTCCCCACACTCAGAATACCAGAACACATATTCGTGTGTGTGCTGGATGTAGGGAAACAGTCAAAGCATCTTTCAGGGGGCACAGTTATTCCATGGTTGTGGGTTGTAGGTTAAAAACCCACATCCCATGGATAGGCTCTCGCTTATACTTGGTTTAGAGCCCAACCCCCACTTTCCCCCACTCTCCAGCCTAGGCATGCCATCAGGGAAGACAAGCTAAGGGATTCTTTTAGAACCCAGGCGCTGCTGTCATTTGGAGGAGCCTCCCCACAATCAGGATACCTGAGCACGTCTCCGTGTGTGTGCTGGAGGTGGGGAAACAGATTCCACGCATCTTTATGGGGCACAGGTGTTCCAAGGTTGGGGAAGTAGTTTAAAACCCTCCACTACCCACAGAGATGCACTCGCTAATACTTGGCTTTAGAGCCCATCCCCCACCATCGCTTACTGCTAGGCCTAGGAAAACACTTAGGGAAGTCAAGCTAAGGGATTCTATTACAACCCAGGTGCTGCTGTGTGTTGGAGGAACCTCCCCACTCTCAGAACCCCAGAACACTTCTTCCTGTGTGTGCTCGACGTGGGGAAACATAGCACACGCATTTTTCAGGGGTCACAGTAATTCCCAAGTTGTGGGTTGTAGTTTAAACATCTCCACTACCCATGGAGAGGCACACGCTAATACTTAGTTTTAGATCCCAAATCCCACTTTCAACCACACACTGGCCTAGGGAAACCATCAGGGAAGACACGCAAAGGGATTCTATTCAAACCAAGACGCTGATGTCAGTTGGAGGAACTACCCCACCCTCAGGATACTGGAACCCAACCTTGTGTGGTGGGGAGATTTGAAGCCCCACTCCACGCAGATGAATGGGTGCTCAGGTGTTTCCCTTTATGGAGAATTCATCTAAATACTTCCTCAGTCCATCGGGGACACTCGCTACTATTTGGCCTCAAAGCCCAACCCCCAGGTTTCTCTCAGAGTCAGTCCTAGGGAAACACTCAGGGATTACAAGCTAAGGGATTCTATTAGAACCCAGCCGCTTCTGTCACCTGAAATTGCCAGCCCACACTCAGGATAGCAGAAAACTTCTTCATGTGTGTTCTGGTGGTGGGGATACAGAGTCCACGCTTTTTTCAAGGAGCACAGGTATTCCCATGTTGTGGGCTTTTGGTTAATAACCTCCAAATCCCATGGAGAAGCACTCGCTAATACTTGGATTTAGAGCACAACCCACCCTTTCCCCAGCACTCCGTATCAGGCAACCAAACAGGGTAGACAAGTTAAGCGATTTTATAAGAACCAAGGCCCTGCTCTCAGTTGGAGGAGGCTGCCCACTCTCAGGATAACTGTGCAAGTGTTCGTGTGTGTGCTGGAGGTGTGGAAACAGACTCCACGGATCTTTATGGGGGCACAGGTGTTCCCAGGTTAGGGATGTAGTTTAAACACCTCCACAAACCATAGAGAGGTCATCGCAAATACTTGGTTTTGGAGCCCAAACCACACTTTCCCCCGCACTCCCGCCTAGGCTTTCCATCAGGGAAGACAAGCAAAGGGATTCAATTAGAACCCAGGCGCTGCTGTCAGTTGGAGGAACTTCCCTGCACTCAGAATTCCAGAACACATTCTTAGGTGTGGGAGAGATGTGCAGCCCCACTGCACCCAGATGAATGCAGGAAAAGGTGTTCCGTTTAGGGAGAAGTCCTCTAAGTACTTCCTCAATGGATCAGGGGGCACTCACTGCTACGTGGACTCCAAGCCCAACCCCCAGCTTTCCCTCATGGCCTGGTCTAAGAAAACACTCAGGGAACAGAAGCTAAGGGATACTAATAGAATCAAGGTGCTGCTGTCAGTTTGAGGAACTTCCCCACACTCAGAATACCAGAACACATCTTCGTGTGTGTGCTGGATGTAGGGAAAGAGTCAAAGCATCTTTCAGGGGGCACATTTATTCCATGGTTGTGGGTTGTAGGTTAAAAACCCACATCCCATGGATAGGCTCTCGCTTATACTTGCTTTAGAGCCCAACCCCCACTTCCCCCACTCTCCAGCCTAGGCATGCCATCAGGGAAGACAAGCTAAGGGATTCTTTTAGAACCCAGGCGCTGCTGTCATTTGGAGGAGCCTCCCCACAATCAGGATACCTGAGCACGTCTCCGTGTGTGTGCTGGAGGTGGGGAAACAGATTCCACGCATCTTTATGGGGCACATGTGTTCCAAGGTTGGGGAAGTAGTTTAAAACCCTCCTCTACCCACAGAGATGCACTCGCTAATACTTGGCTTTAGAGCCCTTCCGCCACCATCGCTTAATGCTAGGCCTAGGAAAACACTTAGGGAAGTCAAGCTAAGGGATTCTATTACAACCCAGGTGCTGCTGTCTGTTGGTTGAACCTCCCCACACTCAGAACCCCAGAAAACTTCTTCCTGTGTGTGCTGGACGTGGGGAAACATAGCACACGCATTTTTCAGGGGTCACAGTAACTCCCAAGTTGTGGGTTGTAGTTTAAACATCTCCACTACCCATGGAGAGGCACACGCTAATACTTAGTTTTAGATCCCAAATCCCACTTTCAACCACACACTGGCCTAGGCAAACCATCAGGGAAGACACGCAAAGGGATTCTATTCAAACCAAGACGCTGATGTCAGTTGGAGGAACTACCCCACCCTCAGGATACTGGAACCCAACCTTGTGTGGTGGGGAGATTTGAAGCCCCACTCCACGCAGATGAATGGGTGCTCAGGTGTTTCCCTTTATGGAGAATTCATCTAAATACTTCCTCAGTCCATCGGGGACACTCGCTACTATTTGGCCTCAAAGCCCAACCCCCAGGTTTCTCTCAGAGTCAGTCCTAGGGAAACACTCAGGGATTACAAGCTAAGGGATTCTATTAGAACCCAGCCGCTTCTGTCACCTGAAATTGCCAGCCCACACTCAGGATAGCAGAAAACTTCTTCATGTGTGTTCTGGTGGTGGGGATACAGAGTCCACGCTTTTTTCAAGGAGCACAGGTATTCCCATGTTGTGGGCTTTTGGTTAATAACCTCCAAATCCCATGGAGAAGCACTCGCTAATACTTGGATTTAGAGCCCAACCCACCCTTTCCCCAGCACTCCGTATCAGGCAACCAAACAGGGTAGACAAGTTAAGCGATTTTATAAGAACCAGGGCCCTGCTCTCAGTTGGAGGAGGCTGCCCACTCTCAGGATAACTGTGCAAGTGTTCGTGTGTGTGCTGGAGGTGTGGAAACAGACTCCACGGATCTTTATGGGGGCACAGGTGTTCCCAGGTTAGGGATGTAGTTTAAACACCTCCACAAACCATAGAGAGGTCATCGCAAATACTTGGTTTGGAGCCCAAACCACACTTTCCCCCGCACTCCCGCCTAGGCTTTCCATCAGGGAAGACAAGCAAAGGGATTCAATTAGAACCCAGGCGCTGCTGTCAGTTGGAGGAACTTCCCTGCACTCAGAATTCCAGAACACATTCTTAGGTGTGGGAGAGTTGTTCAGCCGCACTGCACCCAGATGAATGGAGGACAAGGTGTTCCGTTTAGGGAGAAGTCCTCTAAGTACTTCCTCAATGGATCAGGGGCACTCACTGCTACGTGGACTCCAAGCCCAACCCCCAGCTTTCCCTCATGGCCTGGTCTAAGAGAACACTCAGGGAACAGAAGCTAAGGGATACTAATAGAATCCAGGTGCTGCTGTCAGTTTGAGGAACTTCCCCACACTCAGAATACCAGAACACATCTTCGTGTGTGTGCTGGATGTAGGGAAACAGTCAAAGCATCTTTCAGGGGGCACAGTTATTCCATGGTTGTGGGTTGTAGGTTAAAAACCCACATCCCATGGATAGGCTCTCGCTTATACTTGGTTTAGAGCCCAACCCCCACTTTCCCCCACTCTCCAGCCTAGCCATGCCATCAGGGAAGACAAGCTAAGGGATTCTTTTAGAACCCAGGCGCTGCTGTCATTTGGAGGAGCCTCCCCACAATCAGGATACCTGAGCACGTCTCCGTGTGTGTGCTGGAGGTGGGGAAACAGATTCCACGCATCTTTATGGGGCACAGGTGTTCCAAGGTTGGGGAAGTAGTTTAAAACCCTCCACTACCCACAGAGATGCACTCGCTAATACTTGGCTTTAGAGCCCATCCCCCACCATCGCTTACTGCTAGGCCTAGGAAAACACTTAGGGAAGTCAAGCTAAGGGATTCTATTACAACCCAGGTGCTTCTGTCTGTTGGAGGAACCTCCCCACTCTCAGAACCCCAGAACACTTCTTCCTGTGTGTGCTCGACGTGGGGAAACATAGCACACGCATTTTTCAGGGGTCACAGTAATTCCCAAGTTGTGGGTTGTAGTTTAAACATCTCAACTGCCCATGGAGAGGCACACGCTAATACTTAGTTTTAGATCCCAAATCCCACTTTCAACCACACACTGGCCTAGGCAAACCATCAGGGAAGACAAGCAAAGGGATTCTATTCAAACCAAGACGCTGATGTCAGTTGGAGGAACTACCCCACCCTCAGGATACTGGAACCCAACCTTGTGTGGTGGGGAGATTTGAAGCCCCACTCCACGCAGATGAATGGGTGCTCAGGTGTTTCCCTTTATGGAGAATTCATCTAAATACTTCCTCAGTCCATCGGGGACACTCGCTACTATTTGGCCTCAAAGCCCAACCCCCAGGTTTCTCTCAGAGTCAGTCCTAGGGAAACACTCAGGGATTACAAGCTAAGGGATTCTATTAGAACCCAGCCGCTTCTGTCACCTGAAATTGCCAGCCCACACTCAGGATAGCAGAAAACTTCTTCATGTGTGTTCCGGTGGTGGGGATACAGAGTCCACGCTTTTTTCAAGGAGCACAGGTATTCCCATGTTGTGGGGTTTTGGTTAATAACCTCCAAATCCCATGGAGAAGCACTCGCTAATACTTGGATTTAGAGCCCAACCCACCCTTTCCCCAGCACTCCGTATCAGGCAACCAAACAGGGTAGACAAGTTAAGCGATTTTATAAGAACCAAGGCCCTGCTCTCAGTTGGAGGAGGCTGCCCACTCTCAGGATAACTGTGCAAGTGTTCGTGTGTGTGCTGGAGGTGTGGAAACAGACTCCACGGATCTTTATGGGGGCACAGGTGTTCCCAGGTTAGGGATGTAGTTTAAACACCTCCACAAACCATAGAGAGGTCATCGCAAATACTTGGTTTTGGAGCCCAAACCACACTTTCCCCCGCACTCCCGCCTAGGCTTTCCATCAGGGAAGACAAGCAAAGGGATTCAATTAGAACCCAGGCGCTGCTGTCAGTTGGAGGAACTTCCCTGCACTCAGAATTCCAGAACACATTCTTAGGTGTGGGAGAGTTGTGCAGCCGCACTGCACCCAGATGAATGCAGGAAAAGGTGTTCCCTTTAGGGAGAAGTCCTCTAAGTACTTCCTCAATGGATCAGGGGCACTCACTGCTACGTGGCCTCCAAGCCCAACCCCCAGCTTTCCCTCATGGCCTGGTCTAAGAAAACACTCAGGGAACAGAAGCTAAGGGATACTAATAGAATCCAGGTGCTGCTTTCAGTTTGAGGAACATCCCCACACTCAGAATACCAGAACACATCTTCGTGTGTGTGCTGGATGTAGGGAAACAGTCAAAGCATCTTTCAGGGGGCACATTTATTCCATGGTTGAGGGTTGTAGGTTAAAAACCCACATCCCATGGTTAGGCTCTCGCTTATACTTGGTTTAGAGCCCAACCCCCACTTTCCCCCACTCTCCAGCCTAGGCATGCCATCAGGGAAGACAAGCTAAGGGATTCTTTTAGAACCCAGGCGCTGCTGTCATTTGGAGGAGCCTCCCCACAATCAGGATACCTGAGCACGTCTCCGTGTGTGTGCTGGAGGTGGGGAAACAGATTCCACGCATCTTTATGGGGCACAGGTGTTCCAAGGTTGGGGAAGTAGTTTAAAACCCTCCACTACCCACAGAGATGCACTCGCTAATACTTGGCTTTAGAGCCCATCCCCCAATATCGCTTACTGCTACGCCTAGGAAAACACTTAAGGAAGTCAAGCTAAGGGATTCTATTAAAACCCAGGTGCTGCTGTCTGTTGGAGGAACCTCCCCACACTCAGAACCCCAGAACACTTCTTCCTGTGTGTGCTGGACGTGGGGAAACATAGCACACGCATTTTTCAGGGGTCACAGTAATTCCCAAGTTGTGGGTTGTAGTTTAAACATCTCAACTGCCCATGGAGAGGCACACGCTAATACTTAGTTTTAGATCCCAAATCCCACTTTCAACCACACACTGGCCTAGGCAAACCATCAGGGAAGACAAGCAAAGGGATTCTATTCAAACCAAGACGCTGATGTCAGTTGGAGGAACTACCCCACCCTCAGGATATTGGAACCCAACCTTGTGTGGTGGGGAGATTTGAAGCCCCACTCCACGCAGATGAATGGGTGCTCAGGTGTTTCCCTTTATGGAGAATTCATCTAAATACTTCCTCAGTCCATCGGGGACACTCGCTACTATTTGGCCTCAAAGCCCAACCCCCAGGTTTCTCTCAGAGTCAGTCCTAGGGAAACACTCAGGGATTACAAGCTAAGGGATTCTATTAGAACCCAGCCGCTTCTGTCACCTGAAATTGCCAGCCCACACTCAGGATAGCAGAAAACTTCTTCATGTGTGTTCTGGTGGTGGGGATACAGAGTCCACGCTTTTTTCAAGGAGCACAGGTATTCCCATGTTGTGGGCTTTTGGTTAATAACCTCCAAATCCCATGGAGAAGCACTCGCTAATACTTGGATTTAGAGCCCAACCCACCCTTTCCCCAGCACTCCGTATCAGGCAACCAAACAGGGTAGACAAGTTAAGCGATTTTATAAGAACCAAGGCCCTGCTCTCAGTTGGAGGAGGCTGCCCACTCTCAGGATAACTGTGCAAGTGTTCGTGTGTGTGCTGGAGGTGTGGAAACAGACTCCACGGATCTTTATGGGGGCACAGGTGTTCCCAGGTTAGGGATGTAGTTTAAACACCTCCACAAACCATAGAGAGGTCATCGCAAATACTTGGTTTTCGAGCCCAAACCACACTTTCCCCCGCACTCCCGCCTAGGCTTTCCATCAGGGAAGACAAGCAAAGGGATTCAATTAGAACCCAGGCGCTGCTGTCAGTTGGAGGAACTACCCTGCACTCAGAATTCCAGAACACATTCTTAGGTGTGGGAGAGATGTGCAGCCCCACTGCACCCAGATGAATGCAGGAAAAGCTGTTCCCTTTAGGGAGAAGTCCTCTAAGTACTTCCTCAATGGATCAGGGGGCACTCACTGCTACGTGGCCTCCAAGCCCAACCCCCAGCTTTCCCTCAAGGCCTGGCCTAAAAGAACACTCAGGGAACAGAAGCTAAGGGATACTAATAGAATCCAGTTGCTGCTGTCAGTTTGAGGAACTTCCCCACACTCAGAATACCAGAACACATCTTCGTGTGTGTGCTGGATGTAGGGAAACAGTCAAAGCATCTTTCAGGGGCCACATTTATTCCATGGTTGTGGGTTGTAGGTTAAAAACCCACATCCCATGGATAGGCTCTCGCTTATACTTGGTTTAGAGCCCAACCCCCACTTTCCCCCACTCTCCAGCCTAGGCATGCCATCAGGGAAGACAAGCTAAGGGATTCTTTTAGAACCCAGGCGCTGCTGTCATTTGGAGGAGCCTCCCCACAATCAGGATACCTGAGCACGTCTCCGTGTGTGTGCTGGAGGTGGGGAAACAGATTCCACGCATCTTTATGGGGCACAGGTGTTCCAAGGTTGGGGAAGTAGTTTAAAACCCTCCAGTACCCACAGAGATGCACTAGCTAATACTTGGCTTTAGAGCCCATCCCCCACCATCGCTTACTGCTAGGCCTAGGAAAACACTTAGGGAAGTCAAGCTAAGGGATTCTATTACAACCCAGGTGCTGCTGTCTGTTGGAGGAACCTCCCCACACTCAGAACCCCAGAACACTGCTTCCTGTGTGTGCTGGACGTGGGGAAACATAGCACACGCATTTTTCAGGGGTCACAGTAATTCCCAAGTTGTGGGTTGTAGTTTAAACATCTCCACTACCCATGGAGAGGCACACGCTAATACTTAGTTTTAGATCCCAAATCCCACTTTCAACCACACACTGGCCTAGGCAAACCATCAGGGAAGACACGCAAAGGGATTCTATTCAAACCAAGACGCTGATGTCAGTTGGAGGAACTACCCCACCCTCAGGATACTGGAACCCAACCTTGTGTGGTGGGGAGATTTGAAACCCCACTCCACGCAGATGAATGGGTGCTCAGGTGTTTCCCTTTTTGGAGAATTCATCTAAACACTTCCTCACTCCATCGGGGACACTCGCTACTATTTGGCCTCAAAGCCCAACCCCCAGGTTTCTCTCAGAGTCAGTCCTAGGGAAACACTCAGGGATTACAAGCTAAGGGATTCTATTAGAACCCAGCCGCTTCTGTCACCTGAAATTGCCAGCCCACACTCAGGATAGCAGAAAACTTCTTCATGTGTGTTCTGGTGGTGGGGATACAGAGTCCACGCTTTTTTCAAGGAGCACAGGTATTCCCATGTTGTGGGCTTTTGGTTAATAACCTCCAAATCCCATGGAGAAGCACTCGCTAATACTTGGATTTAGAGCCCAACCCACCCTTTCCCCAGCACTCCGTATCAGGCAACCAAACAGGGTAGACAAGTTAAGCGATTTTATAAGAACCAAGGCCCTGCTCTCAGTTGGAGGAGGCTGCCCACTCTCAGGATAACTGTGCAAGTGTTCGTGTGTGTGCTGGAGGTGTGGAAACAGACTCCACGGATCTTTATGGGGGCACAGGTGTTCCCAGGTTAGGGATGTAGTTTAAACACCTCCACAAAACATAGAGAGGTCATCGCCAATACTTGGTTTTGGAGCCCAAACCACACTTTCCCCCGCCCTCCCGCCTAGGCTTTCCATCAGGGAAGACAAGCAAAGGGATTCAATTAGAACCCAGGCGCTGCTGTCAGTTGGAGGAACTTCCCTGCACTCAGAATTCCAGAACACATTCTTAGGTGTGGGAGAGATGTGCAGCCCCACTGCACCCAGATGAATGGAAGAAAAGTTGTTCCCTTTAGGGAGAAGTCCTCTAAGAACTTCCTCAATGGATCAGGGGGCACTCACTGCTACGTGGCCTCCAAGCCCAACCCCCAGCTTTCCCTCATGGCCTGGCCTAAAAGAACACTCAGGGAACAGAAGCTAAGGGATACTAATAGAATCCAGGTGCTGCTGTCAGTTTGAGGAACATCCCCACACTCAGAATACAAGAACACATCTTCATGTGTGTGCTGGATGTAGGGAAACAGTCAAAGCATCTTTCAGAGGGCACATTTATTCCATGGTTGTGGGTTGTAGGTTAAAAACCCACATCCCATGGATAGGCTCTCGCTTATACTTGGTTTAGAGCCCAACCCCCACTTTCCCCCACTCTCCAGCCTAGGCATGCCATCAGGGAAGACAAGCTAAGGGATTCTTTTAGAACCCAGGCGCTGCTGTCATTTGGAGGAGCCTCCCCACAATCAGGATACCTGAGCACGTCTCCGTGTGTGTGCTGGAGGTGGGGAAACAGATTCCACGCATCTTTATGGGGCACAGGTGTTCCAAGGTTGGGGAAGTAGTTTAAAACCCTCCACTACCCACAGAGATGCACTCGCTAATACTTGGCTTTAGAGCCCATCCCCCACCATCGCTTACTGCTAGGCCTAGGAAAACACTTAAGGAAGTCAAGCTAAGGGATTCTATTAAAACCCAGGTTCTGCTGTCTGTTGGAGGAACCTCCCCACACTCAGAACCCCAGAACACTTCTTCCTGTGTGTGCTGGACGTGGGGAAACATAGCACACGCATTTTTCAGGGGTCACAGTAATTCCCAAGTTGTGGGTTGTAGTTTAAACATCTCAACTGCCCATGGAGAGGCACACGCTAATACTTAGTTTTAGATCCCAAATCCCACTTTCAACCACACACTGGCCTAGGCAAACCATCAGGGAAGACAAGCAAAGGGATTCTATTCAAACCAAGACGCTGATGTCAGTTGAAGGAACTACCCCACCCTCAGGATACTGGAACCCAACCTTGTGTGGTGGGGAGATTTGAAGCCCCACTCCACGCAGATGAATGGGTGCTCAGGTGTTTCCCTTTATGGAGAATTCATCTAAATACTTCCTCAGTCCATCGGGGACACTCGCTACTATTTGGCCTCAAAGCCCAACCCCCAGGTTTCTCTCAGAGTCAGTCCTAGGGAAACACTCAGGGATTACAAGCTAAGGGATTCTATTAGAACCCAGCCGCTTCTGTCACCTGAAATTGCCAGCCCACACTCAGGATAGCAGAAAACTTCTTCATGTGTGTTCTGGTGGTGGGGATACAGAGTCCACGCTTTTTTCAAGGAGCACAGGTATTCCCATGTTGTGGGCTTTTGGTTAATAACCTCCAAATCCCATGGAGAAGCACTCGCTAATACTTGGATTTAGAGCCCAACCCACCCTTTCCCCAGCACTCCGTATCAGGCAACCAAACAGGGTAGACAAGTTAAGCGATTTTATAAGAACCAAGGCCCTGCTCTCAGTTGGAGGAGGCTGCCCACTCTCAGGATAACTGTGCAAGTGTTCGTGTGTGTCCTGGAGGTGTGGAGACAGACTCCACGGATCTTTATGGGGGCACAGGTGTTCCCAGGTTAGGGATGTAGTTTAAACACCTCCACAAACCATAGAGAGGTCATCGCAAATACTTGGTTTTGGAGCCCAAACCACACTTTCCCCCGCACTCCCGCCTAGGCTTTCCATCAGGGAAGACAAGCAAAGGGATTCAATTAGAACCCAGGCGATGCAGTCAGTTGGAGGATCTTCCCTGCACTGAGAATTCCAGAACACATTCTTAGGTATTGGAGAGATGTGCAGGCCCACTGCACCCAGATGAATGGAAGAAAAGTTGTTCCCTTTAGGGAGAAGTCCTCTAAGTACTTCCTCAATGGATCAGGGGGCACTCACTGCTACGTGGCCTCCAAGCCCAACCCCCAGCTTTCCCTCATGGCCTGGCCTAAAAGAACACTCAGGGAACAGAAGCTAAGGGATACTAATAGAATCCAGGTGCTGCTGTCAGTTTGAGGAACATCCCCACACTCAGAATACAAGAACACATCTTCGTGTGTGTGCTGGATGTAGGGAAACAGTCAAAGCATCTTTCAGGGGGCACATTTATTCCATGGTTGTGGGCTATAGGTTAAAAACCCACATCCCATGAATAGGCTCTCGCTTATACTTGGTTTAGAGCCCAACCCACACTTTCCCCCACTCTCAAGCCTAGGCATGCCATCAGGGAAGACAAGCTAAGGGATTCCTTTTGGACCCAGGCGCTGCTGTCATTTGGAGGAGCCTCCCCACAATCAGGATACCTGAGCACGTCTCCGTGTGTGTGCTGGAGGTGGGGAAACAGATTCCACGCATCTTTATGGGGCACAGGTGTTCCAAGGTTGGGGAAGTAGTTTAAAATCCTCCACTACCCACAGAGATGCACTCGCTAATACTTGGCTTTAGAGCCCATCCCCCACCATCGCTTACTGCTAGGCCTAGGAAAACACTTAGGGAAGTCAAGCTAAGGGATTTTATTACAACCCAGGTGCTGCTGTCTGTTGGAGAATCCTCCCCACACTCAGAACCCCAGAACACTTCTTCCTGTGTGTGCTGGACGTGGGGAAACATAGCACACGCATTTTTCAGGGGTCACAGTAATTCCCAAGTTGTGGGTTGTAGTTTAAACATCTCCACTACCCATGGAGAGGCACACGCTAAAACTTAGTTTTAGATCCCACATCCCACTTTCAACCACACACTGGCCTAGGCAAACCATCAGGGAAGACAAGCAAAGGGATTCTATTCAAACCAAGACGCTGATGTCAGTTGGAGGAACTACCCCACCCTCAGGATACTGGAACCCAACCTTGTGTGGTGGGGAGATTTGAAGCCCCACTCCACGCAGATGAATGGGTGCTCAGGTGTTTCCCTTTTTGGAGAATTCATCTAAACACTTCCTCACTCCATCGGGGACACTCGCTACTATTTGGCCTCAAAGCCCAACCCCCAGGTTTCTCTCAGAGTCAGTCCTAGGGAAACACTCAGGGATTACAAACTAAGGGATTCTATTAGAACCCAGCCGCTTCTGTCACCTGAAATTGCCAGCCCACACTCAGGATAGCAGAAAACTTCTTCATGTGTGTTCTGGTGGTGGGGATACAGAGTCCACGCTTTTTTCAAGGAGCACAGGTATTCCCATGTTGTGGGCTTTTGGTTAATAACCTCCAAATCCCATGGAGAAGCACTCGCTAATACTTGGATTTAGAGCCCAACCCACCCTTTCCCCAGCACTCCGTATCAGGCAACCAAACAGGGTAGACAAGTTAAGCGATTTTATAAGAACCATGGCACTCTTCTCAGTTGGAGGAGGCTGCCCACTCTCAGGATAACTGTGCAAGTGTTCGTGTGTGTGCTGGAGGTGTGGAAACAGACTCCACTGATCTTTTTGGGGGCAAAGGTGTTCCCAGGTTAGGGATGTAGCTGAAACACCTCCACAAACCATAGAGAGGTCATCGCAAATACTTGGTTTTGGAGCCCAAACCACACTTTCCCCCGCACTCCCGCCTAGGCTTTCCATCAGGGAAGACAAGCAAAGGGATTCAATTAGAACCCAGGCGCTGCTGTCAGTTGGAGGAACTTCCCTGCACTCAGAATTCCAGAACACATTCTTAGGTGTGGGAGAGATGTGCAGCCCCACTGCACCCAGATATATGCAGGAAAAGATGTTCCGTTTAGGGAGAAGTCCTCAAAGAACTTCCTCAATGGATCAGGGGGCACTCACTGCTACGTGGCCTCCAAGCCCAACCCCCAGCTTTCCCTCATGGCCTGGTCTAAGAGAACACTCAGAGAACAGAAGCTAAGGGATACTAATGGAATCTTGGTGCTGCTGTCAGTTTGAGGAACTTCCCCACACTCAGAATACCAGAACACATCTTCGTGTGTGTGCTGGATGTAGGGAAACAGTCAAAGCATCTTTCAGGGGCCACATTTATTCCATGGTTGTGGGTTGTAGGTTAAAAACCCACATCCCATGGATAGGCTCTCGCTTATACTTGGTTTAGAGCCCAACCCCCACTTTCCCCCACTCTCCAGCCTAGGCATGCCATCAGGGAAGACAAGCTAAGGGATTCTTTTAGAACCCAGGTGCTGCTGTCATTTGGAGGAGCCTCCCCACAATCAGGATACCTGAGCACGTCTCCGTGTGTGTGCTGGAGGTGGGGAAACAGATTCCACGCATCTTTATGGGGCACAGGTGTTCCAAGTTTGAGGAAGTAGTTTAAAACCCTCCACTACCCACAGAGATGCACTCGCTAATACTTGGCTTTAGAGCCCATCCCCCACCATCGCTTACTGCTAGGCCTAGGAAAACACTTAGGGAAGTCAAGCTAAGGGATTCTATTACAACCCAGGTGCTGCTGTGTGTTGGAGGAACCTCCCCACACTCACAACCCCAGAACACTTCTTCCTGTGTGTGCTGGACGTGGGGAAACATAGCACACGCATTTTTCAGGGGTCACAGTAATTCCCAAGTTGTGGGTTGTAGTTTAAACATCTCCACTACCCATGGAGAGGCACACGCTAATACTTAGTTTTAGATCCCAAATCCCACTTTCAACCACACACTGGCCTAGGCAAACCATCAGGGAAGACAAGCAAAGGGATTCTATTCAAACCAAGACGCTGATGTCAGTTGGAGGAACTACCCCACCCTCAGGATACTGGAACCCAACCTTGTGTGGTGGGGAGATTTGAAGCCCCACTCCACGCAGATGAATGGGTGCTCAGGTGTTTCCCTTTATGGAGAATTCATCTAAATACTTCCTCAGTCCATCGGGGACACTCGCTACTATTTGGCCTCAAAGCCCAACCCCCAGGTTTCTCTCAGAGTCAGTCCTAGGGAAACACTCAGGGATTACAAGCTAAGGGATTCTATTAGAACCCAGCCGCTTCTGTCACCTGAAATTGCCAGCCCACACTCAGGATAGCAGAAAACTTCTTCATGTGTGTTCTGGTGGTGGGGATACAGAGTCCACGCTTTTTTCAAGGAGCACAGGTATTCCCATGTTGTGGGCTTTTGGTTAATAACCTCCAAATCCCATGGAGAAGCACTCGCTAATACTTGGATTTAGAGCCCAACCCACCCTTTCCCCAGCACTCCGTATCAGGCAACCAAACAGGGTAGACAAGTTAAGCGATTTTATAAGAACCAAGGCCCTGCTCTCAGTTGGAGGAGGCTGCCCACTCTCAGGATAACTGTGCAAGTGTTCGTGTGTGTGCTGGAGGTGTGGAAACAGACTCCACGGATCTTTATGGGGGCACAGGTGTTCCCAGGTTAGGGATGTAGTTTAAACACCTCCACAAACCATAGAGAGGTCATCGCAAATACTTGGTTTTGGAGCCAAAACCACACTTTCCCCCGCACTCCCGCCTAGGCTTTCCATCAGGGAAGACAAGCAAAGGGATTCAATTAGAACCCAGGCGCTGCTGTCAGTTGGAGGAACTTCCCTGCACTCAGAATTCCAGAACACATTCTTAGGTGTGGGAGAGATGTGCAGCCCCACTGCACCCAGATGAATGCAGGAAAAGGTGTTCCCTTTAGTGAGAAGTCCTCTAAGTACTTCCTCAATGGATCAGGGGCACTCACTGCTACGTGGCCTCCAAGCCCAACCCCCAGCTTTCCCTCATGGCCTGGCCTAAAAGAACACTCAGGGAACAGAAGCTAAGGGATACTAATAGAATCCAGTTGCTGCTGTCAGTTTGAGGAACTTCCCCACACTCAGAATACCAGAACACATCTTCGTGTGTGTGCTGGATGTAGGGAAACAGTCAAAGCATCTTTCAGGGGGCACATTTATTCCATGGTTGTGGGTTGTAGGTTAAAAACCCACATCCCATGGATAGGCTCTCGCTTATACTTGGTTTAGAGCCCAACCCCCACATTCCCCCACTCTCCAGCCTAGGCATGCCATCAGGGAAGACAAGCTAAGGGATTCTTTTAGAACCCAGGCGCTGCTGTCATTTGGAGGAGCCTCCCCACAATCAGGATTCCTGAGCACGTCTCCGTGTGTGTGCTGGAGGTGGGGAAACAGATTCCACGCATCTTTATGGGGCACAGGTGTTCCAAGTTTGGGGAAGTAGTTTAAAACCCTCCACTACCCACAGAGATGCACTCGCTAATACTTGGCTTTAGAGCCCATCCCCCACCATCGCTTACTGCTAGGCCTAGGAAAACACTTAGGGAAGTCAAGCTAAGGGATTCTATTACAACCCAGGTGCTGCTGTCTGTTGGAGGAACCTCCCCACACTCACAACCCCAGAACACTTCTTCCTGTGTGTGCTGGACGTGGGGAAACATAGCACACGCATTTTTCAGGGGTCACAGTAACTCCCAAGTTGTGGGTTGTAGTTTAAACATCTCCACTACCCATGGAGAGGCACACGCTAATACTTAGTTTTAGATCCCAAATCCCACTTTCAACCACACACTGGCCTAGGCAAACCATCAGGGAAGACACGCAAAGGGATTCTATTCAAACCAAGACGCTGATGTCAGTTGGAGGAACTACCCCACCCTCAGGATACTGGAACCCAACCTTGTGTGGTGGGGAGATTTGAAGCCCCACTCCACGCAGATGAATGGGTGCTCAGGTGTTTCCCTTTATGGAGAATTCATCTAAATACTTCCTCAGTCCATCGGGGACACTCGCTACTATTTGGCCTCAAAGCCCAACCCCCAGGTTTCTCTCAGAGTCAGTCCTAGGGAAACACTCAGGGATTACAAGCTAAGGGATTCTATTAGAACCCAGCCGCTTCTGTCACCTGAAATTGCCAGCCCACACTCAGGATAGCAGAAAACTTCTTCATGTGTGTTCTGGTGGTGGGGATACAGAGTCCACGCTTTTTTCAAGGAGCACAGGTATTCCCATGTTGTGGGCTTTTGGTTAATAACCTCCAAATTCCATGGAGAAGCACTCGCTAATACTTGGATTTAGAGCCCAACCCACCCTTTCCCCAGCACTCCGTATCAGGCAACCAAACAGTGTAGAGAAGTTAAGCGATTTAATAAGAACCAAGGCCCTGCTCTCAGTTGGAGGAGGCTGCCCACTCTCAGGATAACTGTGCAAGTGTTCGTGTGTGTGCTGGAGGTGTGAAACAGACTCCACGGATCTTTATGGGGGCACAGGTGTTCCCAGGTTAGGGATGTAGCTTAAACACCTCCACAAACCATAGAGAAGTCATCGCATATACTTGGTTTTGGAGCCCAAACCACACTTTCCCCCGCACTCCCGCCTAGGCTTTCCATCAGGGAAGACAAGCAAAGGGATTCAATTAGAACCCAGGCGCTGCTGTCAGTTGGAGGAACTTCCCTGCACTCAGAATTCCAGAACACATTCTTAGGTGTGGGAGAGATGTGCAGCCCCACTGCACCCAGATAAATGCAGGAAAAGGTGTCCCCTTTAGGGAGAAGTCCTCTAAGTACTTCCTCCATGAATCAGGGGGCACTCACTGCTACGTGTCCTCCAAGCCCAACCCCCAGCTTTCCCTCATGGCCTGGCCTAAAAGAACACTCATGGAACAGAAGCTAAGGGATACTAATAGAATCCAGGTGCTGCTGTCAGTTTGAGGAACATCCCCACACTCAGAATACAAGAACACATCTTCGTGTGTGTGCTGGATGTAGGGAAACAGTCAAAGCATCTTTCAGGGGGCACATTTATTCCATGGTTGTGGGTTGTAGGTTAAAAACCCACATCCCATGAATAGGCTCTCGCTTATACTTGGTTTAGAGCCCAACCCCCACTTTCCCCCACTCTCCAGCCTAGGCATGCCATCAGGGAAGACAAGCTAAGGGATTCTTTTAGAACCCAGGCGCTGCTGTCATTTGGAGGAGCCTCCCCACAATCAGGATACGTGAGCACGTCTCCGTGTGTGTGCTGGAGGTGGGGAAACAGATTCCACGCATCTTTATGGGGCACAGGTGTTCCAAGTTTGAGGAAGTAGTTTAAAACCCTACACTACCCACAGAGATGCACTCGCTAATACTTGGCTTTAGAGCCCATCCCCCACCATCGCTTACTGCTAGGCCTAGGAAAACACTTAGGGAAGTCAAGCTAAGGGATTCTATTACAACCCAGGTGCTGCTGTGTGTTGGAGGAACCTCCCCACACTCACAACCCCAGAACACTTCTTCCTGTGTGTGCTGGACGTGGGGAAACATAGCACACGCATTTTTCAGGGGTCACAGTAATTCCCAAGTTGTGGGTTGTAGTTTAAACATCTCCACTACCCATGGAGAGGCACACGCTAATACTTAGTTTTAGATCCCAAATCCCACTTTCAACCACACACTGGCCTAGGCAAACCATCAGGGAAGACAAGCAAAGGGATTCTATTCAAACCAAGACGCTGATGTCAGTTGGAGGAACTACCCCACCCTCAGGATACTGGAACCCAACCTTGTGTGGTGGGGAGATTTGAAGCCCCACTCCACGCAGATGAATGGGTGCTCAGGTGTTTCCCTTTATGGAGAATTCATCTAAATACTTCCTCAGTCCATCGGGGACACTCGCTACTATTTGGCCTCAAAGCCCAACCCCCAGGTTTCTCTCAGAGTCAGTCCTAGGGAAACACTCAGGGATTACAAGCTAAGGGATTCTATTAGAACCCAGCCGCTTCTGTCACCTGAAATTGCCAGCCCACACTCAGGATAGCAGAAAACTTCTTCATGTGTGTTCTGGTGGTGGGGATACAGAGTCCACGCTTTTTTCAAGGAGCACAGGTATTCCCATGTTGTGGGCTTTTGGTTAATAACCTCCAAATCCCATGGAGAAGCACTAGCTAATACTTGGATTTAGAGCCCAACCCACCCTTTCCCCAGCACTCCGTATCAGGCAACCAAACAGGGTAGACAAGTTAAGCGATTTTATAAGAACCAAGGCCCTGCTCTCAGTTGGAGGAGGCTGCCCACTCTCAGGATAACTGTGCAAGTGTTCGTGTGTGTGCTGGAGGTGTGGAAACAGACTCCACGGATCTTTATGGGGGCACAGGTGTTCCCAGGTTAGGGATGTAGTTTAAACACCTCCACAAACCATAGAGAGGTCATCGCAAATACTTGGTTTTGGAGCCAAAACCACACTTTCCCCCGCACTCCCGCCTAGGCTTTCCATCAGGGAAGACAAGCAAAGGGATTCAATTAGAACCCAGGCGCTGCTGTCAGTTGGAGGAACTTCCCTGCACTCAGAATTCCAGAACACATTCTTAGGTGTGGGAGAGATGTGCAGCCCCACTGCACCCAGATGAATGCAGGAAAAGGTGTTCCCTTTAGTGAGAAGTCCTCTAAGTACTTCCTCAATGGATCAGGGGGCACTCACTGCTACGTGGCCTCCAAGCCCAACCCCCAGCTTTCCCTCATGGCCTGGCCTAAAAGAACACTCAGGGAACAGAAGCTAAGGGATACTAATAGAATCCAGTTGCTGCTGTCAGTTTGAGGAACTTCCCCACACTCAGAATACCAGAACACATCTTCGTGTGTGTGCTGGATGTAGGGAAACAGTCAAAGCATCTTTCAGGGGGCACATTTATTCCATGGTTGTGGGTTGTAGGTTAAAAACCCACATCCCATGGATAGGCTCTCGCTTATACTTGGTTTAGAGCCCAACCCCCACTTTCCCCCACTCTCCAGCCTAGGCATGCCATCAGGGAAGACAAGCTAAGGGATTCTTTTAGAACCCAGGCGCTGCTGTCATTTGGAGGAGCCTCCCCACAATCAGGATTCCTGAGCACGTCTCCGTGTGTGTGCTGGAGGTGGGGAAACAGATTCCACGCATCTTTATGGGGCACAGGTGTTCCAAGTTTGGGGAAGTAGTTAAAAACCCTCCACTACCCACAGAGATGCACTCGCTAATACTTGGCTTTAGAGCCCATCCCCCACCATCGCTTACTGCTAGGCCTAGGAAAACACTTAGGGAAGTCAAGCTAAGGGATTCTATTACAACCCAGGTGCTGCTGTCTGTTGGAGGAACCTCCCCACACTCACAACCCCAGAACACTTCTTCCTGTGTGTGCTGGACGTGGGGAAACATAGCACACGCATTTTTCAGGGGTCACAGTAACTCCCAAGTTGTGGGTTGTAGTTTAAACATCTCCACTACCCATGGAGAGGCACACGCTAATACTTAGTTTTAGATCCCAAATCCCACTTTCAACCACACACTGGCCTAGGCAAACCATCAGGGAAGACACGCAAAGGGATTCTATTCAAACCAAGACGCTGATGTCAGTTGGAGGAACTACCCCACCCTCAGGATACTGGAACCCAACCTTGTGTGGTGGGGAGATTTGAAGCCCCACTCCACGCAGATGAATGGGTGCTCAGGTGTTTCCCTTTATGGAGAATTCATCTAAATACTTCCTCAGTCCATCGGGGACACTCGCTACTATTTGGCCTCAAAGCCCAACCCCCAGGTTTCTCTCAGAGTCAGTCCTAGGGAAACACTCAGGGATTACAAGCTAAGGGATTCTATTAGAACCCAGCCGCTTCTGTCACCTGAAATTGCCAGCCCACACTCAGGATAGCAGAAAACTTCTTCATGTGTGTTCTGGTGGTGGGGATACAGAGTCCACGCTTTTTTCAAGGAGCACAGGTATTCCCATGTTGTGGGCTTTTGGTTAATAACCTCCAAATTCCATGGAGAAGCACTCGCTAATACTTGGATTTAGAGCCCAACCCACCCTTTCCCCAGCACTCCGTATCAGGCAACCAAACAGGGTAGAGAAGTTAAGCGATTTAATAAGAACCAAGGCCCTGCTCTCAGTTGGAGGAGGCTGCCCACTCTCAGGATAACTGTGCAAGTGTTCGTGTGTGTGCTGGAGGTGTGGAAACAGACTCCACGGATCTTTATGGGGGCACAGGTGTTCCCAGGTTAGGGATGTAGTTTAAACACCTCCACAAACCATAGAGAGGTCATCGCAAATACTTGGTTTTGGAGCCCAAACCACACTTTCTCCCGCACTCCCGCCTAGGCTTTCCATCAGGGAAGACAAGCAAAGGGATTCAATTAGAACCCAGGCGCTGCTGTCAGTTGGAGGAACTTCCCTGCACTCAGAATTCCAGAACACATTCTTAGGTGTGGGAGAGATGTGCAGCCCCACTGCACCCAGATAAATGCAGGAAAAGGTGTCCCCTTCAGGGAGAAGTCCTCTAAGTACTTCCTCCATGAATCAGGGGGCACTCACTGCTACGTGGCCTCCAAGCCCAACCCCCAGCTTTCCCTCATGGCCTGGCCTAAAAGAACACTCAGGGAACAGAAGCTAAGGGATACTAATAGAATCCAGGTGCTGCTGTCAGTTTGAGGAACATCCCCACACTCAGAATACAAGAACACATCTTCGTGTGTGTGCTGGATGTAGGGAAACAGTCAAAGCATCTTTCAGGGGGCACATTTATTCCATGGTTGTGGGTTGTAGGTTAAAAACCCACATCCCATGAATAGGCTCTCGCTTATACATGGTTTAGAGCCCAACCCCCACTTTCCCCCACTCTCCAGCCTAGGCATGCCATCAGGGAAGACAAGCTAAGGGATTCTTTTAGAACCCAGGCGCTGCTGTCATTTGGAGGAGCCTCCCCACAATCAGGATACCTGAGCACGTCTCCGTGTGTGTGCTGGAGGTGGGGAAACAGATTCCACGAATCTTTATGGGGCACAGGTGTTCCAAGTTTGAGGAAGTAGTTTAAAACCCTCCACTACCCACAGAGATGCACTCGCTAATACTTGGCTTTAGAGCCCATCCCCCACCATCGCTTACTGCTAGGCCTAGGAAAACACTTAGGGAAGTCAAGCTAAGGGATTCTATTACAACCCAGGTGCTGCTGTGTGTTGGAGGAACCTCCCCACACTCACAACCCCAGAACACTTCTTCCTGTGTGTGCTGGACGTGGGGAAACATAGCACACGCATTTTTCAGGGGTCACAGTAATTCCCAAGTTGTGGGTTGTAGTTTAAACATCTCCACTACCCATGGAGAGGCACACGCTAATACTTAGTTTTAGATCCCAAATCCCACTTTCAACCACACACTGGCCTAGGCAAACCATCAGGGAAGACAAGCAAAGGGATTCTATTCAAACCAAGACGCTGATGTCAGTTGGAGGAACTACCCCACCCTCAGGATACTGGAACCCAACCTTGTGTGGTGGGGAGATTTGAAGCCCCACTCCACGCAGATGAATGGGTGCTCAGGTGTTTCCCTTTATGGAGAATTCATCTAAATACTTCCTCAGTCCATCGGGGACACTCGCTACTATTTGGCCTCAAAGCCCAACCCCCAGGTTTCTCTCAGAGTCAGTCCTAGGGAAACACTCAGGGATTACAAGCTAAGGGATTCTATTAGAACCCAGCCGCTTCTGTCACCTGAAATTGCCAGCCCACACTCAGGATAGCAGAAAACTACTTCATGTGTGTTCTGGTGGTGGGGATACAGAGTCCACGCTTTTTTCAAGGAGCACAGGTATTCCCATGTTGTGGGCTTTTGGTTAATAACCTCCAAATTCCATGGAGAAGCACTCGCTAATACTTGGATTTAGAGCCCAACCCACTCTTTCCCCAGCACTCCGTATCAGGCAACCAAACAGGGTAGAGAAGTTAAGCGATTTTATAAGAACCAAGGCCCTGCTCTCAGTTGGAGGAGGCTGCCCACTCTCAGGATAACTGTGCAAGTGTTCGTGTGTGTGCTGGAGGTGTGGAAACAGACTCCACGGATCTTTATGGGGGCACAGGTGTTCCCAGGTTAGGGATGTAGCTTAAACACCTCCACAAACCATAGAGAGGTCATCGCAAATACTTGGTTTTGGAGCCCAAACCACACTTTCCCCCGCACTCCCGCCTAGGCTTTCCATCAGGGAAGACAAGCAAAGGGATTCAATTAGAACCCAGGCGCTGCTGTCAGTTGGAGGAACTTCCCTGCACTCAGAATTCCAGAACACATTCTTAGGTGTGGGAGAGATGTGCAGCCCCACTGCACCCAGATAAATGCAGGAAAAGGTGTCCCCTATAGGGAGAAGTCCTCTAAGTACTTCCTCCATGAATCAGGGGGCACTCACTGCTACGTGGCCTCCAAGCCCAACCCCCAGCTTTCCCTCATGGCCTGGCCTAAAAGAACACTCAGGGAACAGAAGCTAAGGGATACTAATAGAATCCAGGTGCTGCTGTCAGTTTGAGGAACATCCCCACACTCAGAATACAAGAACACATCTTCGTGTGTGTGCTGGATGTAGGGAAACAGTCAAAGCATCTTTCAGGGGGCACATTTATTCCATGGTTGTGGGTTGTAGGTTAAAAACCCACATCCCATGAATAGGCTCTCGCTTATACTTGGTTTAGAGCCCAACCCCCACTTTCCCCCACTCTCCAGGCTAGGCATGCCATCAGGGAAGACAAGCAAAGGGATTCAATTAGAACCCAGGCGCTGCTGTCAGTTGGAGGAACTTCCCTGCACTCAGAATTCCAGAACACATTCTTAGGTGTGGGAGAGTTGTTCAGCCGCACTGCACCCAGATGAATGGAGGACAAGGTGTTCCGTTTAGGGAGAAGTCCTCTAAGTACTTCCTCAATGGATCAGGGGCACTCACTGCTACGTGGCCTCCAAGCCCAACCCCCAGCTTTCCCTCATGGCCTGGTCTAAGAAAACACTCAGGGAACAGAAGCTAAGGGATACTAATAGAATCCAGGTGCTGCTGTCAGTTTGAGGAACTTCCCCACACTCAGAATACCAGAACACATCTTCGTGTGTGTGCTGGATGTAGGGAAAGAGTCAAAGCATCTTTCAGGGTTCACAGTTATTCCATGGTTGTGGGTTGTAGGTTAAAAACCCACATCCCGTGGATAGGCTCTCGCTTATACTTGCTTTAGAGCCCAACCCCCACTTCCCCCTCTCTCCAGCCTAGGCATGCCATCAGGGAAGACAAGCTAAGGGATTCTTTTAGAACCCAGGCGCTGCTGTCATTTGGAGGAGCCTCCCCACAATCAGGATACCTGAGCACGTCTCCGTGTGTGTGCTGGAGGTGGGGAAACAGATTCCACGCATCTTTATGGGGCACAGGTGTTCCAAGGTTGGGGAAGTAGTTTAAAACCCTCCACTACCCACAGAGATGCACTAGCTAATACTTGGCTTTAGAGCCCATCCCCCACCATCGCTTACTGCTAGGCCTAGGAAAACACTTAGGGAAGTCAAGCGAAGGGATTCTATTACAACCCAGGTGCTGCTGTCTGTTGGAGGAACCTCCCCACACTCAGAACCCCAGAACACTTCTTCCTGTGTGTGCTGGACGTGGGGAAACATAGCACACGCATTTTTCAGGGGTCACAGTAATTCCCAAGTTGTGGGTTGTAGTTTAAACATCTCCACTACCCATGGAGAGGCACACGCTAATACTTAGTTTTAGATCCCAAATCCCACTTTCAACCACACACTGGCCTAGGCAAACCATCAGGGAAGACACGCAAAGGGATTCTATTAAAACCAAGACGCTGATGTCAGTTGGAGGAACTACCCCATCCTCAGGATACTGGAACCCAACCTTGTGTGGTGGGGAGATTTGAAGCCCCACTCCACGCAGATGAATGGGTGCTCAGGTGTTTCCCTTTTTGGAGAATTCATCTAAACACTTCCTCAATCCATCGGGGACACTCGCTACTATTTGGCCTCAAAGCCCAACCCCCAGGTTTCTCTCAGAGTCAGTCCTAGGGAAACACTCAGGGATTACAAGCTAAGGGATTCTATTAGAACCCAGCCGCTTCTGTCACCTGAAATTGCCAGCCCACACTCAGGATAGCAGAAAACTTCTTCATGTGTGTTCTGGTGGTGGGGATACAGAGTCCACGCTTTTTTCAAGGAGCACAGGTATTCCCATGTTGTGGGCTTTTGGTTAATAACCTCCAAATCCCATGGAGAAGCACTCACTAATACTTGGATTTAGAGCCCAACCCACCCTTTCCCCAGCACTCCGTATCAGGCAACCAAACAGGGTAGACAAGTTAAGCGATTTTATAAGAACCAAGGCCCTGCTCTCAGTTGGAGGAGGCTGCCCACTCTCAGGATAACTGTGCAAGTGTTCGTGTGTGTGCTGGAGGTGTGGAAACAGACTCCACGGATCTTTATGGGGGCACAGGTGTTCCCAGGTTAGGGATGTAGTTTAAACACCTCCACAAAACATAGAGAGGTCATCGCCAATACTTGGTTTTGGAGCCCAAACCACACTTTCCCCCGCACTCCCGCCTAGGCTTTCCATCAGGGAAGACAAGCAAAGGGATTCAATTAGAACCCAGGCGCTGCTGTCAGTTGGAGGAACTTCCCTGCACTCAGAATTCCAGAACACATTCTTAGGTGTGGGAGAGATGTGCAGCCCCACTGCACCCAGATGAATGGAAGAAAAGTTGTTCCCTTTAGGGAGAAGTCCTCTAAGAACTTCCTCAATGGATCAGGGGGCACTCACTGCTACGTGGCCTCCAAGCCCAACCCCCAGCTTTCCCTCATGGCCTGGCGTAAAAGAACACTCAGGGAACAGAAGCTAAGGGATACTAATAGAATCCAGGTGCTGCTGTCAGTTTGAGGAACATCCCCACACTCAGAATACAAGAACACATCTTCGTGTGTGTGCTGGATGTAGGGAAACAGTCAAAGCATCTTTCAGGGGGCACATTTATTCCATGGTTGTGGGTTGTAGGTTAAAAACCCACATCCCATGGATAGGCTCTCGCTTATACTTGGTTTAGAGCCCAACCCCCACTTTCCCCCACTCTCCAGCCTAGGCATGCCATCAGGGAAGACAAGCTAAGGGATTCTTTTAGAACCCAGGCGCTGCTGTCATTTGGGGGAGCCTCCCCACAATCAGGATACCTGAGCACGTCTCCGGGTGTGTGCTGGAGGTGGGGAAACAGATTCCACGCATCTTTATGGGGCACAGGTGTTCCAAGGTTGGGGAAGTAGTTTAAAACCCTCCACTACCCACAGAGATGCACTCGCTAATACTTGGCTTTAGAGCCCATCCCCCACCATCGCTTACTGCTAGGCCTAGGAAAACACTTAAGGAAGTCAAGCTAAGGGATTCTATTAAAACCCAGGTGCTGCTGTCTGTTGGAGGAACCTCCCCACACTCAGAACCCCAGAACACTTCTTCCTGTGTGTGCTGGACGTGGGGAAACATAGCACACGCATTTTTCAGGGGTCACAGTAATTCCCAATTTGTGGGTTGTAGTTTAAACATCTCCACTACCCATGGAGAGGCACACGCTAATACTTAGTTTTAGATCCCAAATCCCACTTTCAACCACACACTGGCCTAGGCAAACCATCAGGGAAGACAAGCAAAGGGATTCTATTCAAACCAAGACGCTGATGTCAGTTGGAGGAACTACCCCACCCTCAGGATACTGGAACCCAACCTTGTGTGGTGGGGAGATTTGAAGCCCCACTCCACGCAGATGAATGGGTGCTCAGGTGTTTCCCTTTATGGAGAATTCATCTAAATACTTCCTCAGTCCATCGGGGACACTCGCTACTATTTGGCCTCAAAGCCCAACCCCCAGGTTTCTCTCAGAGTCAGTCCTAGGGAAACACTCAGGGATTACAAGCTAAGGGATTCTATTAGAACCCAGCCGCTTCTGTCACCTGAAATTGCCAGCCCACACTCAGGATAGCAGAAAACTTCTTCATGTGTGTTCTGGTGGTGGGGATACAGAGTCCACGCTTTTTTCAAGGAGCACAGGTATTCCCATGTTGTGGGCTTTTGGTTAATAACCTCCAAATCCCATGGAGAAGCACTCGCTAATACTTGGATTTAGAGCCCAACCCACCCTTTCCCCAGCACTCCGTATCAGGCAACCAAACAGGGTAGACAAGTTAAGCGATTTTATAAGAACCAAGGCCCTGCTCTCAGTTGGAGGAGGCTGCCCACTCTCAGGATAACTGTGCAAGTGTTCGTGTGTGTCCTGGAGGTGTGGAGACAGACTCCACGGATCTTTATGGGGGCACAGGTGTTCCCAGGTTAGGGATGTAGTTTAAACACCTCCACAAACCATAGAGAGGTCATCGCAAATACTTGGTTTTGGAGCCCAAACCACACTTTCCCCCGCACTCCCGCCTAGGCTTTCCATCAGGGAAGACAAGCAAAGGGTTTCAATTAGAACCCAGGCGATGCAGTCAGTTGGAGGATCTTCCCTGCACTGAGAATTCCAGAACACATTCTTAGGTATTGGAGAGATGTGCAGGCCCACTGCACCCAGATGAATGGAAGAAAAGTTGTTCCCTTTAGGGAGAAGTCCTCTAAGTACTTCCTCAATGGATCAGGGGGCACTCACTGCTACGTGGCCTCCAAGCCCAACCCCCAGCTTTCCCTCATGGCCTGGCCTAAAAGAACACTCAGGGAACAGAAGCTAAGGGATACTAATAGAATCCAGGTGCTGCTGTCAGTTTGAGGAACATCCCCACACTCAGAATACAAGAACACATCTTCGTGTGTGTGCTGGATGTAGGGAAACAGTCAAAGCATCTTTCAGGGGGCACATTTATTCCATGGTTGTGGGCTGTAGGTTAAAAACCCACATCCCATGGATAGGCTCTCGCTTATACTTGGTTTAGAGCCCAACCCACACTTTCCCCCACTCTCCAGCCTAGGCATGCCATCAGGGAAGACAAGCTAAGGGATTCCTTTTGGACCCAGGCGCTGCTGTCATTTGGAGGAGCCTCCCCACAATCAGGATACCTGAGCACGTCTCCGTGTGTGTGCTGGAGGTGGGGAAACAGATTCCACGCATCTTTATGGGGCACAGGTGTTCCAAGGTTGGGGAAGTAGTTTAAAATCCTCCACTACCCACAGAGATGCACTCGCTAATACTTGGCTTTAGAGCCCATCCCCCACCATCGCTTACTGCTAGGCCTAGGAAAACACTTAGGGAAGTCAAGCTAAGGGATTTTATTACAACCCAGGTGCTGCTGTCTGTTGGAGAATCCTCCCCACACTGAGAACCCCAGAAAACTTCTTCCTGTGTGTGCTGGACGTGGGGAAACATAGCACACGCATTTTTCAGGGGTCACAGTAATTCCCAATTTGTGGGTTGTAGTTTAAACATCTCCACTACCCATGGAGAGGCACACGCTAATACTTAGTTTTAGATCCCAAATCCCACTTTCAACCACACACTGGCCTAGGCAAACCATCAGGGAAGACAAGCAAAGGGATTCTATTCAAACCAAGACGCTGATGTCAGTTGGAGGAACTACCCCACCCTCAGGATACTGGAACCCAACCTTGTGTGGTGGGGAGATTTGAAGCCCCACTCCACGCAGATGAATGGGTGCTCAGGTGTTTCCCTTTTTGGAGAATTCATCTAAACACTTCCTCACTCCATCGGGGACACTCGCTACTATTTGGCCTCAAAGCCCAACCCCCAGGTTTCTCTCAGAGTCAGTCCTAGGGAAACACTCAGGGATTACAAACTAAGGGATTCTATTAGAACCCAGCCACTTCTGTCACCTGAAATTGCCAGCCCACACTCAGGATAGCAGAAAACTCCTTCATGTGTGTTCTGGTGGTGGGGATACAGAGTCCACGCTTTTTTCAAGGAGCACAGGTATTCCCATGTTGTGGGCTTTTGGTTAATAACCTCCAAATCCCATGGAGAAGCACTCGCTAATACTTGGATTTAGAGCCCAACCCACCCTTTCCCCAGCACTCCGTATCAGGCAACCAAACAGGGTAGACAAGTTAAGCGATTTTATAAGAACCATGGCCCTCTTCTCAGTTGGAGGAGGCTGCCCACTCTCAGGATAACTGTGCAAGTGTTCGTGTGTGTGCTGGAGGTGTGGAAACAGACTCCACGGATCTTTTTGTGGGCAAAGGTGTTCCCAGGTTAGGGATGTAGCTGAAACACCTCCACAAACCATAGAGAGGTCATCGCAAATACTTGGTTTTGGAGCCCAAACCACAATTTCCCCCGCACTCCCGCCTAGGCTTTCCATCAGGGAAGACAAGCAAAGGGATTCAATTAGAACCCAGGCGCTGCTGTCAGTTGGAGGAACTTCCCTGCACTCAGAATTCCAGAACACATTCTTAGGTGTGGGAGAGATGTGCAGCCCCACTGCACCCAGATGTATGCAGGAAAATATGTTCCCTTTAGGGAGAAGTCCTCTAAGAACTTCCTCAATGGATCAGGGGGCACTCACTGCTACGTGGCCTCCAAGCCCAACCCCCAGCTTTCCCTCATGGCCTGGTCTAAGAGAACACTCAGAGAACAGAAGCTAAGGGATACTAATGGAATCTTGGTGCTGCTGTCAGTTTGAGGAACTTCCCCACACTCAGAATACCAGAACACATCTTCGTGTGTCTGCTGGATGTAGGGAAACAGTCAAAGCATCTTTCAGGGGCCACATTTATTCCATGGTTGTGGGTTGTAGGTTAAAAACCCACATCCCATGAATAGGCTCTCGCTTATACTTGGTTTAGAGCCCAACCCCCACTTTCCCCCACTCTCCAGCCTAGGCATTCCATCAGGGAAGACAAGCTAAGGGATTCTTTTAGAACCCAGGCGCTGCTGTCATTTGGAGGAGCCTCCCCACAATCAGGATACCTGAGCACGTCTCCGTGTGTGTGCTGGAGGTGGGGAAACAGATTCCACGCATCTTTATGGGGCACAGGTGTTCCAAGTTTGAGGAAGTAGTTTAAAACCCTCCACTACCCACAGAGATGCACTCGCTAATACTTGGCTTTAGAGCCCATCCCCCACCATCGCTTACTGCTAGGCCTAGGAAAACACTTAGGGAAGTCAAGCTAAGGGATTCTATTACAACCCAGGTGCTGCTGTCTGTTGGAGGAACCTCCCCACACTCAGAACCCCAGAACACTTCTTCCTGTGTGTGCTGGACGTGGGGAAACATAGCACACGCATTTTTCAGGGGTCACAGTAATTCCCAAGTTGTGGGTTGTAGTTTAAACATCTCCACTACCCATGGAGAGGCACACGGTAATACTTAGTTTTAGATCCCAAATCCCACTTTCTACCACACACTGGCCTAGGCAAACCATCAGGGAAGACAAGCAAAGGGATTCTATTCAAACCAAGACGCTGATGTCAGTTGGAGGAACTACCCCACCCTCAGGATACTGGAACCCAACCTTGTGTGGTGGGGAGATTTGAAGCCCCACTCCACGCAGATGAATGGGTGCTCAGGTGTTTCCCTTTATGGAGAATTCATCTAAATACTTCCTCAGTCCATCGGGGACACTCGCTACTATTTGGCCTCAAAGCCCAACCCCCAGGTTTCTCTCAGAGTCAGTCCTAGGGAAACACTCAGGGATTACAAGCTAAGGGATTCTATTAGAACCCAGCCGCTTCTGTCACCTGAAATTGCCAGCCCACACTCAGGATAGCAGAAAACTTCTTCATGTGTGTTCTGGTGGTGGGGATACAGAGTCCACGCTTTTTTCAAGGAGCACAGGTATTCCCATGTTGTGGGCTTTTGGTTAATAACCTCCAAATCCCATGGAGAAGCACTCGCTAATACTTGGATTTAGAGCCCAACCCACCCTTTCCCCAGCACTCCGTATCAGGCAACCAAACAGGGTAGACAAGTTAAGCGATTTTATAAGAACCAAGGCCCTGCTCTCAGTTGGAGGAGGCTGCCCACTCTCAGGATAACTGTGCAAGTGTTCGTGTGTGTGCTGGAGGTGTGGAAACAGACTCCACGGATCTTTATGGGGGCACAGGTGTTCCCAGGTTAGGGATGTAGTTTAAACACCTCCACAAACCATAGAGAGGTCATCGCAAATACTTGGTTTTGGAGCCCAAACCACACTTTCTCCCGCACTCCCGCCTAGGCTTTCCATCAGGGAAGACAAGCAAAGGGATTCAATTAGAACCCAGGCGCTGCTGTCAGTTGGAGGAACTTCCCTGCACTCAGAATTCCAGAACACATTCTTAGGTGTGGGAGAGATGTGCAGCCCCACTGCACCCAGATGAATGCAGGAAAAGGTGTTCCCTTTAGGGAGAAGTCCTCTAAGTACTTCCTCAATGGATCAGGGGGCACTCACTGCTACGTGGCCTCCAAGCCCAACCCCCAGCTTTCCCTCATGGCCTGGCCTAAAAGAACACTCAGGGAACAGAAGCTAAGGGATACTAATAGAATCCAGTTGCTGCTGTCAGTTTGAGGAACTTCCCCACACTCAGAATACCAGAACACATCTTCGTGTGTGTGCTGGATGTAGGGAAACAGTCAAAGCATCTTTCAGGGGGCACATTTATTCCATGGTTGTGGGTTGTAGGTTAAAAACCCACATCCCATGGATAGGCTCTCGCTTATACTTGGTTTAGAGCCCAACCCCCACATTCCCCCACTCTCCAGCCTAGGCATGCCATCAGGGAAGACAAGCTAAGGGATTCTTTTAGAACCCAGGCGCTGCTGTCATTTGGAGGAGCATCCCCACAATCAGGATTCCTGAGCACGTCTCCGTGTGTGTGCTGGAGGTGGGGAAACAGATTCCACGCATCTTTATGGGGCACAGGTGTTCCAAGTTTGGGGAAGTAGTTTAAAACCCTCCACTACCCACAGAGATGCACTCGCTAATACTTGGCTTTAGAGCCCATCCCCCACCATCTCTTACTGCTAGGCCTAGGAAAACACTTAGGGAAGTCAAGCTAAGGGATTCTATTACAACCCAGGTGCTGCTGTCTGTTGGAGGAACCTCCCCACACTCACAACCCCAGAACACTTCTTCCTGTGTGTGCTGGACGTGGGGAAACATAGCACACGCATTTTTCAGGGGTCACAGTAACTCCCAAGTTGTGGGTTGTAGTTTAAACATCTCCACTACCCATGGAGAGGCACACGCTAATACTTAGTTTTAGATCCCAAATCCCACTTTCAACCACACACTGGCCTAGGCAAACCATCAGGGAAGACACGCAAAGGGATTCTATTAAAACCAAGACGCTGATGTCAGTTGGAGGAACTACCCCACCCTCAGGATACTGGACCCAACCTTGTGTGGTGGGGAGATTTGAAGCCCCACTCCACGCAGATGAATGGGTGCTCAGTTGTTTCCCTTTAGGGAGAATTCATCTAAATACTTCCTCAGTCCATCGGGGACACTCGCTATTATTTGGTCTCAAAGCCCAACCCCCAGGTTTCTCTCAGAGTCAGTCCTAGGGAAACACTCAGGGATTACAAGCTAAGGGATTCTATTAGAACCCAGCCGCTTCTGTCACCTGAAATTGCCAGCCCACACTCAGGATAGCAGAAAACTTCTTCATGTGTGTTCTGGTGGTGGGGATACAGAGTCCACGCTTTTTTCAAGGAGCACAGGTATTCCCATGTTGTGGGCTTTTGGTTAATAACCTCCAAATCCCATGGAGAAGCACTCGCTAATACTTGGATTTAGAGCCCAACCCACCCTTTCCCCAGCACTCCGTATCAGGCAACCAAACAGGGTAGAGAAGTTAAGCGATTTAATAAGAACCAAGGCCCTGCTCTCAGTTGGAGGAGGCTGCCCACTCTCAGGATAACTGTGCAAGTGTTCGTGTGTGTGCTGGAGGTGTGGAAACAGACTCCACGGATCTTTATGGGGGCACAGGTGTTCCCAGGTTAGGGATGTAGCTTAAACACCTCCACAAACCATAGAGAAGTCATCGCAAATACTTGGTTTTGGAGCCCAAACCACACTTTCCCCCGCACTCCCGCCTAGGCTTTCCATCAGGGAAGACAAGCAAAGGGATTCAATTAGAACCCAGGCGCTGCTGTCAGTTGGAGGAACTTCCCTGCACTCAGAATTCCAGAACACATTCTTAGGTGTGGGAGAGATGTGCAGCCCCACTGCACCCAGATGTATGCAGGAAAATATGTTCCCTTTAGGGAGAAGTCCTCTAAGAACTTCCTCAATGGATCAGGGGGCACTCACTGCTACGTGGCCTCCAAGCCCAACCCCCAGCTTTCCCTCATGGCCTGGTCTAAGAGAACACTCAGAGAACAGAAGCTAAGGGATACTAATGGAATCTTGGTGCTGCTGTCAGTTTGAGGAACTTCCCCACACTCAGAATACCAGAACACATCTTCGTGTGTGTGCTGGATGTAGGGAAACAGTCAAAGCATCTTTCAGGGGGCACATTTATTCCATGGTTGTGTGTTGTAGGTTAAAAACCCACATCCCATGGATAGGCTCTCGCTTATAGTTGGTTTAGAGCCCAACCCCCACTTTCCCCCACTCTCCAGCCTAGGCATGCCATCAGGGAAGACAAGCTAAGGGATTCTTTTAGAACCCAGGCGCTGCTGTCATTTGGAGGAGCCTCCCCACAATCAGGATACCTGAGCACGTCTCCGTGTGTGTGCTGGAGGTGGGGAAACAGATTCCACGCATCTTTATGGGGCACAGGTGTTCCAAGTTTGGGGAAGTAGTTTAAAACCCTCCACTACCCACAGAGATGCACTCGCTAATACTTGGCTTTAGAGCCCATTCCCCACCATCGCTTACTGCTAGGCCTAGGAAAACACTTAGGGAAGTCAAGCTAAGGGATTCTATTACAACCCAGGTGCTGCTGTCTGTTGGAGGAACCTCCCCACACTCAGAACCCCAGAACACTTCTTCCTGTGTGTGCTGGACGTTGGGAAACATAGCACACGCATTTTTCAGGGGTCACAGTAATTCCCAAGTTGTGGGTTGTAGTTTAAACATCTCCACTACCCATGGAGAGGCACACGCTAATACTTAGTTTTAGATCCCAAATCCCACTTTCAACCACACACTGGCCTAGGCAAACCATCAGGGAAGACACGCAAAGGGATTCTATTCAAACCAAGACGCTGATGTCAGTTGGAGGAACTACCCCACCCTCAGGATACTGGAACCCAACCTTGTGTGGTGGGGAGATTTGAAGCCCCACTCCACGCAGATGAATGGGTGCTCAGGTGTTTCCCTTTTTGGAGAATTCATCTAAATACTTCCTCACTCCATCGGGGACACTCGCTACTATTTGGCCTCAAAGCCCAACCCCCAGGTTTCTCTCAGAGTCAGTCCTAGGGAAACACTCAGGGATTACAAGCTAAGGGATTCTATTAGAACCCAGCCGCTTCTGTCACCTGAAATTGCCAGCCCACACTCAGGATAGCAGAAAACTTCTTCATGTGTGTTCTGGTGGTGGGGATACAGAGTCCACGCTTTTTTCAAGGAGCACAGGTATTCCCATGTTGTGGGCTTTTGGTTAATAACCTCCAAATCCCATGGAGAAGCACTCGCTAATACTTGGATTTAGAGCCCAACCCACCCTTTCCCCAGCACTCCGTATCAGGCAACCAAACAGGGTAGACAAGTTAAGCGATTTTATAAGAACCAAGGCCCTGCTCTCAGTTGGAGGAGGCTGCCCACTCTCAGGATAACTGTGCAAGTGTTCGTGTGTGTGCTGGAGGTGTGGAAACAGACTCCACGGATCTTTATGGGGGCACAGGTGTTCCCAGGTTAGGGATGTAGTTTAAACACCTCCACAAACCATAGAGAGGTCATCGCAAATACTTGGTTTTGGAGCCCAAACCACACTTTCTCCCGCACTCCCGCCTAGGCTTTCCATCAGGGAAGACAAGCAAAGGGATTCAATTAGAACCCAGGCGCTGCTGTCAGTTGGAGGAACTTCCCTGCACTCAGAATTCCAGAACACATTCTTAGGTGTGGGAGAGATGTGCAGCCCCACTGCACCCAGATGAATGCAGGAAAAGGTGTTCCCTTTAGGGAGAAGTCCTCTAAGTACTTCCTCAATGGATCAGGGGGCACTCACTGCTACGTGGCCTCCAAGCCCAACCCCCAGCTTTCCCTCATGGCCTGGCCTAAAAGAACACTCAGGGAACAGAAGCTAAGGGATACTAATAGAATCCAGTTGCTGCTGTCAGTTTGAGGAACTTCCCCACACTCAGAATACCAGAACACATCTTCGTGTGTGTGCTGGATGTAGGGAAACAGTCAAAGCATCTTTCAGGGGGCACATTTATTCCATGGTTGTGGGTTGTAGGTTAAAAACCCACATCCCATGGATAGGCTCTCGCTTATACTTGGTTTAGAGCCCAACCCCCACATTCCCCCACTCTCCAGCCTAGGCATGCCATCAGGGAAGACAAGCTAAGGGATTCTTTTAGAACCCAGGCGCTGCTGTCATTTGGAGGAGCATCCCCACAATCAGGATTCCTGAGCACGTCTCCGTGTGTGTGCTGGAGGTGGGGAAACAGATTCCACGCATCTTTATGGGGCACAGGTGTTCCAAGTTTGGGGAAGTAGTTTAAAACCCTCCACTACCCACAGAGATGCACTCGCTAATACTTGGCTTTAGAGCCCATCCCCCACCATCTCTTACTGCTAGGCCTAGGAAAACACTTAGGGAAGTCAAGCTAAGGGATTCTATTACAACCCAGGTGCTGCTGTCTGTTGGAGGAACCTCCCCACACTCACAACCCCAGAACACTTCTTCCTGTGTGTGCTGGACGTGGGGAAACATAGCACACGCATTTTTCAGGGGTCACAGTAACTCCCAAGTTGTGGGTTGTAGTTTAAACATCTCCACTACCCATGGAGAGGCACACGCTAATACTTAGTTTTAGATCCCAAATCCCACTTTCAACCACACACTGGCCTAGGCAAACCATCAGGGAAGACACGCAAAGGGATTCTATTAAAACCAAGACGCTGATGTCAGTTGGAGGAACTACCCCACCCTCAGGATACTGGACCCAACCTTGTGTGGTGGGGAGATTTGAAGCCCCACTCCACGCAGATGAATGGGTGCTCAGTTGTTTCCCTTTAGGGAGAATTCATCTAAATACTTCCTCAGTCCATCGGGGACACTCGCTATTATTTGGTCTCAAAGCCCAACCCCCAGGTTTCTCTCAGAGTCAGTCCTAGGGAAACACTCAGGGATTACAAGCTAAGGGATTCTATTAGAACCCAGCCGCTTCTGTCACCTGAAATTGCCAGCCCACACTCAGGATAGCAGAAAACTTCTTCATGTGTGTTCTGGTGGTGGGGATACAGAGTCCACGCTTTTTTCAAGGAGCACAGGTATTCCCATGTTGTGGGCTTTTGGTTAATAACCTCCAAATCCCATGGAGAAGCACTCGCTAATACTTGGATTTAGAGCCCAACCCACCCTTTCCCCAGCACTCCGTATCAGGCAACCAAACAGGGTAGAGAAGTTAAGCGATTTAATAAGAACCAAGGCCCTGCTCTCAGTTGGAGGAGGCTGCCCACTCTCAGGATAACTGTGCAAGTGTTCGTGTGTGTGCTGGAGGTGTGGAAACAGACTCCACGGATCTTTATGGGGGCACAGGTGTTCCCAGGTTAGGGATGTAGCTTAAACACCTCCACAAACCATAGAGAAGTCATCGCAAATACTTGGTTTTGGAGCCCAAACCACACTTTCCCCCGCACTCCCGCCTAGGCTTTCCATCAGGGAAGACAAGCAAAGGGATTCAATTAGAACCCAGGCGCTGCTGTCAGTTGGAGGAACTTCCCTGCACTCAGAATTCCAGAACACATTCTTAGGTGTGGGAGAGATGTGCAGCCCCACTGCACCCAGATGTATGCAGGAAAATATGTTCCCTTTAGGGAGAAGTCCTCTAAGAACTTCCTCAATGGATCAGGGGGCACTCACTGCTACGTGGCCTCCAAGCCCAACCCCCAGCTTTCCCTCATGGCCTGGTCTAAGAGAACACTCAGAGAACAGAAGCTAAGGGATACTAATGGAATCTTGGTGCTGCTGTCAGTTTGAGGAACTTCCCCACACTCAGAATACCAGAACACATCTTCGTGTGTGTGCTGGATGTAGGGAAACAGTCAAAGCATCTTTCAGGGGGCACATTTATTCCATGGTTGTGTGTTGTAGGTTAAAAACCCACATCCCATGGATAGGCTCTCGCTTATAGTTGGTTTAGAGCCCAACCCCCACTTTCCCCCACTCTCCAGCCTAGGCATGCCATCAGGGAAGACAAGCTAAGGGATTCTTTTAGAACCCAGGCGCTGCTGTCATTTGGAGGAGCCTCCCCACAATCAGGATACCTGAGCACGTCTCCGTGTGTGTGCTGGAGGTGGGGAAACAGATTCCACGCATCTTTATGCGGCACAGGTGTTCCAAGTTTGAGGAAGTAGTTTAAAACCCTCCACTACCCACAGAGATGCACTCGCTAATACTTGGCTTTAGAGCCCATTCCCCACCATCGCTTACTGCTAGGCCTAGGAAAACACTTAGGGAAGTCAAGCTAAGGGATTCTATTACAACCCAGGTGCTGCTGTCTGTTGGAGGAACCTCCCCACACTCAGAACCCCAGAACACTTCTTCCTGTGTGTGCTGGACGTGGGGAAACATAGCACACGCATTTTTCAGGGGTCACAGTAATTCCCAAGTTGTGGGTTGTAGTTTAAACATCTCCACTACCCATGGAGAGGCACACGCTAATACTTAGTTTTAGATCCCAAATCCCACTTTCAACCACACACTGGCCTAGGCAAACCATCAGGGAAGACACGCAAAGGGATTCTATTCAAACCAAGACGCTGATGTCAGTTGGAGGAACTACCCCACCCTCAGGATACTGGAACCCAACCTTGTGTGGTGGGGAGATTTGAAGCCCCACTCCACGCAGATGAATGGGTGCTCAGGTGTTTCCCTTTTTGGAGAATTCATCTAAATACTTCCTCACTCCATCGGGGACACTCGCTACTATTTGGCCTCAAAGCCCAACCCCCAGGTTTCTCTCAGAGTCAGTCCTAGGGAAACACTCAGGGATTACAAGCTAAGGGATTCTATTAGAACCCAGCCGCTTCTGTCACCTGAAATTGCCAGCCCACACTCAGGATAGCAGAAAACTTCTTCATGTGTGTTCTGGTGGTGGGGATACAGAGTCCACGCTTTTTTCAAGGAGCACAGGTATTCCCATGTTGTGGGCTTTTGGTTAATAACCTCCAAATCCCATGGAGAAGCACTCGCTAATACTTGGATTTAGAGCCCAACCCACCCTTTCCCCAGCACTCCGTATCAGGCAACCAAACAGGGTAGACAAGTTAAGCGATTTTATAAGAACCAAGGCCCTGCTCTCAGTTGGAGGAGGCTGCCCACTCTCAGGATAACTGTGCAAGTGTTCGTGTGTGTGCTGGAGGTGTGGAAACAGACTCCACGGATCTTTATGGGGGCACAGGTGTTCCCAGGTTAGGGATGTAGTTTAAACACCTCCACAAAACATAGAGAGGTCATCGCCAATACTTGGTTTTGGAGCCCAAACCACACTTTCCCCCGCACTCCTGCCTAGGCTTTCCATCAGGGAAGACAAGCAAAGGGATTCAATTAGAACCCAGGCGCTGCTGTCAGTTGGAGGAACTTCCCTGCACTCAGAATTCCAGAACACATTCTTAGGTGTGGGAGAGATGTGCAGCCCCACTGCACCCAGATGAATGGAAGAAAAGTTGTTCCCTTTAGGGAGAAGTCCTCTAAGAACTTCCTCAATGGATCAGGGGGCACTCACTGCTACGTGGCCTCCAAGCCCAACCCCCAGCTTTCCCTCATGGCCTGGCGTAAAAGAACACTCAGGGAACAGAAGCTAAGGGATACTAATAGAATCCAGGTGCTGCTGTCAGTTTGAGGAACATCCCCACACTCAGAATACAAGAACACATCTTCGTGTGTGTGCTGGATGTAGGGAAACAGTCAAAGCATCTTTCAGGGGGCACATTTATTCCATGGTTGTGGGCTGTAGGTTAAAAACCCACATCCCATGGATAGGCTCTCGCTTATACTTGGTTTAGAGCCCAACCCACACTTTCCCCCACTCTCCAGCCTAGGCATGCCATCAGGGAAGACAAGCTAAGGGATTCCTTTTGGACCCAGGCGCTGCTGTCATTTGGAGGAGCCTCCCCACAATCAGGATACCTGAGCACGTCTCCGTGTGTGTGCTGGAGGTGGGGAAACAGATTCCACGCATCTTTATGGGGCACAGGTGTTCCAAGGTTGGGGAAGTAGTTTAAAATCCTCCACTACCCACAGAGATGCACTCGCTAATACTTGGCTTTAGAGCCCATCCCCCACCATCGCTTACTGCTAGGCCTAGGAAAACACTTAGGGAAGTCAAGCTAAGGGATTTTATTACAACCCAGGTGCTGCTGTCTGTTGGAGAATCCTCCCCACACTCAGAACCCCAGAACACTTCTTCCTGTGTGTGCTGGACGTGGGGAAACATAGCACACGCATTTTTCAGGGGTCACAGTAATTCCCAAGTTGTGGGTTGTAGTTTAAACATCTCCACTACCCATGGAGAGGCACACGCTAATACTTAGTTTTAGATCCCACATCCCACTTTCAACCACACACTGGCCTAGGCAAACCATCAGGGAAGACAAGCAAAGGGATTCTATTCAAACCAAGACGCTGATGTCAGTTGGAGGAACTACCCCACCCTCAGGATACTGGAACCCAACCTTGTGTGGTGGGGAGATTTGAAGCCCCACTCCACGCAGATGAATGGGTGCTCAGGTGTTTCCCTTTTTGGAGAATTCATCTAAACACTTCCTCACTCCATCGGGGACACTCGCTACTATTTGGCCTCAAAGCCCAACCCCCAGGTTTCTCTCAGAGTCAGTCCTAGGGAAACACTCAGGGATTACAAGCTAAGGGATTCTATTAGAACCCAGCCGCTTCTGTCACCTGAAATTGCCAGCCCACACTCAGGATAGCAGAAAACTTCTTCATGTGTGTTCTGGTGGTGGGGATACAGAGTCCACGCTTTTTTCAAGGAGCACAGGTATTCCCATGTTGTGGGCTTTTGGTTAATAACCTCCAAATCCCATGGAGAAGCACTCGCTAATACTTGGATTTAGAGCCCAACCCACCCTTTCCCCAGCACTCCGTATCAGGCAACCAAACAGGGTAGACAAGTTAAGCGATTTTATAAGAACCATGGCCCTCTTCTCAGTTGGAGGAGGCTGCCCACTCTCAGGATAACTGTGCAAGTGTTCGTGTGTGTGCTGGAGGTGTGGAAACAGACTCCACGGATCTTTTTGTGGGCAAAGGTGTTCCCAGGTTAGGGATGTAGCTGAAACACCTCCACAAACCATAGAGAGGTCATCGCAAATACTTGGTTTTGGAGCCCAAACCACACTTTCCCCCGCACTCCCGCCTAGGCTTTCCATCAGGGAAGACAAGCAAAGGGATTCAATTAGAACCCAGGCGCTGCTGTCAGTTGGAGGAACTTCCCTGCACTCAGAATTCCAGAACACATTCTTAGGTGTGGGAGAGATGTGCAGCCCCACTGCACCCAGATGTATGCAGGAAAAGATGTTCCCTTTAGGGAGAAGTCCTCTAAGAACTTCCTCAATGGATCAGGGGGCACTCACTGCTACGTGGCCTCCAAGCCCAACCCCCAGCTTTCCCTCATGGCCTGGTCTAAGAGAACACTCAGAGAACAGAAGCTAAGGGATACTAATGGAATCTTGGTGCTGCTGTCAGTTTGAGGAACTTCCCCACACTCAGAACACCAGAACACATCTTCGTGTGTGTGCTGGATGTAGGGAAACAGTCAAAGCATCTTTCAGGGGCCACATTTATTCCATGGTTGTGGGTTGTAGGTTAAAAACCCACATCCCATGGATAGGCTCTCGCTTATACTTGGTTTAGAGCCCAACCCCCACTTTCCCCCACTCTCCAGCCTAGGCATGCCATCAGGGAAGACAAGCTAAGGGATTCTTTTAGAACCCAGGCGCTGCTGTCATTTGGAGGAGCCTCCCCACAATCAGGATACCTGAGCACGTCTCCGTGTGTGTGCTGGAGGTGGGGAAACAGATTCCACGCATCTTTATGGGGCACAGGTGTTCCAAGTTTGAGGAAGTAGTTTAAAACCCTCCACTACCCACAGAGATGCACTCGCTAATACTTGGCTTTAGAGCCCATCCCCCACCATCGCTTACTGCTAGGCCTAGGAATACACTTAGGGAAGTCAAGCTAAGGGATTCTATTACAACCCAGGTGCTGCTGTCTGTTGGAGGAACCTCCCCACACTCAGAACCCCAGAACACTTCTTCCTGTGTGTGCTGGACGTGGGGAAACATAGCACACGCATTTTTCAGGGGTCACAGTAATTCCCAAGTTGTGGGTTGTAGTTTAAACATCTCCACTACCCATGGAGAGGCACACGCTAATACTTAGTTTTAGATCCCAAATCCCACTTTCAACCACACACTGGCCTAGTCAAACCATCAGGGAAGACAAGCAAAGGGATTCTATTCAAACCAAGACGCTGATGTCAGTTGGAGGAACTACCCCACCCTCAGGATACTGGAACCCAACCTTGTGTGGTGGGGAGATTTGAAGCCCCACTCCACGCAGATGAATGGGTGCTCAGGTGTTTCCCTTTATGGAGAATTCATCTAAATACTTCCTCAGTCCATCGGGGACACTCGCTACTATTTGGCCTCAAAGCCCAACCCCCAGGTTTCTCTCAGAGTCAGTCCTAGGGAAACACTCAGGGATTACAAGCTAAGGGATTCTATTAGAACCCAGCCGCTTCTGTCACCTGAAATTGCCAGCCCACACTCAGGATAGCAGAAAACTTCTTCATGTGTGTTCTGGTGGTGGGGATACAGAGTCCACGCTTTTTTCAAGGAGCACAGGTATTCCCATGTTGTGGGCTTTTGGTTAATAACCTCCAAATCCCATGGAGAAGCACTCGCTAATACTTGGATTTAGAGCCCAACCCACCCTTTCCCCAGCACTCCGTATCAGGCAACCAAACAGGGTAGACAAGTTAAGCGATTTTATAAGAACCAAGGCCCTGCTCTCAGTTGGAGGAGGCTGCCCACTCTCAGGATAACTGTGCAAGTGTTCGTGTGTGTGCTGGAGGTGTGGAAACAGACTCCACGGATCTTTATGGGGGCACAGGTGTTCCCAGGTTAGGGATGTAGTTTAAACACCTCCACAAACCATAGAGAGGTCATCGCAAATACTTGGTTTTGGAGCCCAAACCACACTTTCCCCCGCACTCCCGCCTAGGCTTTCCATCAGGGAAGACAAGCAAAGGGATTCAATTAGAACCCAGGCGCTGCTGTCAGTTGGAGGAACTTCCCTGCACTCAGAATTCCAGAACACATTCTTAGGTGTGGGAGAGATGTGCAGCCCCACTGCACCCAGATGAATGCAGGAAAAGGTGTTCCCTTTAGGGAGAAGTCCTCTAAGTACTTCCTCAATGGATCAGGGGGCACTCACTGCTACGTGGCCTCCAAGCCCAACCCCCAGCTTTCCCTCATGGCCTGGCCTAAAAGAACACTCAGGGAACAGAAGCTAAGGGATACTAACAGAATCCAGTTGCTGCTGTCAGTTTGAGGAACTTCCCCACACTCAGAATACCAGAACACATCTTCGTGTGTGTGCTGGATGTAGGGAAACAGTCAAAGCATCTTTCAGGGGCCACATTTATTCCATGGTTGTGGGTTGTAGGTTAAAAACCCGCATCCCATGGATAGGCTCTCGCTTATACTTGGTTTAGAGCCCAACCCCCACTTTCCCCCACTCTCCAGCCTAGGCATGCCATCAGGGAAGACAAGCTAAGGGATTCTTTTAGAACCCAGGCGCTGCTGTCATTTGGAGGAGCCTCCCCACAATCATGATACCTGAGCACGTCTCCGTGTGTGTGCTGGAGGTGGGGAAACAGATTCCACGCATCTTTATGGGGCACAGGTGTTCCAAGTTTGAGGAAGTAGTTTAAAACCCTCCACTACCCACAGAGATGCACTCGCTAATACTTGGCTTTAGAGCCCATTCCCCACCATCGCTTACTGCTAGGCCTAGGAAAACACTTAGGGAAGTCAAGCTAAGGGATTCTATTACAACCCAGGTGCTGCTGTCTGTTGGAGGAACCTCCCCACACTCAGAACCCCAGAACACTTCTTCCTGTGTGTGCTGGACGTGGGGAAACATAGCACACGCATTTTTCAGGGGTCACAGTAATTCCCAAGTTGTGGGTGGTAGTTTAAACATCTCCACTACCCATGGAGAGGCACACGCTAATACTTAGTTTTAGATCCCAAATCCCACTTTCAACCACACACTGGCCTAGGCAAACCATCAGGGAAGACACGCAAAGGGATTCTATTCAAACCAAGACGCTGATGTCAGTTGGAGGAACTACCCCACCCTCAGGATACTGGAACCCAACCTTGTGTGGTGGGGAGATTTGAAGCCCCACTCCACGCAGATGAATGGGTGCTCAGGTGTTTCCCTTTTTGGAGAATTCATCTAAACACTTCCTCACTCCATCGGGGACACTCGCTACTATTTGGCCTCAAAGCCCAACCCCCAGGTTTCTCTCAGAGTCAGTCCTAGGGAAACACTCAGGGATTACAAGCTAAGGGATTCTATTAGAACCCAGCCGCTTCTGTCACCTGAAATTGCCAGCCCACACTCAGGATAGCAGAAAACTTCTTCATGTGTGTTCTGGTGGTGGGGATACAGAGTCCACGCTTTTTTCAAGGAGCACAGGTATTCCCATGTTGTGGGCTTTTGGTTAATAACCTCCAAATCCCATGGAGAAGCACTCGCTAATACTTGGATTTAGAGCCCAACCCACCCTTTCCCCAGCACTCCGTATCAGGCAACCAAACAGGGTAGACAAATTAAGCGATTTTATAAGAACCAGGGCCCTGCTCTCAGTTGGAGGAGGCTGCCCACTCTCAGGATAACTGTGCAAGTGTTCGTGTGTGTGCTGGAGGTGTGGAAACAGACTCCACGGATCTTTATGGGGGCACAGGTGTTCCCAGGTTAGGGATGTAGTTTAAACACCTCCACAAAACATAGAGAGGTCATCGCCAATACTTGGTTTTGGAGCCCAAACCACACTTTCCCCCGCACTCCCGCCTAGGCTTTCCATCAGGGAAGACAAGCAAAGGGATTCAATTAGAACCCAGGCGCTGCTGTCAGTTGGAGGAACTTCCCTGCACTCAGAATTCCAGAACACATTCTTAGGTGTGGGAGAGATGTGCAGCCCCACTGCACCCAGATGAATGGAAGAAAAGTTGTTCCCTTTAGGGAGAAGTCCTCTAAGAACTTCCTCAATGGATCAGGGGGCACTCACTGCTACGTGGCCTCAAAGCCCAACCCCCAGCTTTCCCTCATGGCCTGGCGTAAAAGAACACTCAGGGAACAGAAGCTAAGGGATACTAATAGAATCCAGGTGCTGCTGTCAGTTTGAGGAACATCCCCACACTCAGAATACAAGAACACATCTTCGTGTGTGTGCTGGATGTAGGGAAACAGTCAAAGCATCTTTCAGGGGCCACATTTATTCCATGGTTGTGTGTTGTAGGTTAAAAACCCACATCCCATTGATAGGCTCTCGCTTATACTTGGTTTAGAGCCCAACCCCCACTTTCCCCCACTCTCCAGCCTAGGCATGCCATCAGGGAAGACAAGCTAAGGGATTCTTTTAGAACCCAGGCGCTGCTGTCATTTGGAGGAGCCTCCCCACAATCAGGATACCTGAGCACGTCTCCGGGTGTGTGCTGGAGGTGGGGAAACAGATTCCACGCATCTTTATGGGGCACAGGTGTTCCAAGGTTGGGGAAGTAGTTTAAAACCCTCCACTACCCACAGAGATGCACTCGCTAATACTTGGCTTTAGAGCCCATCCCCCACCATCGCTTACTGCTAGGCCTAGGAAAACACTTAAGGAAGTCAAGCTAAGGGATTCTATTAAAACCCAGGTGCTGCTGTCGGTTGGAGGAACCTCCCCACACTCAGAACCCCAGAACACTTCTTCCTGTGTGTGCTGGACGTGGGGAAACATAGCACACGCATTTTTCAGGGGTCACAGTAATTCCCAAGTTGTGGGTTGTAGTTTAAACATCTCCACTACCCATGGAGAGGCACACGCTAATACTTAGTTTTAGATCCCAAATCCCACTTTCAACCACACACTGGCCTAGGCAAACCATCAGGGAAGACAAGCAAAGGGATTCTATTCAAACCAAGACGCTGATGTCAGTTGGAGGAACTACCCCACCCTCAGGATACTGGAACCCAACCTTGTGTGGTGGGGAGATTTGAAGCCCCACTCCACGCAGATGAATGGGTGCTCAGGTGTTTCCCTTTATGGAGAATTCATCTAAATACTTCCTCAGTCCATCGGGGACACTCGCTACTATTTGGCCTCAAAGCCCAACCCCCAGGTTTCTCTCAGAGTCAGTCCTAGGGAAACACTCAGGGATTACAAGCTAAGGGATTCTATTAGAACCCAGCCGCTTCTGTCACCTGAAATTGCCAGCCCACACTCAGGATAGCAGAAAACTTCTTCATGTGTGTTCTGGTGGTGGGGATACAGAGTCCACGCTTTTTTCAAGGAGCACAGGTATTCCCATGTTGTGGGCTTTTGGTTAATAACCTCCAAATCCCATGGAGAAGCACTCGCTAATACTTGGATTTAGAGCCCAACCCACCCTTTCCCCAGCACTCCGTATCAGGCAACCAAACAGGGTAGACAAGTTAAGCGATTTTATAAGAACCAAGGCCCTGCTCTCAGTTGGAGGAGGCTGCCCACTCTCAGGATAACTGTGCAAGTGTTCGTGTGTGTCCTGGAGGTGTGGAGACAGACTACACGGATCTTTATGGGGGCACAGGTGTTCCCAGGTTAGGGATGTAGTTTAAACACCTCCACAAACCATAGAGAGGTCATCGCAAATACTTGGTTTTGGAGCCCAAACCACACTTTCCCCCGCACTCCCGCCTAGGCTTTCCATCAGGGAAGACAAGCAAAGGGATTCAATTAGAACCCAGGCGCTGCTGTCAGTTGGAGGAACTTCCCTGCACTCAGAATTCCAGAACACATTCTTAGGTGTGGGAGAGATGTGCAGCCCCACTGCACCCAGATGAATGCAGGAAAAGGTGTTCCCTTTAGGGAGAAGTCCTCTAAGTACTTCCTCAATGGATCAGGGGGCACTCACTGCTACGTGGCCTCCAAGCCCAACCCCCAGCTTTCCCTCATGGCCTGGCCTAAAAGAACACTCAGGGAACAGAAGCTAAGGGATACTAACAGAATCCAGTTGCTGCTGTCAGTTTGAGGAACTTCCCCACACTCAGAATACCAGAACACATCTTCGTGTGTGTGCTGGATGTAGGGAAACAGTCAAAGCATCTTTCAGGGGCCACATTTATTCCATGGTTGTGGGTTGTAGGTTAAAAACCCACATCCCATGGATAGGCTCTCGCTTATACTTGGTTTAGAGCCCAACCCCCACTTTCCCCCACTCTCCAGCCTAGGCATGCCATCAGGGAAGACAAGCTAAGGGATTCTTTTAGAACCCAGGCGCTGCTGTCATTTGGAGGAGCCTCCCCACAATCAGGATTCCTGAGCACGTCTCCGTGTGTGTGCTGGAGGTGGGGAAACAGATTCCACGCATCTTTATGGGGCACAGGTGTTCCAAGTTTGGGGAAGTAGTTTAAAACCCTCCACTACCCACAGAGATGCACTCGCTAATACTTGGCTTTAGAGCCCATCCCCCACCATCGCTTACTGCTAGGCCTAGGAAAACACTTAGGGAAGTCAAGCTAAGGGATTCTATTACAACCCAGGTGCTGCTGTCTGTTGGAGGAACCTCCCCACACTCACAACCCCAGAACACTTCTTCCTGTGTGTGCTGGACGTGGGGAAACATAGCACACGCATTTTTCAGGGGTCACAGTAACTCCCAAGTTGTGGGTTGTAGTTTAAACATCTCCACTACCCATGGAGAGGCACACGCTAATACTTAGTTTTAGATCCCAAATCCCACTTTCAACCACACACTGGCCTAGGCAAACCATCAGGGAAGACACGCAAAGGGATTCTATTCAAACCAAGACGCTGATGTCAGTTGGAGGAACTACCCCACCCTCAGGATACTGGAACCCAACCTTGTGTGGTGGGGAGATTTGAAGCCCCACTCCACGCAGATGAATGGGTGCTCAGGTGTTTCCCTTTATGGAGAATTCATCTAAATACTTCCTCAGTCCATCGGGGACACTCGCTACTATTTGGCCTCAAAGCCCAACCCCCAGGTTTCTCTCAGAGTCAGTCCTAGGGAAACACTCAGGGATTACAAGCTAAGGGATTCTATTAGAACCCAGCCGCTTCTGTCACCTGAAATTGCCAGCCCACACTCAGGATAGCAGAAAACTTCTTCATGTGTGTTCTGGTGGTGGGGATACAGAGTCCACGCTTTTTTCAAGGAGCACAGGTATTCCCATGTTGTGGGCTTTTGGTTAATAACCTCCAAATTCCATGGAGAAGCACTCGCTAATACTTGGATTTAGAGCCCAACCCACCCTTTCCCCAGCACTCCGTATCAGGCAACCAAACAGGGTAGAGAAGTTAAGCGATTTAATAAGAACCAAGGCCCTGCTCTCAGTTGGAGGAGGCTGCCCACTCTCAGGATAACTGTGCAAGTGTTCGTGTGTGTGCTGGAGGTGTGGAAACAGACTCCACGGATCTTTATGGGGGCACAGGTGTTCCCAGGTTAGGGATGTAGCTTAAACAACTCCACAAACCATAGAGAGGTCATCGCAAATACTTGGTTTTGGAGCCCAAACCACACTTTCCCCCGCACTCCCGCCTAGGCTTTCCATCAGGGAAGACAAGCAAAGGGATTCAATTAGAACCCAGGCGCTGCTGTCAGTTGGAGGAACTTCCCTGCACTCAGAATTCCAGAACACATTCTTAGGTGTGGGAGAGTTGTGCAGCCCCACTGCACCCAGATGTATGCAGGAAAATATGTTCCCTTTAGGGAGAAGTCCTCTAAGAACTTCCTCAATGGATCAGGGGGCACTCACTGCTACGTGGCCTCCAAGCCCAACCCCCAGCTTTCCCTCATGGCCTGGTCTAAGAGAACACTCAGAGAACAGAAGCTAAGGGATACTAATGGAATCTTGGTGCTGCTGTCAGTTTGAGGAACTTCCCCAAACTCAGAACACCAGAACACATCTTCGTGTGTGTGCTGGATGTAGGGAAACAGTCAAAGCATCTTTCAGGGGCCACATTTATTCCATGGTTGTGGGTTGTAGGTTAAAAACCCACATCCCATGGATAGGCTCTCGCTTATACTTGGTTTAGAGCCCAACCCCCACTTTCCCCCACTCTCCAGCCTAGGCATGCCATCAGGGAAGACAAGCTAAGGGATTCTTTTAGAACCCAGGCGCTGCTGTCATTTGGAGGAGCCTCCCCACAATCAGGATACCTGAGCACGTCTCCGTGTGTGTGCTGGAGGTGGGGAAACAGATTCCACGCATCTTTATGGGGCACAGGTGTTCCAAGTTTGAGGAAGTAGTTTAAAACCCTCCACTACCCACAGAGATGCACTCGCTAATACTTGGCTTTAGAGCCCATCCCCCACCATCGCTTACTGCTAGGCCTAGGAAAACACTTAGGGAAGTCAAGCTAAGGGATTCTATTACAACCCAGGTGCTGCTGTCTGTTGGAGGAACCTCCCCACACTCACAACCCCAGAACACTTCTTCCTGTGTGTGCTGGACGTGGGGAAACATAGCACACGCATTTTTCAGGGGTCACAGTAATTCCCAAGTTGTGGGTTGTAGTTTAAACATCTCCACTACCCATGGAGAGGCACACGCTAATACTTAGTTTTAGATCCCAAATCCCACTTTCAACCACACACTGGCCTAGTCAAACCATCAGGGAAGACAAGCAAAGGGATTCTATTCAAACCAAGACGCTGATGTCAGTTGGAGGAACTACCCCACCCTCAGGATACTGGAACCCAACCTTGTGTGGTGGGGAGATTTGAAGCCCCACTCCACGCAGATGAATGGGTGCTCAGGTGTTTCCCTTTATGGAGAATTCATCTAAATACTTCCTCAGTCCATCGGGGACACTCGCTACTATTTGGCCTCAAAGCCCAACCCCCAGGTTTCTCTCAGAGTCAGTCCTAGGGAAACACTCAGGGATTACAAGCTAAGGGATTCTATTAGAACCCAGCCGCTTCTGTCACCTGAAATTGCCAGCCCACACTCAGGATAGCAGAAAACTTCTTCATGTGTGTTCTGGTGGTGGGGATACAGAGTCCACGCTTTTTTCAAGGAGCACAGGTATTCCCATGTTGTGGGCTTTTGGTTAATAACCTCCAAATCCCATGGAGAAGCACTCGCTAATACTTGGATTTAGAGCCCAACCCACCCTTTCCCCAGCACTCCGTATCAGGCAACCAAACAGGGTAGACAAGTTAAGCGATTTTATAAGAACCAAGGCCCTGCTCTCAGTTGGAGGAGGCTGCCCACTCTCAGGATAACTGTGCAAGTGTTCGTGTGTGTGCTGGAGGTGTGGAAACAGACTCCACGGATCTTTATGGGGGCACAGGTGTTCCCAGGTTAGGGATGTAGCTTAAACAACTCCACAAACCATAGAGAGGTCATCGCAAATACTTGGTTTTGGAGCCCAAACCACACTTTCCCCCGCACTCCCGCCTAGGCTTTCCATCAGGGAAGACAAGCAAAGGGATTCAATTAGAACCCAGGCGCTGCTGTCAGTTGGAGGAACTTCCCTGCACTCAGAATTCCAGAACACATTCTTAGGTGTGGGAGAGTTGTGCAGCCCCACTGCACCCAGATGTATGCAGGAAAATATGTTCCCTTTAGGGAGAAGTCCTCTAAGAACTTCCTCAATGGATCAGGGGGCACTCACTGCTACGTGGCCTCCAAGCCCAACCCCCAGCTTTCCCTCATGGCCTGGTCTAAGAGAACACTCAGAGAACAGAAGCTAAGGGATACTAATGGAATCTTGGTGCTGCTGTCAGTTTGAGGAACTTCCCCAAACTCAGAACACCAGAACACATCTTCGTGTGTGTGCTGGATGTAGGGAAACAGTCAAAGCATCTTTCAGGGGCCACATTTATTCCATGGTTGTGGGTTGTAGGTTAAAAACCCACATCCCATGGATAGGCTCTCGCTTATACTTGGTTTAGAGCCCAACCCCCACTTTCCCCCACTCTCCAGCCTAGGCATGCCATCAGGGAAGACAAGCTAAGGGATTCTTTTAGAACCCAGGCGCTGCTGTCATTTGGAGGAGCCTCCCCACAATCAGGATACCTGAGCACGTCTCCGTGTGTGTGCTGGAGGTGGGGAAACAGATTCCACGCATCTTTATGGGGCACAGGTGTTCCAAGTTTGAGGAAGTAGTTTAAAACCCTCCACTACCCACAGAGATGCACTCGCTAATACTTGGCTTTAGAGCCCATCCCCCACCATCGCTTACTGCTAGGCCTAGGAAAACACTTAGGGAAGTCAAGCTAAGGGATTCTATTACAACCCAGGTGCTGCTGTCTGTTGGAGGAACCTCCCCACACTCACAACCCCAGAACACTTCTTCCTGTGTGTGCTGGACGTGGGGAAACATAGCACACGCATTTTTCAGGGGTCACAGTAATTCCCAAGTTGTGGGTTGTAGTTTAAACATCTCCACTACCCATGGAGAGGCACACGCTAATACTTAGTTTTAGATCCCAAATCCCACTTTCAACCACACACTGGCCTAGTCAAACCATCAGGGAAGACAAGCAAAGGGATTCTATTCAAACCAAGACGCTGATGTCAGTTGGAGGAACTACCCCACCCTCAGGATACTGGAACCCAACCTTGTGTGGTGGGGAGATTTGAAGCCCCACTCCACGCAGATGAATGGGTGCTCAGGTGTTTCCCTTTATGGAGAATTCATCTAAATACTTCCTCAGTCCATCGGGGACACTCGCTACTATTTGGCCTCAAAGCCCAACCCCCAGGTTTCTCTCAGAGTCAGTCCTAGGGAAACACTCAGGGATTACAAGCTAAGGGATTCTATTAGAACCCAGCCGCTTCTGTCACCTGAAATTGCCAGCCCACACTCAGGATAGCAGAAAACTTCTTCATGTGTGTTCTGGTGGTGGGGATACAGAGTCCACGCTTTTTTCAAGGAGCACAGGTATTCCCATGTTGTGGGCTTTTGGTTAATAACCTCCAAATCCCATGGAGAAGCACTCGCTAATACTTGGATTTAGAGCCCAACCCACCCTTTCCCCAGCACTCCGTATCAGGCAACCAAACAGGGTAGACAAGTTAAGCGATTTTATAAGAACCAAGGCCCTGCTCTCAGTTGGAGGAGGCTGCCCACTCTCAGGATAACTGTGCAAGTGTTCGTGTGTGTGCTGGAGGTGTGGAAACAGACTCCACGGATCTTTATGGGGGCACAGGTGTTCCCAGGTTAGGGATGTAGTTTAAACACCTCCACAAACCATAGAGAGGTCATCGCAAATACTTGGTTTTGGAGCCCAAACCACACTTTCCCCCGCACTCCCGCCTAGGCTTTCCATCAGGGAAGACAAGCAAAGGGATTCAATTAGAACCCAGGCGCTGCTGTCAGTTGGAGGAACTTCCCTGCACTCAGAATTCCAGAACACATTCTTAGGTGTGGGAGAGATGTGCAGCCCCACTGCACCCAGATGAATGCAGGAAAAGGTGTTCCCTTTAGGGAGAAGTCCTCTAAGTACTTCCTCAATGGATCAGGGGGCACTCACTGCTACGTGGCCTCCAAGCCCAACCCCCAGCTTTCCCTCATGGCCTGGCCTAAAAGAACACTCAGGGAACAGAAGCTAAGGGATACTAATAGAATCCAGTTGCTGCTGTCAGTTTGAGGAACTTCCCCACACTCAGAATACCAGAACACATCTTCGTGTGTGTGCTGGATGTAGGGAAACAGTCAAAGCATCTTTCAGGGGGCACATTTATTCCATGGTTGTGGGTTGTAGGTTAAAAACCCACATCCCATGGATAGGCTCTCGCTTATACTTGGTTTAGAGCCCAACCCCCACATTCCCCCACTCTCCAGCCTAGGCATGCCATCAGGAAAGACAAGCTAAGGGATTCTTTTAGAACCCAGGCGCTGCTGTCATTTGGAGGAGCATCCCCACAATCAGGATTCCTGAGCACGTCTCCGTGTGTGTGCTGGAGGTGGGGAAACAGATTCCACGCATCTTTATGGGGCACAGGTGTTCCAAGTTTGGGGAAGTAGTTTAAAACCCTCCACTACCCACAGAGATGCACTCGCTAATACTTGGCTTTAGAGCCCATCCCCCACCATCGCTTACTGCTAGGCCTAGGAAAACACTTAGGGAAGTCAAGCTAAGGGATTCTATTACAACCCAGGTGCTGCTGTCTGTTGGAGGAACCTCCCCACACTCACAACCCCAGAACACTTCTTCCTGTGTGTGCTGGACGTGGGGAAACATAGCACACGCATTTTTCAGGGGTCACAGTAACTCCCAAGTTGTGGGTTGTAGTTTAAACATCTCCACTACCCATGGAGAGGCACACGCTAATACTTAGTTTTAGATCCCAAATCCCACTTTCAACCACACACTGGCCTAGGCAAACCATCAGGGAAGACACGCAAAGGGATTCTATTCAAACCAAGACGCTGATGTCAGTTGGAGGAACTACCCCACCCTCAGGATACTGGAACCCAACCTTGTGTGGTGGGGAGATTTGAAGCCCCACTCCACGCAGATGAATGGGTGCTCAGGTGTTTCCCTTTAGGGAGAATTCATCTAAATACTTCCTCAGTCCATCGGGGACACTCGCTACTATTTGGCCTCAAAGCCCAACCCCCAGGTTTCTCTCAGAGTCAGTCCTAGGGAAACACTCAGGGATTACAAGCTAAGGGATTCTATTAGAACCCAGCCGCTTCTGTCACCTGAAATTGCCAGCCCACACTCAGGATAGCAGAAAACTTCTTCATGTGTGTTCTGGTGGTGGGGATACAGAGTCCACGCTTTTTTCAAGGAGCACAGGTATTCCCATGTTGTGGGCTTTTGGTTAATAACCTAAAAATCCCATGGAGAAGCACTCGCTAATACTTGGATTTAGAGCCCAACCCACCCTTTCCCCAGCACTCCGTATCAGGCAACCAAACAGGGTAGACAAGTTAAGCGATTTTATAAGAACCAAGGCCCTGCTCTCAGTTGGAGGAGGCTGCCCACTCTCAGGATAACTGTGCAAGTGTTCGTGTGTGTGCTGGAGGTGTGGAAACAGACTCCACGGATCTTTATGGGGGCACAGGTGTTCCCAGGTTAGGGATGTAGCTTAAACACCTCCACAAACCATAGAGAAGTCATCGCAAATACTTGGTTTTGGAGCCCAAACCACACTTTCCCCCGCACTCCCGCCTAGGCTTTCCATCAGGGAAGACAAGCAAAGGGATTCAATTAGAACCCAGGCGCTGCTGTCAGTTGGAGGAACTTCCCTGCACTCAGAATTCCAGAACACATTCTTAGGTGTGGGAGAGATGTGCAGCCCCACTGCACCCAGATGAATGCAGGAAAAGGTGTTCCCTTTAGGGAGAAGTCCTCTAAGTACTTCCTCAATGGATCAGGGGGCACTCACTGCTACGTGGCCTCCAAGCCCAACCCCCAGCTTTCCCTCATGGCCTGGCCTAAAAGAACACTCAGGGAACAGAAGCTAAGGGATACTAACAGAATCCAGTTGCTGCTGTCAGTTTGAGGAACTTCCCCACACTCAGAATACCAGAACACATCTTCGTGTGTGTGCTGGATGTAGGGAAACAGTCAAAGCATCTTTCAGGGGCCACATTTATTCCATGGTTGTGGGTTGTAGGTTAAAAACCCACATCCCATGGATAGGCTCTCGCTTATACTTGGTTTAGAGCCCAACCCCCACTTTCCCCCACTCTCCAGCCTAGGCATGCCATCAGGGAAGACAAGCTAAGGGATTCTTTTAGAACCCAGGCGCTGCTGTCATTTGGAGGAGCCTCCCCACAATCAGGATTCCTGAGCACGTCTCCGTGTGTGTGCTGGAGGTGGGGAAACAGATTCCACGCATCTTTATGGGGCACAGGTGTTCCAAGTTTGGGGAAGTAGTTTAAAACCCTCCACTACCCACAGAGATGCACTCGCTAATACTTGGCTTTAGAGCCCATCCCCCACCATCGCTTACTGCTAGGCCTAGGAAAACACTTAGGGAAGTCAAGCTAAGGGATTCTATTACAACCCAGGTGCTGCTGTCTGTTGGAGGAACCTCCCCACACTCACAACCCCAGAACACTTCTTCCTGTGTGTGCTGGACGTGGGGAAACATAGCACACGCATTTTTCAGGGGTCACAGTAACTCCCAAGTTGTGGGTTGTAGTTTAAACATCTCCACTACCCATGGAGAGGCACACGCTAATACTTAGTTTTAGATCCCAAATCCCACTTTCAACCACACACTGGCCTAGGCAAACCATCAGGGAAGACACGCAAAGGGATTCTATTCAAACCAAGACGCTGATGTCAGTTGGAGGAACTACCCCACCCTCAGGATACTGGAACCCAACCTTGTGTGGTGGGGAGATTTGAAGCCCCACTCCACGCAGATGAATGGGTGCTCAGGTGTTTCCCTTTATGGAGAATTCATCTAAATACTTCCTCAGTCCATCGGGGACACTCGCTACTATTTGGCCTCAAAGCCCAACCCCCAGGTTTCTCTCAGAGTCAGTCCTAGGGAAACACTCAGGGATTACAAGCTAAGGGATTCTATTAGAACCCAGCCGCTTCTGTCACCTGAAATTGCCAGCCCACACTCAGGATAGCAGAAAACTTCTTCATGTGTGTTCTGGTGGTGGGGATACAGAGTCCACGCTTTTTTCAAGGAGCACAGGTATTCCCATGTTGTGGGCTTTTGGTTAATAACCTCCAAATTCCATGGAGAAGCACTCGCTAATACTTGGATTTAGAGCCCAACCCACCCTTTCCCCAGCACTCCGTATCAGGCAACCAAACAGGGTAGAGAAGTTAAGCGATTTAATAAGAACCAAGGCCCTGCTCTCAGTTGGAGGAGGCTGCCCACTCTCAGGATAACTGTGCAAGTGTTCGTGTGTGTGCTGGAGGTGTGGAAACAGACTCCACGGATCTTTATGGGGGCACAGGTGTTCCCAGGTTAGGGATGTAGCTTAAACAACTCCACAAACCATAGAGAGGTCATCGCAAATACTTGGTTTTGGAGCCCAAACCACACTTTCCCCCGCACTCCCGCCTAGGCTTTCCATCAGGGAAGACAAGCAAAGGGATTCAATTAGAACCCAGGCGCTGCTGTCAGTTGGAGGAACTTCCCTGCACTCAGAATTCCAGAACACATTCTTAGGTGTGGGAGAGTTGTGCAGCCCCACTGCACCCAGATGTATGCAGGAAAATATGTTCCCTTTAGGGAGAAGTCCTCTAAGAACTTCCTCAATGGATCAGGGGGCACTCACTGCTACGTGGCCTCCAAGCCCAACCCCCAGCTTTCCCTCATGGCCTGGTCTAAGAGAACACTCAGAGAACAGAAGCTAAGGGATACTAATGGAATCTTGGTGCTGCTGTCAGTTTGAGGAACTTCCCCAAACTCAGAACACCAGAACACATCTTCGTGTGTGTGCTGGATGTAGGGAAACAGTCAAAGCATCTTTCAGGGGCCACATTTATTCCATGGTTGTGGGTTGTAGGTTAAAAACCCACATCCCATGGATAGGCTCTCGCTTATACTTGGTTTAGAGCCCAACCCCCACTTTCCCCCACTCTCCAGCCTAGGCATGCCATCAGGGAAGACAAGCTAAGGGATTCTTTTAGAACCCAGGCGCTGCTGTCATTTGGAGGAGCCTCCCCACAATCAGGATACCTGAGCACGTCTCCGTGTGTGTGCTGGAGGTGGGGAAACAGATTCCACGCATCTTTATGGGGCACAGGTGTTCCAAGTTTGAGGAAGTAGTTTAAAACCCTCCACTACCCACAGAGATGCACTCGCTAATACTTGGCTTTAGAGCCCATCCCCCACCATCGCTTACTGCTAGGCCTAGGAAAACACTTAGGGAAGTCAAGCTAAGGGATTCTATTACAACCCAGGTGCTGCTGTCTGTTGGAGGAACCTCCCCACACTCACAACCCCAGAACACTTCTTCCTGTGTGTGCTGGACGTGGGGAAACATAGCACACGCATTTTTCAGGGGTCACAGTAATTCCCAAGTTGTGGGTTGTAGTTTAAACATCTCCACTACCCATGGAGAGGCACACGCTAATACTTAGTTTTAGATCCCAAATCCCACTTTCAACCACACACTGGCCTAGTCAAACCATCAGGGAAGACAAGCAAAGGGATTCTATTCAAACCAAGACGCTGATGTCAGTTGGAGGAACTACCCCACCCTCAGGATACTGGAACCCAACCTTGTGTGGTGGGGAGATTTGAAGCCCCACTCCACGCAGATGAATGGGTGCTCAGGTGTTTCCCTTTATGGAGAATTCATCTAAATACTTCCTCAGTCCATCGGGGACACTCGCTACTATTTGGCCTCAAAGCCCAACCCCCAGGTTTCTCTCAGAGTCAGTCCTAGGGAAACACTCAGGGATTACAAGCTAAGGGATTCTATTAGAACCCAGCCGCTTCTGTCACCTGAAATTGCCAGCCCACACTCAGGATAGCAGAAAACTTCTTCATGTGTGTTCTGGTGGTGGGGATACAGAGTCCACGCTTTTTTCAAGGAGCACAGGTATTCCCATGTTGTGGGCTTTTGGTTAATAACCTCCAAATCCCATGGAGAAGCACTCGCTAATACTTGGATTTAGAGCCCAACCCACCCTTTCCCCAGCACTCCGTATCAGGCAACCAAACAGGGTAGACAAGTTAAGCGATTTTATAAGAACCAAGGCCCTGCTCTCAGTTGGAGGAGGCTGCCCACTCTCAGGATAACTGTGCAAGTGTTCGTGTGTGTGCTGGAGGTGTGGAAACAGACTCCACGGATCTTTATGGGGGCACAGGTGTTCCCAGGTTAGGGATGTAGTTTAAACACCTCCACAAACCATAGAGAGGTCATCGCAAATACTTGGTTTTGGAGCCCAAACCACACTTTCCCCCGCACTCCCGCCTAGGCTTTCCATCAGGGAAGACAAGCAAAGGGATTCAATTAGAACCCAGGCGCTGCTGGCAGTTGGAGGAACTTCCCTGCACTCAGAATTCCAGAACACATTCTTAGGTGTGGGAGAGATGTGCAGCCCCACTGCACCCAGATGAATGCAGGAAAAAGTGTTCCGTTTAGGGAGAAGTCCTCTAAGAACTTCCTCAATGGATCAGGGGGCACTCACTGCTACGTGGCCTCCAAGCCCAACCCCCAGCTTTCCCTCATGGCCTGGTCTAAGAGAACACTCAGAGAACAGAAGCTAAGGGATACTAATGGAATCTTGGTGCTGCTGTCAGTTTGAGGAACTTCCCCAAACTCAGAACACCAGAACACATCTTCGTGTGTGTGCTGGATGTAGGGAAACAGTCAAAGCATCTTTCAGGGGCCACATTTATTCCATGGTTGTGGGTTGTAGGTTAAAAACCCACATCCCATGGATAGGCTCTCGCTTATACTTGGTTTAGAGCCCAACCCCCACTTTCCCCCACTCTCCAGCCTAGGCATGCCATCAGGGAAGACAAGCTAAGGGATTCTTTTAGAACCCAGGCGCTGCTGTCATTTGGAGGAGCCTCCCCACAATCAGGATACCTGAGCACGTCTCCGTGTGTGTGCTGGAGGTGGGGAAACAGATTCCACGCATCTTTATGGGGCACAGGTGTTCCAAGTTTGAGGAAGTAGTTTAAAACCCTCCACTACCCACAGAGATGCACTCGCTAATACTTGGCTTTAGAGCCCATCCCCCACCATCGCTTACTGCTAGGCCTAGGAAAACACTTAGGGAAGTCAAGCTAAGGGATTCTATTACAACCCAGGTGCTGCTGTCTGTTGGAGGAACCTCCCCACACTCACAACCCCAGAACACTTCTTCCTGTGTGTGCTGGACGTGGGGAAACATAGCACACGCATTTTTCAGGGGTCACAGTAATTCCCAAGTTGTGGGTTGTAGTTTAAACATCTCCACTACCCATGGAGAGGCACACGCTAATACTTAGTTTTAGATCCCAAATCCCACTTTCAACCACACACTGGCCTAGTCAAACCATCAGGGAAGACAAGCAAAGGGATTCTATTCAAACCAAGACGCTGATGTCAGTTGGAGGAACTACCCCACCCTCAGGATACTGGAACCCAACCTTGTGTGGTGGGGAGATTTGAAGCCCCACTCCACGCAGATGAATGGGTGCTCAGGTGTTTCCCTTTATGGAGAATTCATCTAAATACTTCCTCAGTCCATCGGGGACACTCGCTACTATTTGGCCTCAAAGCCCAACCCCCAGGTTTCTCTCAGAGTCAGTCCTAGGGAAACACTCAGGGATTACAAGCTAAGGGATTCTATTAGAACCCAGCCGCTTCTGTCACCTGAAATTGCCAGCCCACACTCAGGATAGCAGAAAACTTCTTCATGTGTGTTCTGGTGGTGGGGATACAGAGTCCACGCTTTTTTCAAGGAGCACAGGTATTCCCATGTTGTGGGCTTTTGGTTAATAACCTCCAAATCCCATGGAGAAGCACTCGCTAATACTTGGATTTAGAGCCCAACCCACCCTTTCCCCAGCACTCCGTATCAGGCAACCAAACAGGGTAGACAAGTTAAGCGATTTTATAAGAACCAAGGCCCTGCTCTCAGTTGGAGGAGGCTGCCCACTCTCAGGATAACTGTGCAAGTGTTCGTGTGTGTGCTGGAGGTGTGGAAACAGACTCCACGGATCTTTATGGGGGCACAGGTGTTCCCAGGTTAGGGATGTAGTTTAAACACCTCCACAAACCATAGAGAGGTCATCGCAAATACTTGGTTTTGGAGCCCAAACCACACTTTCCCCCGCACTCCCGCCTAGGCTTTCCATCAGGGAAGACAAGCAAAGGGATTCAATTAGAACCCAGGCGCTGCTGTCAGTTGGAGGAACTTCCCTGCACTCAGAATTCCAGAACACATTCTTAGGTGTGGGAGAGATGTGCAGCCCCACTGCACCCAGATGAATGCAGGAAAAGGTGTTCCCTTTAGGGAGAAGTCCTCTAAGTACTTCCTCAATGGATCAGGGGGCACTCACTGCTACGTGGCCTCCAAGCCCAACCCCCAGCTTTCCCTCATGGCCTGGCCTAAAAGAACACTCAGGGAACAGAAGCTAAGGGATACTAATAGAATCCAGTTGCTGCTGTCAGTTTGAGGAACTTCCCCACACTCAGAATACCAGAACACATCTTCGTGTGTGTGCTGGATGTAGGGAAACAGTCAAAGCATCTTTCAGGGGGCACATTTATTCCATGGTTGTGGGTTGTAGGTTAAAAACCCACATCCCATGGATAGGCTCTCGCTTATACTTGGTTTAGAGCCCAACCCCCACATTCCCCCACTCTCCAGCCTAGGCATGCCATCAGGAAAGACAAGCTAAGGGATTCTTTTAGAACCCAGGCGCTGCTGTCATTTGGAGGAGCATCCCCACAATCAGGATTCCTGAGCACGTCTCCGTGTGTGTGCTGGAGGTGGGGAAACAGATTCCACGCATCTTTATGGGGCACAGGTGTTCCAAGTTTGGGGAAGTAGTTTAAAACCCTCCACTACCCACAGAGATGCACTCGCTAATACTTGGCTTTAGAGCCCATCCCCCACCATCGCTTACTGCTAGGCCTAGGAAAACACTTAGGGAAGTCAAGCTAAGGGATTCTATTACAACCCAGGTGCTGCTGTCTGTTGGAGGAACCTCCCCACACTCACAACCCCAGAACACTTCTTCCTGTGTGTGCTGGACGTGGGGAAACATAGCACACGCATTTTTCAGGGGTCACAGTAACTCCCAAGTTGTGGGTTGTAGTTTAAACATCTCCACTACCCATGGAGAGGCACACGCTAATACTTAGTTTTAGATCCCAAATCCCACTTTCAACCACACACTGGCCTAGGCAAACCATCAGGGAAGACACGCAAAGGGATTCTATTCAAACCAAGACGCTGATGTCAGTTGGAGGAACTACCCCACCCTCAGGATACTGGAACCCAACCTTGTGTGGTGGGGAGATTTGAAGCCCCACTCCACGCAGATGAATGGGTGCTCAGGTGTTTCCCTTTAGGGAGAATTCATCTAAATACTTCCTCAGTCCATCGGGGACACTCGCTACTATTTGGCCTCAAAGCCCAACCCCCAGGTTTCTCTCAGAGTCAGTCCTAGGGAAACACTCAGGGATTACAAGCTAAGGGATTCTATTAGAACCCAGCCGCTTCTGTCACCTGAAATTGCCAGCCCACACTCAGGATAGCAGAAAACTTCTTCATGTGTGTTCTGGTGGTGGGGATACAGAGTCCACGCTTTTTTCAAGGAGCACAGGTATTCCCATGTTGTGGGCTTTTGGTTAATAACCTAAAAATCCCATGGAGAAGCACTCGCTAATACTTGGATTTAGAGCCCAACCCACCCTTTCCCCAGCACTCCGTATCAGGCAACCAAACAGGGTAGACAAGTTAAGCGATTTTATAAGAACCAAGGCCCTGCTCTCAGTTGGAGGAGGCTGCCCACTCTCAGGATAACTGTGCAAGTGTTCGTGTGTGTGCTGGAGGTGTGGAAACAGACTCCACGGATCTTTATGGGGGCACAGGTGTTCCCAGGTTAGGGATGTAGCTTAAACACCTCCACAAACCATAGAGAAGTCATCGCAAATACTTGGTTTTGGAGCCCAAACCACACTTTCCCCCGCACTCCCGCCTAGGCTTTCCATCAGGGAAGACAAGCAAAGGGATTCAATTAGAACCCAGGCGCTGCTGTCAGTTGGAGGAACTTCCCTGCACTCAGAATTCCAGAACACATTCTTAGGTGTGGGAGAGATGTGCAGCCCCACTGCACCCAGATGTATGCAGGAAAATATGTTCCCTTTAGGGAGAAGTCCTCTAAGAACTTCCTCAATGGATCAGGGGGCACTCACTGCTACGTGGCCTCCAAGCCCAACCCCCAGCTTTCCCTCATGGCCTGGTCTAAGAGAACACTCAGAGAACTGAAGCTAAGGGATACTATTGGAATCTTGGTGCTGCTGTCAGTTTGAGGAACTTCCCCACACTCAGAACACCAGAACACATCTTCGTGTGTGTGCTGGATGTAGGGAAACAGTCAAAGCATCTTTCAGGGGCCACATTTATTCCATGGTTGTGGGTTGTAGGTTAAAAACCCACATCCCATGGATAGGCTCTCGCTTATACTTGGTTTAGAGCCCAACCCCCACTTTCCCCCACTCTCCAGCCTAGGCATGCCATCAGGGAAGACAAGCTAAGGGATTCTTTTAGAACCCAGGCGCTGCTGTCATTTGGAGGAGCCTCCCCACAATCAGGATACCTGAGCACGTCTCCGTGTGTGTGCTGGAGGTGGGGAAACAGATTCCACGCATCTTTATGGGGCACAGGTGTTCCAAGTTTGGGGAAGTAGTTTAAAACCCTCCACTACCCACAGAGATGCACTCGCTAATACTTGGCTTTAGAGCCCATCCCCCACCATCGCTTACTGCTAGGCCTAGGAAAACACTTAGGGAAGTCAAGCTAAGGGATTCTATTACAACCCAGGTGCTGCTGTCTGTTGGAGGAACCTCCCCACACTCACAACCCCAGAACACTTCTTCCTGTGTGTGCTGGACGTGGGGAAACATAGCACACGCATTTTTCAGGGGTCACAGTAACTCCCAAGTTGTGGGTTGTAGTTTAAACATCTCCACTACCCATGGAGAGGCACACGCTAATACTTAGTTTTAGATCCCAAATCCCACTTTCAACCACACACTGGCCTAGGCAAACCATCAGGGAAGACACGCAAAGGGATTCTATTCAAACCAAGACGCTGATGTCAGTTGGAGGAACTACCCCACCCTCAGGATACTGGAACCCAACCTTGTGTGGTGGGGAGATTTGAAGCCCCACTCCACGCAGATGAATGGGTGCTCAGGTGTTTCCCTTTAGGGAGAATTCATCTAAATACTTCCTCAGTCCATCGGGGACACTCGCTACTATTTGGCCTCAAAGCCCAACCCCCAGGTTTCTCTCAGAGTCAGTCCTAGGGAAACACTCAGGGATTACAAGCTAAGGGATTCTATTAGAACCCAGCCGCTTCTGTCACCTGAAATTGCCAGCCCACACTCAGGATAGCAGAAAACTTCTTCATGTGTGTTCTGGTGGTGGGGATACAGAGTCCACGCTTTTTTCAAGGAGCACAGGTATTCCCATGTTGTGGGCTTTTGGTTAATAACCTCCAAATCCCATGGAGAAGCACTCGCTAATACTTGGATTTAGAGCCCAACCCACCCTTTCCCCAGCACTCCGTATCAGGCAACCAAACAGGGTAGAGAAGTTAAGCGATTTAATAAGAACCAAGGCCCTGCTCTCAGTTGGAGGAGGCTGCCCACTCTCAGGATAACTGTGCAAGTGTTCGTGTGTGTGCTGGAGGTGTGGAAACAGACTCCACGGATCTTTATGGGGGCACAGGTGTTCCCAGGTTAGGGATGTAGCTTAAACACCTCCACAAACCATAGAGAAGTCATCGCAAATACTTGGTTTTGGAGCCCAAACCACACTTTCCCCCGCACTCCAGCCTAGGCTTTCCATCAGGGAAGACAAGCAAAGGGATTCAATTAGAACCCAGGCGCTGCTGTCAGTTGGAGGAACTTCCCTGCACTCAGAATTCCAGAACACATTCTTAGGTGTGGGAGAGATGTGCAGCCCCACTGCACCCAGATGTATGCAGGAAAATATGTTCCCTTTAGGGAGAAGTCCTCTAAGAACTTCCTCAATGGATCAGGGGGCACTCACTGCTACGTGGCCTCCAAGCCCAACCCCCAGCTTTCCCTCATGGCCTGGTCTAAGAGAACACTCAGGGAACAGAAGCTAAGGGATACTAATGGAATCTTGGTGCTGCTGTCAGTTTGAGGAACTTCCCCACACTCAGAATACCAGAACACATCTTCGTGTGTGTGCTGGATGTAGGGAAACAGTCAAAGCATCTTTCAGGGGCCACATTTATTCCATGGTTTTGGGTTGTAGGTTAAAAACCCACATCCCATGGATAGGCTCTCGCTTATACTTGGTTTAGAGCCCAACCCCCACTTTCCCCCACTCTCCAGCCTAGGCATGCCATTAGGGAAGACAAGCTAAGGGATTCTTTTAGAACCCAGGCGCTGCTGTCATTTGGAGGAGCCTCCCCACAATCAGGATACCTGAGCACGTCTCCGTGTGTGTGCTGGAGGTGGGGAAACAGATTCCACGCATCTTTATGGGGCACAGGTGTTCCAAGTTTGGGGAAGTAGTTTAAAACCCTCCACTACCCACAGAGATGCACTCGCTAATACTTGGCTTTAGAGCCCATCCCCCACCATCGCTTACTGCTAGGCCTAGGAAAACACTTAGGGAAGTCAAGCTAAGGGATTCTATTACAACCCAGGTGCTGCTGTCTGTTGGAGGAACCTCCCCACACTCACAACCCCAGAACACTTCTTCCTGTGTGTGCTGGACGTGGGGAAACATAGCACACGCATTTTTCAGGGGTCACAGTAACTCCCAAGTTGTGGGTTGTAGTTTAAACATCTCCACTACCCATGGAGAGTCACACGCTAATACTTAGTTTTAGATCCCAAATCCCACTTTCAACCACACACTGGCCTAGGCAAACCATCAGGGAAGACACGCAAAGGGATTCTATTCAAACCAAGACGCTGATGTCAGTTGGAGGAACTACCCCACCCTCAGGATACTGGAACCCAACCTTGTGTGGTGGGGAGATTTGAAGCCCCACTCCACGCAGATGAATGGGTGCTCAGGTGTTTCCCTTTAGGGAGAATTCATCTAAATACTTCCTCAGTCCATCGGGGACACTCGCTACTATTTGGCCTCAAAGCCCAACCCCCAGGTTTCTCTCAGAGTCAGTCCTAGGGAAACACTCAGGGATTACAAGCTAAGGGATTCTATTAGAACCCAGCCGCTTCTGTCACCTGAAATTGCCAGCCCACACTCAGGATAGCAGAAAACTTCTTCATGTGTGTTCTGGTGGTGGGGATACAGAGTCCACGCTTTTTTCAAGGAGCACAGGTATTCCCATGTTGTGGGCTTTTGGTTAATAACCTCCAAATTCCATGGAGAAGCACTCGCTAATACTTGGATTTAGAGCCCAACCCACCCTTTCCCCAGCACTCCGTATCAGGCAACCAAACAGGGTAGAGAAGTTAAGCGATTTAATAAGAACCAAGGCCCTGCTCTCAGTTGGAGGAGGCTGCCCACTCTCAGGATAACTGTGCAAGTGTTTGTGTGTGTGCTGGAGGTGTGGAAACAGACTCCAAGGATCTTTATGGGGGCACAGGTGTTCCCAGGTTAGGGATGTAGCTTAAACACCTCCACAAACCATAGAGAAGTCATCGCAAATACTTGGTTTTGGAGCCCAAACCACACTTTCCCCCGCACTCCCGCCTAGGCTTTCCATCAGGGAAGACAAGCAAAGGGATTCAATTAGAACCCAGGCGCTGCTGTCAGTTGGAGGAACTTCCCTGCACTCAGAATTCCAGAACACATTCTTAGGTGTGGGAGAGATGTGCAGCCCCACTGCACCCAGATAAATGCAGGAAAAGGTGTCCCCTTTAGGGAGAAGTCCTCTAAGTACTTCCTCCATGAATCAGGGGGCACTCACTGCTACGTGGCCTCCAAGCCCAACCCCCAGCTTTCCCTCATGGCCTGGCCTAAAAGAACACTCAGGGAACAGAAGCTAAGGGATACTAATAGAATCCAGGTGCTGCTGTCAGTTTGAGGAACATCCCCACACTCAGAATACAAGAACACATGTTCGTGTGTGTGCTGGATGTAGGGAAACAGTCAAAGCATCTTTCAGGGGGCACATTTATTCCATGGTTGTGGGTTGTAGGTTAAAAACCCACATCCCATGAATAGGCTCTCGCTTATACTTGGTTTAGAGCCCAACCCCCACTTTCCCCCACTCTCCAGCCTAGGAATGCCATCAGGGAAGACAAGCTAAGGGATTCTTTTAGAACCCAGGCGCTGCTGTCATTTGGAGGAGCCTCCCCACAATCAGGATACCTGAGCACGTCTCCGTGTGTGTGGTGGAGGTGGGGAAACAGATTCCACGCATCTTTATGGGGCACAGGTGTTCCAAGGTTGGGGAAGTAGTTTAAAACCCTCCACTACCCACAGAGATGCACTCGCTAATACTTGGCTTTAGAGCCCATCCCCCACCATCGCTTACTGCTAGGCCTAGGAAAACACTTAGGGAAGTCAAGCTAAGGGATTCTATTACAACCCAGGTGCTGCTGTCTGTTGGAGGAACCTCCCCACATTCAGAACCCCAGAACACTTCTTCCTGTGTGTGCTGGACGTGGGGAAACATAGCACACGCATTTTTCAGGGGTCACAGTAATTCCCAAGTTGTGGGTTGTAGTTTAAACATCTCCACTACCCATGGAGAGGCACACACTAATACTTAGTTTTAGATCCCAAATCCCACTTTCAACCACACACTGGCCTAGGCAAACCATCAGGGAAGACAAGCAAAGGGATTCTATTCAAACCAAGACGCTGATGTCAGTTGGAGGAACTACCCCACCCTCAGGATACTGGAACCCAACCTTGTGTGGTGGGGAGATTTGAAGCCCCACTCCACGCAGATGAATGGGTGCTCAGGTGTTTCCCTTTATGGAGAATTCATCTAAATACTTCCTCAGTCCATCGGGGACACTCGCTACTATTTGGCCTCAAAGCCCAACCCCCAGGTTTCTCTCAGAGTCAGTCCTAGGGAAACACTCAGGGATTACAAGCTAAGGGATTCTATTAGAACCCAGCCGCTTCTGTCACCTGAAATTGCCAGCCCACACTCAGGATAGCAGAAAACTTCTTCATGTGTGTTCTGGTGGTGGGGATACAGAGTCCACGCTTTTTTCAAGGAGCACAGGTATTCCCATGTTGTGGGCTTTTGGTTAATAACCTCCAAATCCCATGGAGAAGCACTCGCTAATACTTGGATTTAGAGCCCAACCCACCCTTTCCCCAGCACTCCGTATCAGGCAACCAAACAGGGTAGACAAGTTAAGCGATTTTATAAGAACCAAGGCCCTGCTCTCAGTTGGAGGAGGCTGCCCACTCTCAGGATAATTGTGCAAGTGTTCGTGTGTGTGCTGGAGGTGTGGAAACAGACTCCACGGATCTTGATGGGGGCACAGGTGTTCCCAGGTTAGGGATGTAGTTTAAACACCTCCACAAACCATAGAGAAGTCATCGCAAATACTTGGTTTTGGAGCCCAAACCACAGTTTCCCCCGCACTCCCGCCTAGGCTTTCCATCAGGGAAGACAAGCAAAGGGATTCAATTAGAACCCAGGCGCTGCTGTCAGTTGGAGGAACTTCCCTGCACTCAGAATTCCAGAACACATTCTTAGGTGTGGGAGAGATGTGCAGCCCCACTGCACCCAGATGAATGGAGGAAAAGGTGTTCCGATTAGGGAAAAGTCCTCTAAGTACTTCCTCAATGAATCAGGGAGCACTCACTGCTCCGTGGCCTCCAAGCCCCATCCCCAGCTTTCCCTCATGGCCTGGTCTAAGAGAACACTCAGGGAACAGAAGCTAAGGGATACTAATAGAATCCAGGTGCTGCTGTCAGTTTGAGGAACTTCCCCACACTCAGAATACCAGAACACATGTTCGTGTGTGTGCTGGATGTAGGGAAACAGTCAAAGCATCTTTCAGGGGGCACATTTATTCCATGGTTGTGGGTTGTAGGTTAAAAACCCACATCCCGTGGATAGGCTCTCGCTTATACTTGGTTTAGAGCCCAACCCCCACTTTCCCCCACTCTCCAGCCTAGGCATGCCATCAGGGAAGACAAGCTAAGGGATTCTTTTAGAACCCAGGCGCTGCTGTCATTTGGAGGAGCCTCCCCACAATCAGGATACCTGAGCACGTCTCCGTGTGTGTGCTGGAGGTGGGGAAACAGATTCCACGCATCTTTATGGGGCACAGGTGTTCCAAGGTTGGGGAAGTAGTTTAAAACCCTCCACTACCCACAGAGATGCACTCGCTAATACTTGGCTTTAGAGCCCATCCCCCACCATCGCTTACTGCTAGGCCTAGGAAAACACATAGGGAAGTCAAGCTAAGGGATTCTATTACAACCCAGGTGCTGCTGTCTGTTGGAGGAACCTCCCCACACTCAGAACCCCAGAAAACTTCTTCCTGTGTGTGCTGGACGTGGGGAAACATAGCACACGCATTTTTCAGGGGTCACAGTAACTCCCAAGTTGTGGGTTGTAGTTTAAACATCTCCACTACCCATGGAGTGGCACACGCTAATACTTAGTTTTAGATCCCAAATCCCACTTTCAACCACACACTGGCCTAGGCAAACCATCAGGGAAGACACGCAAAGGGATTCTATTCAAACCAAGACGCTGATGTCAGTTGGAGGAACTACCCCACCCTCAGGATACTGGAACCCAACCTTGTGTGGTGGGGAGATTTGAAGCCCCACTCCACGCAGATGAATGGGTGCTCAGGTGTTTCCCTTTATGGAGAATTCATCTAAATACTTCCTCAGTCCATCGGGGACACTCGCTACTATTTGGCCTCAAAGCCCAACCCCCAGGTTTCTCTCAGAGTCAGTCCTAGGGAAACACTCAGGGATTACAAGCTAAGGGATTCTATTAGAACCCAGCCGCTTCTGTCACCTGAAATTGCCAGCCCACACTCAGGATAGCAGAAAACTTCTTCATGTGTGTTCTGGTGGTGGGGATACAGAGTCCACGCTTTTTTCAAGGAGCACAGGTATTCCCATGTTGTGGGCTTTTGGTTAATAACCTCCAAATCCCATGGAGAAGCACTCGCTAATACTTGGATTTAGAGCCCAACCCACCCTTTCCCCAGCACTCCGTATCAGGCAACCAAACAGGGTAGACAAGTTAAGCGATTTTATAAGAACCAAGGCCCTGCTCTCAGTTGGAGGAGGCTGCCCACTCTCAGGATAACTGTGCAAGTGTTCGTGTGTGTGCTGGAGGTGTGGAAACAGACTCCACGGATCTTTATGGGGGCACAGGTGTTCCCAGGTTAGGGATGTAGTTTAAACACCTCCACAAACCATAGAGAGGTCATCGCAAATACTTGGTTTTGGAGCCCAAACCACACTTTCCCCCGCACTCCCGCCTAGGCATTCCATCAGGGAAGACAAGCAAAGGGATGCAATTAGAAACCAGGCGCTGCTGTCAGTTGGAGGAACTTCCCTGCACTCAGAATTCCAGAACACATTCTTAGGTGTGGGAGAGTTGTTCAGCCGCACTGCACCCAGATGAATGGAGGACAAAGTGTTCCGTTTAGGGAGAAGTCCTCTAAGTACTTCCTCAATGAATCAGGGAGCACTCACTGCTACGTGGCCTCCAAGCCCAATCCCCAGCTTTCCCTCATGGCCTGCTCTAAGAGAACACTCAGGGAACAGAAGCTAAGGGATACTAATAGAATCCAGGTGCTGCTGTCAGTTTGAGGAACTTCCCCACACTCAGAATACCAGAACACATGTTCGTGTGTGTGCTGGATGTAGGGAAACAGTCAAAGCATCTTTCAGGGGGCACATTTATTCCATGGTTGTGGGTTGTAGGTTAAAAACCCACATCCCGTGGATAGGCTCTCGCTTATACTTGGTTAAGAGCCCAACCCCCACTTTCCCCCACTCTCCAGCCTAGGCATGCCATCAGGGAAGACAAGCTAAGGGATTCTTTTAGAACCCAGGCGCTGCTGTCATTTGGAGGAGCCTCCCCACAATCAGGATACCTGAGCACGTCTCCGTGTGTGTGCTGGAGGTGGGGAAACAGATTCCACGCATCTTTATGGGGCACAGGTGTTCCAAGGTTGGGGAAGTAGTTTAAAACCCTCCACTACCCACAGAGATGCACTCGCTAATACTTGGCTTTAGAGCCCATCCCCCACCATCGCTTACTGCTAGGCCTAGGAAAACACATAGGGAAGTCAAGCTAAGGGATTCTATTACAACCCAGGTGCTGCTGTCTGTTGGAGGAACCTCCCCACACTCAGAACCCCAGAAAACTTCTTCCTGTGTGTGCTGGACGTGGGGAAACATAGCACACGCATTTTTCAGGGGTCACAGTAACTCCCAAGTTGTGGGTTGTAGTTTAAACATCTCCACTACCCATGGAGTGGCACACGCTAATACTTAGTTTTAGATCCCAAATCCCACTTTCAACCACACACTGGCCTAGGCAAACCATCAGGGAAGACACGCAAAGGGATTCTATTCAAACCAAGACGCTGATGTCAGTTGGAGGAACTACCCCACCCTCAGGATACTGGAACCCAACCTTGTGTGGTGGGGAGATTTGAAGCCCCACTCCACGCAGATGAATGGGTGCTCAGGTGTTTCCCTTTATGGAGAATTCATCTAAATACTTCCTCAGTCCATCGGGGACACTCGCTACTATTTGGCCTCAAAGCCCAACCCCCAGGTTTCTCTCAGAGTCAGTCCTAGGGAAACACTCAGGGATTACAAGCTAAGGGATTCTATTAGAACCCAGCCGCTTCTGTCACCTGAAATTGCCAGCCCACACTCAGGATAGCAGAAAACTTCTTCATGTGTGTTCTGGTTGTGGGGATACAGAGTCCACGCTTTTTTCAAGGAGCACAGGTATTCCCATGTTGTGGGCTTTTGGTTAATAACCTCCAAATCCCATGGAGAAGCACTCGCTAATACTTGGATTTAGAGCCCAACCCACCCTTTCCCCAGCACTCCGTATCAGGCAACCAAACAGGGTAGACAAGTTAAGCGATTTTATAAGAACCAAGGCCCTGCTCTCAGTTGGAGGAGGCTGCCCACTCTCAGGATAACTGTGCAAGTGTTCGTGTGTGTGCTGGAGGTGTGGAAACAGACTCCACGGATCTTTATGGGGGCACAGGTGTTCCCAGGTTAGGGATGTAGTTTAAACACCTCCACAAACCATAGAGAGGTCATCGCAAATACTTGGTTTTGGAGCCCAAACCACACTTTCCCCCGCACTCCCGCCTAGGCATTCCATCAGGGAAGACAAGCAAAGGGATGCAATTAGAAACCAGGCGCTGCTGTCAGTTGGAGGAACTTCCCTGCACTCAGAATTCCAGAACACATTCTTAGGTGTGGGAGAGTTGTTCAGCCGCACTGCACCCAGATGAATGGAGGACAAAGTGTTCCGTTTAGGGAGAAGTCCTCTAAGTACTTCCTCAATGAATCAGGGGGCACTCACTGCTACGTGGCCTCCAAGCCCAATCCCCAGCTTTCCCTCATGGCCTGCTCTAAGAGAACACTCAGGGAACAGAAGCTAAGGGATACTAATAGAATCCAGGTGCTGCTGTCAGTTTGAGGAACTTCCCCACACTCAGAATACCAGAACACATGTTCGTGTGTGTGCTGGATGTAGGGAAACAGTCAAAGCATCTTTCAGGGGGCACATTTATTCCATGGTTGTGGGTTGTAGGTTAAAAACCCACATCCCGTGGATAGGCTCTCGCTTATACTTGGTTAAGAGCCCAACCCCCACTTTCCCCCACTCTCCAGCCTAGGCATGCCATCAGGGAAGACAAGCTAAGGGATTCTTTTAGAACCCAGGCGCTGCTGTCATTTGGAGGAGCCTCCCCACAATCAGGATACCTGAGCACGTCTCCGTGTGTGTGCTGGAGGTGGGGAAACAGATTCCACGCATCTTTATGGGGCACAGGTGTTCCAAGGTTGGGGAAGTAGTTTAAAACCCTCCACTACCCACAGAGATGCACTCGCTAATACTTGGCTTTAGAGCCCATCCCCCACCATCGCTTACTGCTAGGCCTAGGAAAACACATAGGGAAGTCAAGCTAAGGGATTCTATTACAACCCAGGTGCTGCTGTCTGTTGGAGGAACCTCCCCACACTCAGAACCCCAGAAAACTTCTTCCTGTGTGTGCTGGACGTGGGGAAACATAGCACACGCATTTTTCAGGGGTCACAGTAACTCCCAAGTTGTGGGTTGTAGTTTAAACATCTCCACTACCCATGGAGTGGCACACGCTAATACTTAGTTTTAGATCCCAAATCCCACTTTCAACCACACACTGGCCTAGGCAAACCATCAGGGAAGACACGCAAAGGGATTCTATTCAAACCAAGACGCTGATGTCAGTTGGAGGAACTACCCCACCCTCAGGATACTGGAACCCAACCTTGTGTGGTGGGGAGATTTGAAGCCCCACTCCACGCAGATGAATGGGTGCTCAGGTGTTTCCCTTTATGGAGAATTCATCTAAATACTTCCTCAGTCCATCGGGGACACTCGCTACTATTTGGCCTCAAAGCCCAACCCCCAGGTTTCTCTCAGAGTCAGTCCTAGGGAAACACTCAGGGATTACAAGCTAAGGGATTCTATTAGAACCCAGCCGCTTCTGTCACCTGAAATTGCCAGCCCACACTCAGGATAGCAGAAAACTTCTTCATGTGTGTTCTGGTGGTGGGGATACAGAGTCCACGCTTTTTTCAAGGAGCACAGGTATTCCCATGTTGTGGGCTTTTGGTTAATAACCTCCAAATCCCATGGAGAAGCACTCGCTAATACTTGGATTTAGAGCCCAACCCACCCTTTCCCCAGCACTCCGTATCAGGCAACCAAACAGGGTAGACAAGTTAAGCGATTTTATAAGAACCAAGGCCCTGCTCTCAGTTGGAGGAGGCTGCCCACTCTCAGGATAACTGTGCAAGTGTTCGTGTGTGTGCTGGAGGTGTGGAAACAGACTCCACGGATCTTTATGGGGGCACAGGTGTTCCCAGGTTAGGGATGTAGTTTAAACACCTCCACAAACCATAGAGAGGTCATCGCAAATACTTGGTTTTGGAGCCCAAACCACACTTTCCCCCGCACTCCCGCCTAGGCATTCCATCAGGGAAGACAAGCAAAGGGATGCAATTAGAACCCAGGCGCTGCTGTCAGTTGGAGGAAGTTCCCTGCACTCAGAATTCCAGAACACATTCTTAGGTGTGGGAGAGTTGTTCAGCCGCACTGCACCCAGATGAATGGAGGACAAAGTGTTCCGTTTAGGGAGAAGTCCTCTAAGTACTTCCTCAATGGATCAGGGGCACTCACTTCTACGTGGCCTCCAAGCCCAACCCCCAGCTTTCCCTCATGGCCTGGTCTAAGAAAACACTCAGGGAACAGAAGCTAAGGGATACTAATGGAATCTTGGTGCTGCTGTCAGTTTGAGGAACTTCCCCACACTCAGAACACCAGAACACATCTTCGTGTGTGTGCTGGATGTAGGGAAACAGTCAAAGCATCTTTCAGGGGCCACATTTATTCCATGGTTGTGGGTTGTAGGTTAAAAACCCACATCCCATGGATAGGCTCTCGCTTATACTTGGTTTAGAGCCCAACCCCCACTTTCCCCCACTCTCCAGCCTAGGCATGCCATCAGGGAAGACAAGCTAAGGGATTCTTTTAGAACCCAGGCGCTGCTGTCATTTGGAGGAGCCTCCCCACAATCAGGATACCTGAGCACGTCTCCGTGTGTGTGCTGGAGGTGGGGAAACAGATTCCACGCATCTTTATGGGGCACAGGTGTTCCAAGTTTGAGGAAGTAGTTTAAAACCCTCCGCTACCCACAGAGATGCACTCGCTAATACTTGGCTTTAGAGCCCATCCCCCACCATCGCTTACTGCTAGGCCTAGGAAAACACTTAGGGAAGTCAAGCTAAGGGATTCTATTACAACCCAGGTGCTGCTGTCTGTTGGAGGAACCTCCCCACACTCAGAACCCCAGAACACTTCTTCCTGTGTGTGCTGGACGTGGGGAAACATAGCACACGCATTTTTCAGGGGTCACAGTAATTCCCAAGTTGTGGGTTGTAGTTTAAACATCTCCACTACCCATGGAGAGGCACACGCTAATACTTAGTTTTAGATCCCAAATCCCACTTTCAACCACACACTGGCCTAGGCAAACCATCAGGGAAGACAAGCAAAGGGATTCTATTAAAACCAAGACGCTGATGTCAGTTGGAGGAACTACCCCACCCTCAGGATACTGGAACCCAACCTTGTGTGGTGGGGAGATTTGAAGCCCCACTCCACGCAGATGAATGGGTGCTCAGGTGTTTCCCTTTATGGAGAATTCATCTAAATACTTCCTCAGTCCATCGGGGACACTCGCTACTATTTGGCCTCAAAGCCCAACCCCCAGGTTTCTCTCAGAGTCAGTCCTAGGGAAACACTCAGGGATTACAAGCTAAGGGATTCTATTAGAACCCAGCCGCTTCTGTCACCTGAAATTGCCAGCCCACACTCAGGATAGCAGAAAACTTCTTCATGTGTGTTCTGGTGGTGGGGATACAGAGTCCACGCTTTTTTCAAGGAGCACAGGTATTCCCATGTTGTGGGCTTTTGGTTAATAACCTCCAAATCCCATGGAGAAGCACTCGCTAATACTTGGATTTAGAGCCCAACCCACCCTTTCCCCAGCACTCCGTATCAGGCAACCAAACAGGGTAGACAAGTTAAGCGATTTTATAAGAACCAAGGCCCTGCTCTCAGTTGGAGGAGGCTGCCCACTCTCAGGATAACTGTGCAAGTGTTCGTGTGTGTGCTGGAGGTGTGGAAACAGACTCCACGGATCTTTATGGGGGCACAGGTGTTCCCAGGTTAGGGATGTAGTTTAAACACCTCCACAAACCATAGAGAGGTCATCGCAAATACTTGGTTTTGGAGCCCAAACCACACTTTCCCCCGCACTCCCGCCTAGGCTTTCCATCAGGGAAGACAAGCAAAGGGATTCAATTAGAACCCAGGCGCTGCTGTCAGTTGGAGGAACTTCCCTGCACTCAGAATTCCAGAACTCATTCTTAGGTGTGGGAGAGATGTGCAGCCCCACTGCACCCAGATGAATGCAGGAAAAGGTGTTCCCTTTAGGGAGAAGTCCTCTAAGTACTTCCTCAATGGATCAGGGGGCACTCACTGCTACGTGGCCTCCAAGCCCAACCCCCAGCTTTCCCTCATGGCCTGGCCTAAAAGAACACTCAGGGAACAGAAGCTAAGGGATACTAATAGAATCCAGTTGCTGCTGTCAGTTTGAGGAACTTCCCCACACTCAGAATACCAGAACACATCTTCGTGTGTGTGCTGGATGTAGGGAAACAGTCAAAGCATCTTTCAGGGGGCACATTTATTCCATGGTTGTGGGTTGTAGGTTAAAATCCCACATCCCATGGATAGGCTCTCGCTTATACTTGGTTTAGAGCCCAACCCCCACATTCCCCCACTCTGCAGCCTAGGCATGCCATCAGGGAAGACAAGCTAAGGGATTCTTTTAGAACCCAGGCGCTGCTGTCATTTGGAGGAGCCTCCCCACAATCAGGATTCCTGAGCACGTCTCCGTGTGTGTGCTGGAGGTGGGGAAACAGATTCCACACATCTTTATGGGGCACAGGTGTTCCAAGTTTGGGGAAGTAGTTTAAAACCCTCCACTACCCACAGAGATGCACTCGCTAATACTTGGCTTTAGAGCCCATCCCCCACCATCGCTTACTGCTAGGCCTAGGAAAACACTTAAGGAAGTCAAGCTAAGGGATTCTATTACAACCCAGGTGCTGCTGTCTGTTGGAGGAACCTCCCCACACTCACAACCCCAGAAAACTTCTTCCTGTGTGTGCTGGACGTGGGGAAACATAGCACACGCATTTTTCAGGGGTCACAGTAACTCCCAAGTTGTGGGTTGTAGTTTAAACATCTCCACTACCCATGGAGAGGCACACGCTAATACTTAGTTTTAGATCCCAAATCCCACTTTCAACCACACACTGGCCTAGGCAAACCATCAGGGAAGACACGCAAAGGGATTCTATTCAAACCAAGACGCTGATGTCAGTTGGAGGAACTACCCCACCCTCAGGATACTGGAACCCAACCTTGTGTGGTGGGGAGATTTGAAGCCCCACTCCACGCAGATGAATGCGTGCTCAGGTGTTTCCCTTTATGGAGAATTCATCTAAATACTTCCTCAGTCCATCGGGGACACTCGCTACTATTTGGCCTCAAAGCCCAACCCCCAGGTTTCTCTCAGAGTCAGTCCTAGGGAAACACTCAGGGATTACAAGCTAAGGGATTCTATTAGAACCCAGCCGCTTCTGTCACCTGAAATTGCCAGCCCACACTCAGGATAGCAGAAAACTTCTTCATGTGTGTTCTGGTGGTGGGGATACAGAGTCCACGCTTTTTTCAAGGAGCACAGGTATTCCCATGTTGTGGGCTTTTGGTTAATAACCTCCAAATTCCATGGAGAAGCACTCGCTAATACTTGGATTTAGAGCCCAACCCACCCTTTCCCCAGCACTCCGTATCAGGCAACCAAACAGGGTAGAGAAGTTAAGCGATTTAATAAGAACCAAGGCCCTGCTCTCAGTTGGAGGAGGCTGCCCACTCTCAGGATAACTGTGCAAGTGTTCGTGTGTGTGCTGGAGGTGTGGAAACAGACTCCACGGATCTTTATGGGGGCACAGGTGTTCCCAGGTTAGGGATGTAGTTTAAACACCTCCACAAACCATAGAGAGGTCATCGCAAATACTTGGTTTTGGAGCCCAAACCACACTTTCCCCCGCACTCCCGCCTAGGCTTTCCATCAGGGAAGACAAGCAAAGGGATTCAATTAGAACCCAGGCGCTGCTGTCAGTTGGAGGAACTTCCCTGCACTCAGAATTCCAGAACACATTCTTAGGTGTGGGAGAGATGTGCAGCCCCACTGCACCCAGATAAATGCAGGAAAAGGTGTCCCCTTAAGGGAGAAGTCCTCTAAGTACTACCTCCATGAATCAGGGGGCACTCACTGCTACGTGGCCTCCAAGCCCAACCCCCAGCTTTCCCTCATGGCCTGGCCTAAAAGAACACTCAGGGAACAGAAGCTAAGGGATACTAATAGAATCCAGGTGCTGCTGTCAGTTTGAGGAACATCCCCACACTCAGAATACAAGAACACATCTTCGTGTGTGTGCTGGATGTAGGGAAACAGTCAAAGCATCTTTCAGGGGGCACATTTATTCCATGGTTGTGGGTTGTAGGTTAAAAACCCACATCCCATGAATAGGCTCTCGCTTATACTTGGTTTAGAGCCCAAACCCCACTTTCCCCCACTCTCCAGCCTAGGCATGCCATCAGGGAAGACAAGCTAAGGGATTCTTTTAGAACCCAGGCGCTGCTGTCATTTGGAGGAGCCTCCCCACAATCAGGATACCTGAGCACGTCTCCGTGTGTGTGCTGGAGGTGGGGAAACAGATTCCACGCATCTTTATGGGGCACAGGTGTTCCAACGTTGGGGAAGTAGTTTAAAACCCTCCACTACCCACAGAGATGCACTCGCTAATACTTGGCTTTAGAGCCCATCCCCCACCATCGCTTACTGCTAGGCCTAGGAAAACACTTAGGGAAGTCAAGCTAAGGGATTCTATTACAACCCAGGTGCTGCTGTCTGTTGGAGGAACCTCCCCACACTCAGAACCCCAGAACACTTCTTCCTGTGTGTGCTGGACGTGGGGAAACATAGCACACGCATTTTTCAGGGGTCATAGTAATTCCCAAGTTGTGGGTTGTAGTTTAAACATCTCCACTACCCATGGAGAGGCACACACTAATACTTAGTTTTAGATCCCAAATCCCACTTTCAACCACACACTGGCCTAGGCAAACCATCAGGGAAGACAAGCAAAGGGATTCTATTCAAACCAAGACGCTGATGTCAGTTGGAGGAACTACCCCACCCTCAGGATACTGGAACCCAACCTTGTGTGGTGGGGAGATTTGAAGCCCCACTCCACGCAGATGAATGGGTGCTCAGGTGTTTCCCTTTATGGAGAATTCATCTAAATACTTCCTCAGTCCATCGGGGACACTCGCTACTATTTGGCCTCAAAGCCCAACCCCCAGGTTTCTCTCAGAGTCAGTCCTAGGGAAACACTCAGGGATTACAAGCTAAGGGATTCTATTAGAACCCAGCCGCTTCTGTCACCTGAAATTGCCAGCCCACACTCAGGATAGCAGAAAACTTCTTCATGTGTGTTCTGGTGGTGGGGATACAGAGTCCACGCTTTTTTCAAGGAGCACAGGTATTCCCATGTTGTGGGCTTTTGGTTAATAACCTCCAAATCCCATGGAGAAGCACTCGCTAATACTTGGATTTAGAGCCCAACCCACCCTTTCCCCAGCACTCCGTATCAGGCAACCAAACAGGGTAGACAAGTTAAGCGATTTTATAAGAACCAAGGCCCTGCTCTCAGTTGGAGGAGGCTGCCCACTCTCAGGATAATTGTGCAAGTGTTCGTGTGTGTGCTAGAGGTGTGGAAACAGACTCCACGGATCTTTATGGGGGCACAGGTGTTCCGAGTTTAGTGATGTAGCTTAAACACCTCCACAAACCATAGAGAAGTCATCGCAAATACTTGGTTTTGGAGCCCAAACCACAGTTTCCCCCGCACTCCCGCCTAGGCTTTCCATCAGGGAAGACAAGCAAAGGGATTCAATTAGAACCCAGGCGCTGCTGTCAGTTGGAGGAACTTCCCTGCACTCAGAATTCCAGAACACATTCTTAGGTGTGGGAGAGATGTGCAGCCCCACTGCACCCAGATGAATGGAGGAAAAGGTGTTCCGATTAGGGAAAAGTCCTCTAAGTACTTCCTCAATGAATCAGGGAGCACTCACTGCTACGTGGCCTCCAAGCCCAATCCCCAGCTTTCCCTCATGGCCTGGTCTAAGAGAACACTCAGGGAACAGAAGCTAAGGGATACTAATAGAATCCAGGTGCTGCTGTCAGTTTGAGGAACTTCCCCACACTCAGAATACCAGAACACATCTTCGTGTGTGTGCTGGATGTAGGGAAACAGTCAAAGCATCTTTCAGGGGGCACATTTATTCCATGGATGTGGGTTGTAGGTTAAAAACCCACATCCCGTGGATAGGCTCTCGCTTATACTTGGTTTAGAGCCCAACCCCCACTTTCCCCCACTCTCCAGCCTAGGCATGCCATCAGGGAAGACAAGCTAAGGGATTCTTTTAGAACCCAGGCGCTGCTGTCATTTGGAGGAGCCTCCCCACAATCAGGATACCTGAGCACGTCTCCGTGTGTGTGCTGGAGGTGGGGAAACAGATTCCACGCATCTTTATGGGGCACAGGTGTTCCAAGGTTGGGGAAGTAGTTTAAAACCCTCCACTACCCACAGAGATGCACTCGCTAATACTTGGCTTTAGAGCCCATCCCCCACCATCGCTTACTGCTAGGCCTAGGAAAACACATAGGGAAGTCAAGCTAAGGGATTCTATTACAACCCAGGTGCTGCTGTCTGTTGGAGGAACCTCCCCACACTCAGAACCCCAGAAAACTTCTTCCTGTGTGTGCTGGACGTGGGGAAACATAGCACACGCATTTTTCAGGGGTCACAGTAACTCCCAAGTTGTGGGTTGTAGTTTAAACATCTCCACTACCCATGGAGTGGCACACGCTAATACTTAGTTTTAGATCCCAAATCCCACTTTCAACCACACACTGGCCTAGGCAAACCATCAGGGAAGACACGCAAAGGGATTCTATTCAAACCAAGACGCTGATGTCAGTTGGAGGAACTACCCCACCCTCAGGATACTGGAACCCAACCTTGTGTGGTGGGGAGATTTGAAGCCCCACTCCACGCAGATGAATGGGTGCTCAGGTGTTTCCCTTTATGGAGAATTCATCTAAATACTTCCTCAGTCCATCGGGGACACTCGCTACTATTTGGCCTCAAAGCCCAACCCCCAGGTTTCTCTCAGAGTCAGTCCTAGGGAAACACTCAGGGATTACAAGCTAAGGGATTCTATTAGAACCCAGCCGCTTCTGTCACCTGAAATTGCCAGCCCACACTCAGGATAGCAGAAAACTTCTTCATGTGTGTTCTGGTTGTGGGGATACAGAGTCCACGCTTTTTTCAAGGAGCACAGGTATTCCCATGTTGTGGGCTTTTGGTTAATAACCTCCAAATCCCATGGAGAAGCACTCGCTAATACTTGGATTTAGAGCCCAACCCACACTTTCCCCAGCACTCCGTATCAGGCAACCAAACAGGGTAGACAAGTTAAGCGATTTTATAAGAACCAAGGCCCTGCTCTCAGTTGGAGGAGGCTGCCCACTCTCAGGATAACTGTGCAAGTGTTCGTGTGTGTGCTGGAGGTGTGGAAACAGACTCCACGGATCTTTATGGGGGCACAGGTGTTCCCAGGTTAGGGAGGTAGTTTAAACACCTCCACAAACCATAGAGAGGTCATCGCAAATACTTGGTTTTGGAGCCCAAACCACACTTTCCCCCGCACTCCCGCCTAGGCATTCCATCAGGGAAGACAAGCAAAGGGATGCAATTAGAACCCAGGCGCTGCTGTCAGTTGGAGGAACTTCCCTGCACTCAAAATTCCAGAACACATTCTTAGGTGTGGGAGAGTTGTTCAGCCGCACTGCACCCAGATGAATGGAGGACAAAATGTTCCGTTTAGGGAGAAGTCCTCTAAGTACTTCCTCAATGAATCAGGGAGCACTCACTGCTACGTGGCCTCCAAGCCCAATCCCCAGCTTTCCCTCATGGCCTGGTCTAAGAGAACACTCAGGGAACAGAAGCTAAGGGATACTAATAGAATCCAGGTGCTGCTGTCAGTTTGAGGAACTTCCCCACACTCAGAATACCAGAACACATGTTCGTGTGTGTGCTGGATGTAGGGAAACAGCCAAAGCATCTTTCAGGGGGCACATTTATTCCATGGTTGTGGGTTGTAGGTTAAAAACCCACATCCCGTGGATAGGCTCTCGCTTATACTTGGTTTAGAGCCCAACCCCCACTTTCCCCCACTCTCCAGCCTAGGCATGCCATCAGGGAAGACAAGCTAAGGGATTCTTTTAGAACCCAGGCGCTGCTGTCATTTGGAGGAGCCTCCCCACAATCAGGATACCTGAGCACGTCTCCGTGTGTGTGCTGGAGGTGGGGAAACAGATTCCACGCAACTTTTTGGGGCACAGGTGTTCCTAGGTTGGGGAAGTAGTTTAAAACCCTCCACTACCCACAGAGATGCACTCGCTAATACTTGGCTTTAGAGCCCATCCCCCACCATCGCTTACTGCTAGGCCTAGGAAAACACATAGGGAAGTCAAGCTAAGGGATTCTATTACAACCCAGGTGCTGCTGTCTGTTGGAGGAACCTCCCCACACTCAGAACCCCAGAAAACTTCTTCCTGTGTGTGCTGGACGTGGGGAAACATAGCACACGCATTTTTCAGGGGTCACAGTAACTCCCAAGTTGTGGGTTGTAGTTTAAACATCTCCACTACCCATGGAGTGGCACACGCTAATACTTAGTTTTAGATCCCAAATCCCACTTTCAACCACACACTGGCCTAGGCAAACCATCAGGGAAGACACGCAAAGGGATTCTATTCAAACCAAGACGCTGATGTCAGTTGGAGGAACTACCCCACCCTCAGGATACTGGAACCCAACCTTGTGTGGTGGGGAGATTTGAAGCCCCACTCCACGCAGATGAATGGGTGCTCAGGTGTTTCCCTTTATGGAGAATTCATCTAAATACTTCCTCAGTCCATCGGGGACACTCGCTACTATTTGGCCTCAAAGCCCAACCCCCAGGTTTCTCTCAGAGTCAGTCCTAGGGAAACACTCAGGGATTACAAGCTAAGGGATTCTATTAGAACCCAGCCGCTTCTGTCACCTGAAATTGCCAGCCCACACTCAGGATAGCAGAAAACTTCTTCATGTGTGTTCTGGTGGTGGGGATACAGAGTCCACGCTTTTTTCAAGGAGCACAGGTATTCCCATGTTGTGGGCTTTTGGTTAATAACCTCCAAATCCCATGGAGAAGCACTCGCTAATACTTGGATTTAGAGCCCAACCCACCCTTTCCCCAGCACTCCGTATCAGGCAACCAAACAGGGTAGACAAGTTAAGCGATTTTATAAGAACCAAGGCCCTGCTCTCAGTTGGAGGAGGCTGCCCACTCTCAGGATAACTGTGCAAGTGTTCGTGTGTGTGCTGGAGGTGTGGAAACAGACTCCACGGATCTTTATGGGGGCACAGGTGTTCCCAGGTTAGGGATGTAGTTTAAACACCTCCACAAACCATAGAGAGGTCATCGCAAATACTTGGTTTTGGAGCCCAAACCACACTTTCCCCCGCACTCCCGCCTAGGCATTCCATCAGGGAAGACAAGCAAAGGGATGCAATTAGAACCCAGGCGCTGCTGTCAGTTGGAGGAACTTCCCTGCACTCAGAATTCCAGAACACATTCTTAGGTGTGGGAGAGTTGTTCAGCCGCACTGCACCCAGATGAATGGAGGACAAAGTGTTCCGTTTAGGGAGAAGTCCTCTAAGTACTTCCTCAATGGATCAGGGGCACTCACTGCTACGTGGCCTCCAAACCCAACCCCCTGCTTTCCCTCATGGCCTGGTCTAAGAAAACACTCAGGGAACAGAAGCTAAGGGATACTAATAGAATCCAGGTGCTGCTGTCAGTTTGAGGAACTTCCCCACACTCAGAATACCAGAACACATCTTCGTGTGTGTGCTGGATGTAGGGAAACAGTCAAAGCATCTTTCAGGGGGCACATTTATTCCATGGTTGTGGGTTGTAGGTTAAAAACCCACATCCCATGGATAGGCTCTCGCTTATACTTGGTTTAGAGCCCAACCCCCACTTCCCCCACTCTCCAGCCTAGGCATGCCATCAGGGAAGACAAGCTAAGGGATTCTTTTAGAACCCAGGCGCTGCTGTCATTTGGAGGAGCCTCCCCACAATCAGGATACCTGAGCACGTCTCCGTGTGTGTGCTGGAGGTGGGGAAACAGATTCCACGCATCTTTATGGGGCACATGTGTTCCAAGGTTGGGGAAGTAGTTTAAAACCCTCCTCTACCCACAGAGATGCACTCGCTAATACTTGGCTTTAGAGCCCTTCCGCCACCATCGCTTACTGCTAGGCATAGGAAAACACTTAGGGAAGTCAAGCTAAGGGATTCTATTACAACCCAGGTGCTGCTGTCTGTTGGAGGAACCTCCCCACACTCAGAACCCCAGAAAACTTCTTCCTGTGTGTGCTGGACGTGGGGAAACATAGCACACGCATTTTTCAGGGGTCACAGTAACTCCCAAGTTGTGGGTTGTAGTTTAAACATCTCCACTACCCATGGAGAGGCACACGCTAATACTTAGTTTTAGATCCCAAATCCCACTTTCAACCACACACTGGCCTAGGCAAACCATCAGGGAAGACACGCAAAGGGATTCTATTCAAACCAAGACGCTGATGTCAGTTGGAGGAACTACCCCACCCTCAGGATACTGGAACCCAACCTTGTGTGGTGGGGAGATTTGAAGCCCCACTCCACGCAGATGAATGGGTGCTCAGGTGTTTCCCTTTAAGGAGAATTCATCTAAATACTTCCTCAGTCCATCGGGGACACTCGCTACTATTTGGCCTCAAAGCCCAACCCCCAGGTTTCTCTCAGAGTCAGTCCTAGGGAAACACTCAGGGATTACAAGCTAAGGGATTCTATTAGAACCCAGCCGCTTCTGTCACCTGAAATTGCCAGCCCACACTCAGGATAGCAGAAAACTTCTTCATGTGTGTTCTGGTGGTGGGGATACAGAGTCCACGCTTTTTTCAAGGAGCAAAGGTATTCCCATGTTGTGGGCTTTTGGTTATTAACCTCCAAATCCCATGGAGAAGCACTCGCTAATACTTGGATTTAGAGCCCAACCCACCCTTTCCAAAGCACTCCGTATCAGGCAACCAAACAGGGTAGACATGTTAAGCGATTTTCTAAGAACCAAGGCCCTGCTCTCAGTTGGAGGAGGCTGCCCACTCTCAGGATAACTGTGCAAGTGTTCGTGTGTGTGCTGGAGGTGTGGAAACAGACTCCACGGATCTTTATGGGGGCACAGGTGTTCCCAGGTTAGGGATGCAGTTTAAACACCTCCACAAACCATAGAGAGGTCATCGCAAATACTTGGTTTTGGAGCCAAAACCACACTTTCCCCCACACTCCCGCCTAGGCTTTCCATCAGGGAAGACAAGCAAAGGGATTCAATTAGAACCCAGGCGCTGCTGTCAGTTGGAGGAACTTCCCTGCACTCAGAATTCCAGAACACATTCTTAGGTGTGGGAGAGATGTGCAGCCCCACTGCACCCAGATGAATGCAGGAAAGGGTGTTCCCTTTAGGGAGAAGTCCTCTAAGTACTTCCTCAATGGATCAGGGGGCACTCACTGCTACGTGGCCTCCAAGCCCAACACCCAGCTTTCCCTCATGGCCTGGCCTAAAAGAACACTCAGGGAACAGAAGCTAAGGGATACTAATAGAATCCAGGTGCTGCTGTCAGTTTGAGGAACATCCCCACACTCAGAATACAAGAACACATCTTCGTGTGTGTGCTGGATGTAGGGAAACAGTCAAAGCATCTTTCAGGGGGCACATTTATTCCATGGTTGTGGGTTGTAGGTTAAAAACCCACATCCCATGGATAGGCTCTCGCTTATACTTGCTTTAGAGCCCAACCCCCACTTCCCCCACTCTCCAGCCTAGGCATGCCATCAGGGAAGACAAGCTAAGGGATTCTTTTAGAACCCAGGCGCTGCTGTCATTTGGAGGAGCCTCCCCACAATCAGGATACCTGAGCACGTCTCCGTGTGTGTGCTGGAGGTGGGGAAACAGATTCCACGCATCTATATGGGGCACAGGTGTTCCAAGGTTGGGGAAGTAGTTTAAAACCCTCCACTACCCACAGAGATGCACTCGCTAATACTTGGCTTTAGAGCCCATCCCCCACCATCGCTTACTGCTAGGCCTAGGAAAACACATAGGGAAGTCAAGCTAAGGGATTCTATTACAACCCAGGTGCTGCTGTCTGTTGGAGGAACCTCCCCACACTCAGAACCCCAGAAAACTTCTTCCTGTGTGTGCTGGACGTGGGGAAACATAGCACACCCATTTTTCAGGGGTCACAGTAACTCCCAAGTTGTGGGTTGTAGTTTAAACATCTCAACTGCCCATGGAGAGGCACACGCTAATACTTAGTTTTAGATCCCAAATCCCACTTTCAACCACACACTGGCCTAGGCAAACCATCAGGGAAGACAAGCAAAGGGATTCTATTAAAACCAAGACGCTGATGTCAGTTGGAGGAACTACCCCACCCTCAGGATACTGGAACCCAACCTTGTGTGGTGGGGAGATTTGAAGCCCCACTCCACGCAGATGAATGGGTGCTCAGGTGTTTCCCTTTATGGAGAATTCATCTAAATACTTCCTCAGTCCATCGGGGACACTCGCTACTATTTGGCCTCAAAGCCCAACCCCCAGGTTTCTCTCAGAGTCAGTCCTAGGGAAACACTCAGGGATTACAAGCTAAGGGATTCTATTAGAACCCAGCTGCTTCTGTCACCTGAAATTGCCAGCCCACACTCAGGATAGCAGAAAACTTCTTCATGTGTGTTCTGGTGGTGGGGATACAGAGTCCACGCTTTTTTCAAGGAGCACAGGTATTCCCATGTTGTGGGCTTTTGGTTAATAACCTCCAAATCCCATGGAGAAGCACTCGCTAATACTTGGATTTAGAGCCCAACCCACCCTTTCCCCAGCACTCCGTATCAGGCAACCAAACAGGGTAGACAAGTTAAGCGATTTTATAAGAACCAAGGCCCTGCTCTCAGTTGGAGGAGGCTGCCCACTCTCAGGATAACTGTGCAAGTGTTCGTGTGTGTCCTGGAGGTGTGGAGACAGACTCCACGGATCTTTATGGGGGCACAGGTGTTCCCAGGTTAGGGATGTAGTTTAAACACCTCCACAAACCATAGAGAGGTCATCGCAAATACTTGGTTTTGGAGCCCAAACCACACTTTCCCCCGCACTCCCGCCTAGGCTTTCCATCAGGGAAGACAAGCAAAGGGATTCAATTAGAACCCAGGCGCTGCTGTCAGTTGGAGGAACTTCCCTGCACTCAGAATTCCAGAACACATTCTTAGGTGTGGGAGAGTTGTTCAGCCGCACTGCACCCAGATGAATGGAGGACAAGGTGTTCCGTTTAGGGAGAAGTCCTCTAAGTACTTCCTCAATGGATCAGGGGCACTCACTGCTACGTGGCCTCGAAGCCCAACCCCCAACTTTCCCTCATGGCCTGGTCTAAGAAAACACTCAGGGAACAGAAGCTAAGGGATACTAATAGAATCCAGGTGCTGCTGTCAGTTTGAGGAACTTCCCCACACTCAGAATACCAGAACACATCTTCGTGTGTGTGCTGGATGTAGGGAAACAGTCAAAGCATCTTTCAGGGGGCACAGTTATTCCATGGTTGTGGGTTGTAGGTTAAAAACCCACATCCCATGGATAGGCTCTCGCTTATACTTGGTTTAGAGCCCAACCCCCACTTTCCCCCACTCTCCAGCCTAGCCATGCCATCAGGGAAGACAAGCTAAGGGATTCTTTTAGAACCCAGGCGCTGCTGTCATTTGGAGGAGCCTCCCCACAATCAGGATACCTGAGCACGTCTCCGGGTGTGTGCTGGAGGTGGGGAAACAGATTCCACGCATCTTTATGGGGCACAGGTGTTCCAAGGTTGGGGAAGTAGTTTAAAACCCTCCACTACCCACAGAGATGCACTCGCTAATACTTGGCTTTAGAGCCCATCCCCCACCATCGCTTACTGCTAGGCCTAGGAAAACACTTAGGGAAGTCAAGCTAAGGGATTCTATTACAACCCAGGTGCTTCTGTCTGTTGGAGGAACCTCCCCACTCTCAGAACCCCAGAACACTTCTTCCTGTGTGTGCTGGACGTGGGGAAACATAGCACACGCATTTTTCAGGGGTCACAGTAATTCCCAAGTTGTGGGTTGTAGTTTAAACATCTCAACTGCCCATGGAGAGGCACACGCTAATACTTAGTTTTAGATCCCAAATCCCACTTTCAACCACACACTGGCCTGGGCTAACCATCAGGGAAGACAAGCAAATGGATTCTATTAAAACCAAGACGCTGATGTCAGTTGGAGGAACTACCCCACCCTCAGGATACTGGAACCCAACCTTGTGTGGTGGGGAGATTTGAAGCCCCACTCCACGCAGATGAATGGGTGCTCAGGTGTTTCCCTTTATGGAGAATTCATCTAAATACTTCCTCAATCCATCGGGGACACTCGCTACTATTTGGCCTCAAAGCCCAACCCCCAAGTTTCTCTCAGAGTCAGTCCTAGGGAAACACTCAGGGATTACAAGCTAAGGGATTCTATTAGAACCCAGCCGCTTCTGTCACCTGAAATTGCCAGCCCACACTCAGGATAGCAGAAAACTTCTTCATGTGTGTTCCGGTGGTGGGGATACAGAGTCCACGCTTTTTTCAAGGAGCACAGGTATTCCCATGTTGTGGGCTTTTGGTTAATAACCTCCAAATCCCATGGAGAAGCACTCGCTAATACTTGGATTTAGAGCCCAACCCACCCTTTCCCCAGCACTCCGTATCAGGCAACCAAACAGGGTAGACAAGTTAAGCGATTTTATAAGAACCAAGGCCCTGCTCTCAGTTGGAGGAGGCTGCCCACTCTCAGGATAACTGTGCAAGTGTTCGTGTGTGTGCTGGAGGTGTGGAAACAGACTCCACGGATCTTTATGGGGGCACAGGTGTTCCCAGGTTAGGGATGTAGTTTAAACACCTCCACAAACCATAGAGAGGTCATCGCAAATACTTGGTTTTGGAGCCCAAACCACACTTTCCCCCGCACTCCCGCCTAGGCTTTCCATCAGGGAAGACAAGCAAAGGGATTCAATTAGAACCCAGGCGCTGCTGTCAGTTGGAGGAACTTCCCTGCACTCAGAATTCCAGAACACATTCTTAGGTGTGGGAGAGATGTGCAGCCCCACTGCACCCAGATGAATGCAGGAAAAGGTGTCCCCTTTAGGGAGAAGTCCTCTAAGAACTTCCTCAATGGATCAGGGGGCACTCACTGCTACGTGGCCTCCAAGCCCAACCCCCAGCTTTCCCTCATGGCCTGGCCTAAAAGAACACTCAGGGAACAGAAGCTAAGGGATACTAATAGAATCCAGGTGCTGCTGTCAGTTTGAGGAACATCCCCACACTCAGAATACAAGAACACATCTTCGTGTGTGTGCTGGATGTAGGGAAACAGTCAAAGCATCTTTCAGGGGGCACATTTATTCCATGGTTGAGGGTTGTAGGTTAAAAACCCACATCCCATGGTTAGGCTCTCACTTATACTTGGTTTAGAGCCCAACCCCCACTTTCCCCCACTCTCCAGCCTAGGCATGCCATCAGGGAAGACAAGCTAAGGGATTCTTTTAGAACCCAGGCGCTGCTGTCATTTGGAGGAGCCTCCCCACAATCAGGATACCTGAGCACGTCTCCGGGTGTGTGCTGGAGGTGGGGAAACAGATTCCACGCATCTTTATGGGGCACAGGTGTTCCAAGGTTGGGGAAGTAGTTTAAAACCCTCCACTACCCACAGAGATGCACTCGCTAATACTTGGCTTTAGAGCCCATCCCCCACCATCGCTTACTGCTAGGCCTAGGAAAACACTTAGGGAAGTCAAGCTAAGGGATTCTATTACAACCCAGGTGCTGCTGTCTGTTGGAGGAACCTCCCCACACTCAGAACCCCAGAACACTTCTTCCTGTGTGTGCTGGACGTGGGGAAACATAGCACACGCATTTTTCAGGGGTCACAGTAATTCCCAAGTTGTGGGTTGTAGTTTATACATCTCAATTGCCCATGGAGAGGCACACGCTAATACTTAGTTTTAGATCCCAAATCCCACTTTCAACCACACACTGGCCTAGGCAAACCATCAGGGAAGACAAGCAAAGGGATTCTATTAAAACCAAGACGCTGATGTCAGTTGGAGGAACTACCCCACCCTCAGGATACTGGAACCCAACCTTGTGTGGTGGGGAGATTTGAAGCCCCACTCCACGCAGATGAATGGGTGCTCAGGTGTTTCCCTTTATGGAGAATTCATCTAAATACTTCCTCAGTCCATCGGGGACACTCGCTACTATTTGGCCTCAAAGCCCAACCCCCAGGTTTCTCTCAGAGTCAGTCCTAGGGAAACACTCAGGGATTACAAGCTAAGGGATTCTATTAGAACCCAGCCGCTTCTGTCACCTGAAATTGCCAGCCCACACTCAGGATAGCAGAAAACTTCTTCATGTGTGTTCTGGTGGTGGGGATACAGAGTCCACGCTTTTTTCAAGGAGCACAGGTATTCCCATGTTGTGGGCTTTTGGTTAATAACCTCCAAATCCCATGGAGAAGCACTCGCTAATACTTGGATTTAGAGCCCAACCCACCCTTTCCCCAGCACTCCGTATCAGGCAACCAAACAGGGTAGACAAGTTAAGCGATTTTATAAGAACCAAGGCCCTGCTCTCAGTTGGAGGAGGCTGCCCACTCTCAGGATAACTGTGCAAGTGTTCGTGTGTGTCCTGGAGGTGTGGAGACAGACTCCACGGATCTTTATGGGGGCACAGGTGTTCCCAGGTTAGGGATGTAGTTTAAACACCTCCACAAACCATAGAGAGGTCATCGCAAATACTTGGTTTTGGAGCCCAAACCACACTTTCCCCCGCACTCCCGCCTAGGCTTTCCATCAGGGAAGACAAGCAAAGGGATTCAATTAGAACCCAGGCGATGCAGTCAGTTGGAGGATCTTCCCTGCAGTGAGAATTCCAGAACACATTCTTAGGTATTGGAGAGATGTGCAGCCCCACTGCACCCAGATGAATGGAAGAAAAGTTGTTCCCTTTAGGGAGAAGTCCTCTAAGTACTTCCTCAATGGATCAGGGGGCACTCACTGCTACGTGGCCTCCAAGCCCAACCCCCAGCTTTCCCTCTTGGCCTGGCCTAAAAGAACACTCAGGGAACAGAAGCTAAGGGATACTAATAGAATCCAGGTGCTGCTGTCAGTTTGAGGAACATCCCCACACTCAGAATACAAGAACACATCTTCGTGTGTGTGCTGGATGTAGGGAAACAGTCAAAGCATCTTTCAGGGGGCACATTTATTCCATGGTTGTGGGTTGTAGGTTAAAAACCCACATCCCATGGATAGGCTCTCGCTTATACTTGGTTTAGAGCCCAACCCACACTTTCCCCCACTCTCCAGCCTAGGCATGCCATCAGGGAATACAAGCTAAGGGATTCCTTTTGGACCCAGGAGCTGCTGTCATTTGGAGGAGCCTCCCCACAATCAGGATACCTGAGCACTTCTCCGTGTGTGTGCTGGAGGTGGGGAAACCGATTCCACGCATCTTTATGGGGCACAGGTGTTCCAAGGTTGGGGAAGTAGTTTAAAATCCTCCACTACCCACAGAGATGCACTCGCTAATACTTGGCTTTAGAGCCCATCCCCCACCATCGCTTACTGCTAGGCCTAGGAAAACACTTAGGGAAGTCAAGCTAAGGGATTCTATTACAACCCAGGTGCTGCTGTCTGTTGGAGAATCCTCCCCACACTCACAACCCCAGAACACTTCTTCCTGTGTGTGCTGGACGTGGGGAAACAAAGCACACGCATTTTTCAGGGGTCACAGTAATTCCCAAGTTGTGGGTTGTAGTTTAAACATCTCCACTACCCATGGAGAGGCACACGCTAATACTTAGTTTTAGATCCCACATCCCACTTTCAACCACACACTGGCCTAGGCAAACCATCAGGGAAGACAAGCAAAGGGATTCTATTCAAACCAAGACGCTGATGTCAGTTGGAGGAACTACCCCACCCTCAGGATACTGGAACCCAACCTTGTGTGGTGGGGAGATTTGAAGCCCCACTCCACGCAGATGAATGGGTGCTCAGGTGTTTCCCTTTTTGGAGAATTCATCTAAACACTTCCTCACTCCATCGGGGACACTCGCTACTATTTGGCCTCAAAGCCCAACCCCCAGGTTTCTCTCAGAGTCAGTCCTAGGGAAACACTCAGGGATTACAAACTAAGGGATTCTATTAGAACCCAGCCGCTTCTGTCACCTGAAATTGCCAGCCCACACTCAGGATAGCAGAAAACTTCTTCATGTGTGTTCTGGTGGTGGGGATACAGAGTCCACGCTTTTTTCAAGGAGCACAGGTATTCCCATGTTGTGGGCTTTTGGTTAATAACCTCCAAATCCCATGGAGAAGCACTCGCTAATACTTGGATTTAGAGCCCAACCCACCCTTTCCCCAGCACTCCGTATCAGGCAACCAAACAGGGTAGACAAGTTAAGCGATTTTATAAGAACCAAGGCCCTGCTCTCAGTTGGAGGAGGCTGCCCACTCTCAGGATAACTGTGCAAGTGTTCGTGTGTGTGCTGGAGGTGTGGAAACAGACTCCACGGATCTTTTTGTGGGCAAAGGTGTTCCCAGGTTAGGGATGTAGCTGAAACACCTCCACAAACTATAGAGAGGTCATCACAAATACTTGGTTTTGGAGCCCAAACCACACTTTCCCCCGCACTCCCGCCTAGGCTTTCCATCAGGGAAGACAAGCAAATGGATTCAATTAGAACCTAGGCGCTGCTGTCAGTTGGAGGAACTTCCCTGCACTCAGAATTCCAGAACACATTCTTAGGTGTGGGAGAGATGTGCAGCCCCACTGCACCCAGATTTATGCAGGAAAAGATGTTCCCTTTAGGGAGAAGTCCTCTAAGAACTTCCTCAATGGATCAGGGGGCACTCACTGCTACGTGGCCTCCAAGCCCAACCCCCAGCTTTCCCTCATGGCCTGGTCTAAGAGAACACTCAGAGAACAGAAGCTAAGGGATACTAATGGAATCTTGGTGCTGCTGTCAGTTTGAGGAACTTCCCCACACTCAGAATACCAGAACACATCTTCGTGTGTGTGCTGGATGTAGGGAAACAGTCAAAGCATCTTTCAGGGGCCACATTTATTCCATGGTTGTGGGTTGTAGGTTAAAAACCCACATCCCATGGATAGGCTCTCGCTTATACTTGGTTTAGAGCCCAACCCCCACTTTCCCCCACTCTCCAGCCTAGGCATGCCATCAGGGAAGACAAGCTAAGGGATTCTTTTAGAACCCAGGCGCTGCTGTCATTTGGAGGAGCCTCCCCACAATCAGGATACCTGAGCACGTCTCCGTGTGTGTGCTGGAGGTGGGGAAACAGATTCCACGCATCTTTATGGGGCACAGGTGTTCCAAGTTTGAGGAAGTAGTTTAAAACCCTCCACTACCCACAGAGATGCACTCGCTAATACTTGGCTTTAGAGCCCATCCCCCACCATCGCTTACTGCTAGGCCTAGGAAAACACTTAGGGAAGTCAAGCTAAGGGATTCTATTACAACCCAGGTGCTGCTGTCTGTTGGAGGAACCTCCCCACACTCAGAACCCCAGAACACTTCTTCCTGTGTGTGCTGGACGTGGGGAAACATAGCACACGCATTTTTCAGGGGTCACAGTAATTCCCAAGTTGTGGGTTGTAGTTTAAACATCTCCACTACCCATGGAGAGGCACACGCTAATACTTAGTTTTAGATCCCAAATCCCACTTTCAACCACACACTGGCCTAGGCAAACCATCAGGGAAGACACGCAAAGGGATTCTATTAAAACCAAGACGCTGATGTCAGTTGGAGGAACTACCCCACCCTCAGGATACTGGAACCCAACCTTGTGTGGTGGGGAGATTTGAAGCCCCACTCCACGCAGATGAATGGGTGCTCAGGTGTTTCCCTTTATGGAGAATTCATCTAAATACTTCCTCAGTCCATCGGGGACACTCGCTACTATTTGGCCTCAAAGCCCAACCCCCAGGTTTCTCTCAGAGTCAGTCCTAGGGAAACACTCAGGGATTACAAGCTAAGGGATTCTATTAGAACCCAGCCGCTTCTGTCACCTGAAATTGCCAGCCCACACTCAGGATAGCAGAAAACTTCTTCATGTGTGTTCTGGTGGTGGGGATACAGAGTCCACGCTTTTTTCAAGGAGCACAGGTATTCCCATGTTGTGGGCTTTTGGTTAATAACCTCCAAATCCCATGGAGAAGCACTCGCTAATACTTGGATTTAGAGCCCAACCCACCCTTTCCCCAGCACTCCGTATCAGGCAACCAAACAGGGTAGACAAGTTAAGCGATTTTATAAGAACCAAGGCCCTGCTCTCAGTTGGAGGAGGCTGCCCACTCTCAGGATAACTGTGCAAGTGTTCGTGTGTGTGCTGGAGGTGTGGAAACAGACTCCACGGATCTTTATGGGGGCACAGGTGTTCCCAGGTTAGGGATGTAGTTTAAACACCTCCACAAACCATAGAGAGGTCATCGCAAATACTTGGTTTTGGAGCCCAAACCACACTTTCCCCCACACTCCCGCCTAGGCTTTCCATCAGGGAAGACAAGCAAAGGGATTCAATTAGAACCCAGGCGCTGCTGTCAGTTGGAGGAACTTCCCTGCACTCAGAATTCCAGAACACATTCTTAGGTGTGGGAGAGATGTGCAGCCCCACTGCACCCAGATGAATGCAGGAAAAGGTGTTCCCTTTAGGGAGAAGTCCTCTAAGTACTTCCTCCATGAATCAGGGGGCACTCACTGCTACGTGGCCTCCAAGCCCAACCCCCAGCTTTCCCTCATGGCCTGGCCTAAAAGAACACTCAGGGAACAGAAGCTAAGGGATACTATTGGAATCTTGGTGCTGCTGTCAGTTTGAGGAACTTCCCCACACTCAGAATACCAGAACACATCTTCGTGTGTGTGCTGGATGTAGGGAAACAGTCAAAGCATCTTTCAGGGGGCACAGTTATTCCATGGTTGTGGGTTGTAGGTTAAAAACCCACATCCCATGGATAGGCTCTCGCTTATTCTTGGTTTAGAGCCCAACCCCCACTTTCCCCCACTCTCCAGCCTAGCCATGCCATCAGGGAAGACAAGCTAAGGGATTCTTTTAGAACCCAGGCGCTGCTGTCATTTGGAGGAGCCTCCCCACAATCAGGATACCTGAGCACGTCTCCGTGTGTGTGCTGGAGGTGGGGAAACAGATTCCACGCATCTTTATGGGGCACAGGTGTTCCAAGTTTGAGGAAGTAGTTTAAAACCCTCCACTACCCACAGAGATGCACTCGCTAATACTTGGCTTTAGAGCCCATCCCCCACCATCGCTTACTGCTAGGCCTAGGAAAACACTTAGGGAAGTCAAGCTAAGGGATTCTATTACAACCCAGGTGCTGCTGTCTGTTGGAGGAACCTCCCCACACTCAGAACCCCAGAACACTTCTTCCTGTGTGTGCTGGACGTGGGGAAACATAGCACACGCATTTTTCAGGGGTCACAGTAATTCCCAAGTTGTGGGTTGTAGTTTAAACATCTCCACTACCCATGGAGAGGCACACGCTAATACTTAGTTTTAGATCCCAAATCCCACTTTCAACCACACACTGGCCTAGGCAAACCATCAGGGAAGACACGCAAAGGGATTCTATTCAAACCAAGACGCTGATGTCAGTTGGAGGAACTACCCCACCCTCAGGATACTGGAACCCAACCTTGTGTGGTGGGGAGATTTGAAGCCCCACTCCACGCAGATGAATGGGTGCTCAGGTGTTTCCCTTTATGGAGAATTCATCTAAATACTTCCTCAGTCCATCGGGGACACTCGCTACTATTTGGCCTCAAAGCCCAACCCCCAGGTTTCTCTCAGAGTCAGTCCTAGGGAAACACTCAGGGATTACAAGCTAAGGGATTCTATTAGAACCCAGCCGCTTCTGTCACCTGAAATTGCCAGCCCACACTCAGGATAGCAGAAAACTTCTTCATGTGTGTTCTGGTGGTGGGGATACAGAGTCCACGCTTTTTTCAAGGAGCACAGGTATTCCCATGTTGTGGGCTTTTGGTTAATAACCTCCAAATCCCATGGAGAAGCACTCGCTAATACTTGGATTTAGAGCCCAACCCACCCTTTCCCCAGCACTCCGTATCAGGCAACCAAACAGGGTAGACAAGTTAAGCGATTTTATAAGAACCAAGGCCCTGCTCTCAGTTGGAGGAGGCTGCCCACTCTCAGGATAACTGTGCAAGTGTTCGTGTGTGTGCTGGAGGTGTGGAGACAGACTCCACGGATCTTTATGGGGGCACAGGTGTTCCCAGGTTAGGGATGTAGTTTAAACACCTCCACAAACCATAGAGAGGTCATCCCAAATACTTGGTTTTGGAGCCCAAACCACACTTTCCCCCGCACTCCCGCCTAGGCTTTCCATCAGGGAAGACAAGCAAAGGGATTCAATTAGAACCCAGGCGATGCAGTCATTTGAAGGATCTTCCCTGCACTGCGAATTCCAGAACCCATTCTTAGGTATTGGAGAGATGTGCAGCCCCACTGCACCCAGATGAATGGAAGAAAAGTTGTTCCCTTGAGGGAGAAGTCCTCTAAGTACTTCCTCAATGGATCAGGGGGCACTCACTGCTACGTGGCCTCCAAGCCCAACCCCCAGCTTTCCCTCATGGCCTGGCCTAAAAGAACACTCAGGGAACAGAAGCTAAGCGATACTAATAGAATCCAGGTGCTGCTGTCAGTTTGAGGAACATCCCCACACTCAGAATACCAGAACACATCTTCGTGTGTGTGCTGGATGTAGGGAAACAGTCAAAGCATCTTTCAGGGGGCACATTTATTCCATGGTTGTGGGTTGTAGGTTAAAAACCCACATCCCATGGATAGGCTCTCGCTTATACTTGGTTTAGAGCCCAACCCCCACTTTCCCCCACTCTCCAGCCTAGGCATGCCATCAGGGAAGACAAGCTAAGGGATTCTTTTAGAACCCAGGCGCTGCTGTCATTTGGAGGAGCCTCCCCACAATCAGGATACCTGAGCACGTCTCCGTGTGTGTGCTGGAGGTGGGGAAACAGATTCCACGCATCTTTATGGGGCACAGGTGTTCCAAGGTTGGGGAAGTAGTTTAAAACCCTCCACTACCCACAGAGATGCACTCGCTAATACTTGGCTTTAGAGCCCATCCCCCACCATCGCTTACTGCTAGGCCTAGGAAAACACTTAGGGAAGTCAAGCTAAGGGATTCTATTACAACCCAGGTGCTGCTGTCTGTTGGAGGAACCTCCCCACACTCACAACCCCAGAACACTTCTTCCTGTGTGTGCTGGACGTGGGGAAACATAGCACACGCATTTTTCAGGGGTCACAGTAATTCCCAAGTTGTGGGTTGTAGTTTAAACATCTCCACTACCCATGGAGAGGCACACGCTAATACTTAGTTTTAGATCCCACATCCCACTTTCAACCACACACTGGCCTAGGCAAACCATCAGGGAAGACAAGCAAAGGGATTCTATTCAAACCAAGACGCTGATGTCAGTTGGAGGAACTACCCCACCCTCAGGATACTGGAACCCAACCTTGTGTGGTGGGGAGATTTGAAGCCCCACTCCACGCAGATGAATGGGTGCTCAGGTGTTTCCCTTTATGGAGAATTCATCTAAACACTTCCTAACTCCATCAGGGACACTCGCTACTATTTGGCCTCAAAGCCAAACCCCCAGGTTTCTCTCAGAGTCAGTCCTAGGGAAACACTCAGGGATTACAAACTAAGGGATTCTATTAGAACCCAGCCGCTTCTGTCAACTGAAATTGCCAGCCCACACTCAGGATAGCAGAAAACTTCTTCATGTGTGTTCTGGTGGTGGGGAGACAGAGTCCACGCTTTTTTCAAGGAGCACAGGTATTCCCATGTTGTGGGGTTTTGGTTAATAACCTCCAAATCCCATGGAGAAGCACTCGCTAATACTTGGATTTAGAGCCCAACCCACCCTTTCCCCAGCACTCCGTATCAGGCAACCAAACAGGGTAGACAAGTTAAGCGATTTTATAAGAACCAAGGCCCTGCTCTCAGTTGGAGGAGGCTGCCCACTCTCAGGATAACTGTGCAAGTGTTCGTGTGTGTGCTGGAGGTGTGGAAACAGACTCCACGGATCTTTATGGGGGCACAGGTGTTCCCAGGTTAGGGATGTAGTTTAAACACCTCCACAAAACATAGAGAGGTCATCGCCAATACTTGGTTTTGGAGCCCAAACCACACTTTCCCCCGCACTCCCGCCTAGGCTTTCCATCAGGGAAGACAAGCATAGGGATTCAATTAGAACCCAGGCGCTGCTGTCAGTTGGAGGAACTTCCCTGCACTCAGAATTCCAGAACAAATTCTTAGGTGTGGGAGAGATGTGCAGCCCCACTGCACCCAGATGAATGCAGGAAAAGGTGTCCCCTTTAGGGAGAAGTCCTCTAAGAACTTCCTCAATGGATCAGGGGGCACTCACTGCTACGTGGCCTCCAAGCCCAACCCCCAGCTTTCCCTCATGGCCTGGTCTAAGAGAACACTCAGGGAACAGAAGCTAAGGGATACTAATGGAATCTTGGTGCTGCTGTCAGTTTGAGGAACTTCCCCACACTCAGAATACCAGAACACATCTTCGTGTGTGTGCTGGATGTAGGGAAACAGTCAAAGCATCTTTCAGGGGGCACAGTTATTCCATGGTTGTGGGTTGTAGGTTAAAATCCCACATCCCATGGATAGGCTCTCGCTTATACTTGGTTTAGAGCCCAACCCCCACTTTCCCCGACTCTCCAGCCTAGCCATGCCATCAGGGAAGACAAGCTAAGGGATTCTTTTAGAACCCAGGCGCTGCTGTCATTTGGAGGAGCCTCCCCACAATCAGGATACCTGAGCACGTCTCCGTGTGTGTGCTGGAGGTGGGGAAACAGATTCCACGCATCTTTATGGGGCACAGGTGTTCCAAGTTTGAGGAAGTAGTTTAAAACCCTCCACTACCCACAGAGATGCACTCGCTAATACTTGGCTTTAGAGCCCATCCCCCACCATAGCTTACTGCTAGGCCTAGGAAAACACTTAGGGAAGTCAAGCTAAGGGATTCTATTACAACCCAGGTGCTGCTGTCTGTTGGAGGAACCTCCCCACACTCAGAACCCCAGAACACTTCTTCCTGTGTGTGCTGGACGTGGGGAAACATAGCACACGCATTTTTCAGGGGTCACAGTAATTCCCAAGTTGTGGGTTGTAGTTTAAACATCTCCACTACCCATGGAGAGGCACACGCTAATACTTAGTTTTAGATCCCAAATCCCACTTTCAACCACACACTGGCCTAGGCAAACCATCAGGGAAGACAAGCAAAGGGATTCTATTCAAACCAAGACGCTGATGTCAGTTGGAGGAACTACCCCACCCTCAGGATACTGGAACCCAACCTTGTGTGGTGGGGAGATTTGAAGCCCCACTCCACGCAGATGAATGGGTGCTCAGGTGTTTCCCTTTATGGAGAATTCATCTAAATACTTCCTCAGTCCATCGGGGACACTCGCTACTATTTGGCCTCAAAGCCCAACCCCCAGGTTTCTCTCAGAGTCAGTCCTAGGGAAACACTCAGGGATTACAAGCTAAGGGATTCTATTAGAACCCAGCCGCTTCTGTCACCTGAAATTGCCAGCCCACACTCAGGATAGCAGAAAACTTCTTCATGTGTGTTCTGGTGGTGGGGATACAGAGTCCACGCTTTTTTCAAGGAGCACAGGTATTCCCATGTTGTGGGCTTTTGGTTAATAACCTCCAAATCCCATGGAGAAGCACTCGCTAATACTTGGATTTAGAGCCCAACCCACCCTTTCCCCAGCACTCCGTATCAGGCAACCAAACAGGGTAGACAAGTTAAGCGATTTTATAAGAACCAAGGCCCTGCTCTCAGTTGGAGGAGGCTGCCCACTCTCAGGATAACTGTGCAAGTGTTCGTGTGTGTGCTGGAGGTGTGGAGACAGACTCCACGGATCTTTATGGGGGCACAGGTGTTCCCAGGTTAGGGATGTAGTTTAAACACCTCCACAAACCATAGAGAGGTCATCGCAAATACTTGGTTTTGGAGCCCAAACCACACTTTCCCCCGCACTCCCGCCTAGGATTTCCATCAGGGAAGACAAGCAAAGGGATTCAATTAGAACCCAGGCGCTGCTGTCAGTTGGAGGAACTTCCCTGCACTCAGAATTCCAGAACACATTCTTAGGTGTGGGAGAGATGTGCAGCCCCACTGCACCCAGATGAATGCAGGAAAAGGTGTTCCCTTTAGGGAGAAGTCCTCTAAGTACTTCCTCCATGAATCAGGGGGCACTCACTGCTACGTGGCCTCCAAGCCCAACCCCCAGCTTTCCCTCATGGCCTGGCCTAAAAGAACACTCAGGGAACAGAAGCTAAGGGATACTATTGGAATCTTGGTGCTGCTGTCAGTTTGAGGAACTTCCCCACACTCAGAATACCAGAACACATCTTCGTGTGTGTGCTGGATGTAGGGAAACAGTCAAAGCATCTTTCAGGGGGCACAGTTATTCCATGGTTGTGGGTTGTAGGTTAAAAACCCACATCCCATGGATAGGCTCTCGCTTATTCTTGGTTTAGAGCCCAACCCCCACTTTCCCCCACTCTCCAGCCTAGCCATGCCATCAGGGAAGACAAGCTAAGGGATTCTCTTAGAACCCAGGCGCTGCTGTCATTTGGAGGAGCCTCCCCACAATCAGGATACCTGAGCACGTCTCCGTGTGTGTGCTGGAGGTGGGGAAACAGATTCCACGCATCTTTATGGGGCACAGGTGTTCCAAGTTTGAGGAAGTAGTTTAAAACCCTCCACTACCCACAGAGATGCACTCGCTAATACTTGGCTTTAGAGCCCATCCCCCACCATCGCTTACTGCTAGGCCTAGGAAAACACTTAGGGAAGTCAAGCTAAGGGATTCTATTACAACCCAGGTGCTGCTGTCTGTTGGAGGAACCTCCCCACACTCAGAACCCCAGAACACTTCTTCCTGTGTGTGCTGGACGTGGGGAAACATAGCACACGCATTTTTCAGGGGTCACAGTAATTCCCAAGTTGTGGGTTGTAGTTTAAACATCTCCACTACCCATGGAGAGGCACACGCTAATACTTAGTTTTAGATCCCAAATCCCACTTTCAACCACACACTGGCCTAGGCAAACCATCAGGGAAGACACGCAAAGGGATTCTATTCAAACCAAGACGCTGATGTCAGTTGGAGGAACTACCCCACCCTCAGGATACTGGAACCCAACCTTGTGTGGTGGGGAGATTTGAAGCCCCACTCCACGCAGATGAATGGGTGCTCAGGTGTTTCCCTTTATGGAGAATTCATCTAAATACTTCCTCAGTCCATCGGGGACACTCGCTACTATTTGGCCTCAAAGCCCAACCCCCAGGTTTCTCTCAGAGTCAGTCCTAGGGAAACACTCAGGGATTACAAGCTAAGGGATTCTATTAGAACCCAGCCGCTTCTGTCACCTGAAATTGCCAGCCCACACTCAGGATAGCAGAAAACTTCTTCATGTGTGTTCTGGTGGTGGGGATACAGAGTCCACGCTTTTTTCAAGGAGCACAGGTATTCCCATGTTGTGGGCTTTTGGTTAATAACCTCCAAATCCCATGGAGAAGCACTCGCTAATACTTGGATTTAGAGCCCAACCCACCCTTTCCCCAGCACTCCGTATCAGGCAACCAAACAGGGTAGACAAGTTAAGCGATTTTATAAGAACCAAGGCCCTGCTCTCAGTTGGAGGAGGCTGCCCACTCTCAGGATAACTGTGCAAGTGTTCGTGTGTGTGCTGGAGGTGTGGAGACAGACTCCACGGATCTTTATGGGGGCACAGGTGTTCCCAGGTTAGGGATGTAGTTTAAACACCTCCACAAACCATAGAGAGGTCATCCCAAATACTTGGTTTTGGAGCCCAAACCACACTTTCCCCCGCACTCCCGCCTAGGCTTTCCATCAGGGAAGACAAGCAAAGGGATTCAATTAGAACCCAGGCGATGCAGTCATTTGAAGGATCTTCCCTGCACTGAGAATTCCAGAACCCATTCTTAGGTATTGGAGAGATGTGCAGCCCCACTGCACCCAGATGAATGGAAGAAAAGTTGTTCCCTTTAGGGAGAAGTCCTCTAAGTACTTCCTCAATGGATCAGGGGGCACTCACTGCTACGTGGCCTCCAAGCCCAACCCCCAGCTTTCCCTCATGGCCTGGCCTAAAAGAACACTCAGGGAACAGAAGCTAAGCGATACTAATAGAATCCAGGTGCTGCTGTCAGTTTGAGGAACATCCCCACACTCAGAATACCAGAACACATCTTCGTGTGTGTGCTGGATGTAGGGAAACAGTCAAAGCATCTTTCAGGGGGCACATTTATTCCATGGTTGTGGGTTGTAGGTTAAAAACCCACATCCCATGGATAGGCTCTCGCTTATACTTGGTTTAGAGCCCAACCCCCACTTTCCCCCACTCTCCAGCCTAGGCATGCCATCAGGGAAGACAAGCTAAGGGATTCTTTTAGAACCCAGGCGCTGCTGTCATTTGGAGGAGCCTCCCCACAATCAGGATACCTGAGCACGTCTCCGTGTGTGTGCTGGAGGTGGGGAAACAGATTCCACGCATCTTTATGGGGCACAGGTGTTCCAAGGTTGGGGAAGTAGTTTAAAACCCTCCACTACCCACAGAGATGCACTCGCTAATACTTGGCTTTAGAGCCCATCCCCCACCATCGCTTACTGCTAGGCCTAGGAAAACACTTAGGGAAGTCAAGCTAAGGGATTCTATTACAACCCAGGTGCTGCTGTCTGTTGGAGGAACCTCCCCACACTCACAACCCCAGAACACTTCTTCCTGTGTGTGCTGGACGTGGGGAAACATAGCACACGCATTTTTCAGGGGTCACAGTAATTCCCAAGTTGTGGGTTGTAGTTTAAACATCTCCACTACCCATGGAGAGGCACACGCTAATACTTAGTTTTAGATCCCACATCCCACTTTCAACCACACACTGGCCTAGGCAAACCATCAGGGAAGACAAGCAAAGGGATTCTATTCAAACCAAGACGCTGATGTCAGTTGGAGGAACTACCCCACCCTCAGGATACTGGAACCCAACCTTGTGTGGTGGGGAGATTTGAAGCCCCACTCCACGCAGATGAATGGGTGCTCAGGTGTTTCCCTTTATGGAGAATTCATCTAAACACTTCCTAACTCCATCAGGGACACTCGCTACTATTTGGCCTCAAAGCCAAACCCCCAGGTTTCTCTCAGAGTCAGTCCTAGGGAAACACTCAGGGATTACAAACTAAGGGATTCTATTAGAACCCAGCCGCTTCTGTCAACTGAAATTGCCAGCCCACACTCAGGATAGCAGAAAACTTCTTCATGTGTGTTCTGGTGGTGGGGAGACAGAGTCCACGCTTTTTTCAAGGAGCACAGGTATTCCCATGTTGTGGGGTTTTGGTTAATAACCTCCAAATCCCATGGAGAAGCACTCGCTAATACTTGGATTTAGAGCCCAACCCAACCTTTCCCCAGCACTCCGTATCAGGCAACCAAACAGGGTAGACAAGTTAAGCGATTTTATAAGAACCAAGGCCCTGCTCTCAGTTGGAGGAGGCTGCCCACTCTCAGGATAACTGTGCAAGTGTTCGTGTGTGTGCTGGAGGTGTGGAAACAGACTCCACGGATCTTTATGGGGGCACAGGTGTTCCCAGGTTAGGGATGTAGTTTAAACACCTCCACAAAACATAGAGAGGTCATCGCCAATACTTGGTTTTGGAGCCCAAACCACACTTTCCCCCGCACTCCCGCCTAGGCTTTCCATCAGGGAAGACAAGCATAGGGATTCAATTAGAACCCAGGCGCTGCTGTCAGTTGGAGGAACTTCCCTGCACTCAGAATTCCAGAACAAATTCTTAGGTGTGGGAGAGATGTGCAGCCCCACTGCACCCAGATGAATGCAGGAAAAGGTGTCCCCTTTAGGGAGAAGTCCTCTAAGAACTTCCTCAATGGATCAGGGGGCACTCACTGCTACGTGGCCTCCAAGCCCAACCCCCAGCTTTCCCTCATGGCCTGGTCTAAGAGAACACTCAGGGAACAGAAGCTAAGGGATACTAATGGAATCTTGGTGCTGCTGTCAGTTTGAGGAACTTCCCCACACTCAGAATACCAGAACACATCTTCGTGTGTGTGCTGGATGTAGGGAAACAGTCAAAGCATCTTTCAGGGGGCACAGTTATTCCATGGTTGTGGGTTGTAGGTTAAAATCCCACATCCCATGGATAGGCTCTCGCTTATACTTGGTTTAGAGCCCAACCCCCACTTTCCCCCACTCTCCAGCCTAGCCATGCCATCAGGGAAGACAAGCTAAGGGATTCTTTTAGAACCCAGGCGCTGCTGTCATTTGGAGGAGCCTCCCCACAATCAGGATACCTGAGCACGTCTCCGTGTGTGTGCTGGAGGTGGGGAAACAGATTCCACGCATCTTTATGGGGCACAGGTGTTCCAAGTTTGAGGAAGTAGTTTAAAACCCTCCACTACCCACAGAGATGCACTCGCTAATACTTGGCTTTAGAGCCCATCCCCCACCATAGCTTACTGCTAGGCCTAGGAAAACACTTAGGGAAGTCAAGCTAAGGGATTCTATTACAACCCAGGTGCTGCTGTCTGTTGGAGGAACCTCCCCACACTCAGAACCCCAGAACACTTCTTCCTGTGTGTGCTGGACGTGGGGAAACATAGCACACGCATTTTTCAGGGGTCACAGTAATTCCCAAGTTGTGGGTTGTAGTTTAAACATCTCCACTACCCATGGAGAGGCACACGCTAATACTTAGTTTTAGATCCCAAATCCCACTTTCAACCACACACTGGCCTAGGCAAACCATCAGGGAAGACAAGCAAAGGGATTCTATTCAAACCAAGACGCTGATGTCAGTTGGAGGAACTACCCCACCCTCAGGATACTGGAACCCAACCTTGTGTGGTGGGGAGATTTGAAGCCCCACTCCACGCAGATGAATGGGTGCTCAGGTGTTTCCCTTTATGGAGAATTCATCTAAATACTTCCTCAGTCCATCGGGGACACTCGCTACTATTTGGCCTCAAAGCCCAACCCCCAGGTTTCTCTCAGAGTCAGTCCTAGGGAAACACTCAGGGATTACAAGCTAAGGGATTCTATTAGAACCCAGCCGCTTCTGTCACCTGAAATTGCCAGCCCACACTCAGGATAGCAGAAAACTTCTTCATGTGTGTTCTGGTGGTGGGGATACAGAGTCCACGCTTTTTTCAAGGAGCACAGGTATTCCCATGTTGTGGGCTTTTGGTTAATAACCTCCAAATCCCATGGAGAAGCACTCGCTAATACTTGGATTTAGAGCCCAACCCACCCTTTCCCCAGCACTCCGTATCAGGCAACCAAACAGGGTAGACAAGTTAAGCGATTTTATAAGAACCAAGGCCCTGCTCTCAGTTGGAGGAGGCTGCCCACTCTCAGGATAACTGTGCAAGTGTTCGTGTGTGTGCTGGAGGTGTGGAGACAGACTCCACGGATCTTTATGGGGGCACAGGTGTTCCCAGGTTAGGGATGTAGTTTAAACACCTCCACAAACCATAGAGTGGTCATCGCAAATACTTGGTTTTGGAGCCCAAACCACACTTTCCCCCGCACTCCCGCCTAGGCTTTCCATCAGGGAAGACAAGCAAAGGGATTCAATTAGAACCCAGGCGATGCAGTCAGTTGGAGGATCTTCCCTGCACTGAGAATTCCAGAACACATTCTTAGGTATTGGAGAGATGTGCAGCCCCACTGCACCCAGATGAATGGAAGAAAAGTTGTTCCCTTTAGGGAGAAGTCCTCTAAGTACTTCCTCAATGGATCAGGGGGCACTCACTGCTACGTGGCCTCCAAGCCCAACCCCCAGCTTTCCCTCATGGCCTGGCCTAAAAGAACACTCAGGGAACAGAAGCTAAGCGATACTAATAGAATCCAGGTGCTGCTGTCAGTTTGAGGAACATCCCCACACTCAGAATACCAGAACACATCTTCGTGTGTGTGCTGGATGTAGGGAAACAGTCAAAGCATCTTTCAGGGGGCACATTTATTCCATGGTTGTGGGTTGTAGGTTAAAAACCCACATCCCATGGATAGGCTCTCGCTTATACTTGGTTTAGAGCCCAACCCCCACTTTCCCCCACTCTCCAGCCTAGGCATGCCATCAGGGAAGACAAGCTAAGGGATTCTTTTAGAACCCAGGCGCTGCTGTCATTTGGAGGAGCCTCCCCACAATCAGGATACCTGAGCACGTCTCCGTGTGTGTGCTGGAGGTGGGGAAACAGATTCCACGCATCTTTATGGGGCACAGGTGTTCCAAGGTTGGGGAAGTAGTTTAAAACCCTCCACTACCCACAGAGATGCACTCGCTAATACTTGGCTTTAGAGCCCATCCCCCACCATCGCTTACTGCTAGGCCTAGGAAAACACTTAGGGAAGTCAAGCTAAGGGATTCTATTACAACCCAGGTGCTGCTGTCTGTTGGAGGAACCTCCCCACACTCACAACCCCAGAACACTTCTTCCTGTGTGTGCTGGACGTGGGGAAACATAGCACACGCATATTTCAGGGGTCACAGTAATTCCCAAGTTGTGGGTTGTAGTTTAAACATCTCCACTACCCATGGAGAGGCACACGCTAATACTTAGTTTTAGATCCCACATCCCACTTTCAACCACACACTGGCCTAGGCAAACCATCAGGGAAGACAAGCAAAGGGATTCTATTCAAACCAAGACGCTGATGTCAGTTGGAGGAACTACCCCACCCTCAGGATACTGGAACCCAAGCTAGTGTGGTGGGGAGATTTGAAGCCCCACTCCACGCAGATGAATGGGTGCTCAGGTGTTTCCCTTTATGGAGAATTCATCTAAACACTTCCTCACTCCATCAGGGACACTCGCTACTATTTGGCCTCAAAGCCCAACCCCCAGGTTTCTCTCAGAGTCAGTCCTAGGGAAACACTCAGGGATTACAAACTAAGGGATTCTATTAGAACCCAGCCGCTTCTGTCACCTGAAATTGCCAGCCCACACTCAGGATAGCAGAAAACTTCTTCATGTGTGTTCTGGTGGTGGGGAGACAGAGTCCACGCTTTTTTCAAGGAGCACAGGTATTCCCATGTTGTGGGCTTTTGGTTAATAACCTCCAAATCCCATGGAGAAGCACTCGCTAATACTTGGATTTAGAGCCCAACCCACCCTTTCCCCAGCACTCCGTATCAGGCAACCAAACAGGGTAGACAAGTTAAGCGATTTTATAAGAACCAAGGCCCTGCTCTCAGTTGGAGGAGGCTGCCCACTCTCAGGATAACTGTGCAAGTGTTCGTGTGTGTGCTGGAGGTGTGGAAACAGACTCCACGGATCTTTATGGGGGCACAGGTGTTCCCAGGTTAGGGATGTAGTTTAAACACCTCCACAAAACATAGAGAGGTCATCGCCAATACTTGGTTTTGGAGCCCAAACCACACTTTCCCCCGCACTCCCGCCTAGGCTTTCCATCAGGGAAGACAAGCAAAGGGATTCAATTAGAACCCAGGCGCTGCTGTCAGTTGGAGGAACTTCCCTGCACTCAGAATTCCAGAACAAATTCTTAGGTGTGGGAGAGATGTGCAGCCCCACTGCACCCAGATGAATGCAGGAAAAGGTGTCCCCTTTAGGGAGAAGTCCTCTATGAACTTCCTCAATGGATCAGGGGGCACTCACTGCTACGTGGCCTCCAAGCCCAACCCCCAGCTTTCCCTCATGGCCTGGTCTAAGAGAACACTCAGGGAACAGAAGCTAAGGGATACTAATGGAATCTTGGTGCTGCTGTCAGTTTGAGGAACTTCCCCACACTCAGAATACCAGAACACATCTTCGTGTGTGTGCTGGATGTAGGGAAACAGTCAAAGCATCTTTCAGGGGGCACAGTTATTCCATGGTTGTGGGTTGTAGGTTAAAAATCCACATCCCATGGATAGGCTCTCGCTTATACTTGGTTTAGAGCCCAACCCCCACTTTCCCCCACTCTCCAGCCTAGCCATGCCATCAGGGAAGACAAGCTAAGGGATTCTTTTAGAACCCAGGCGCTGCTGTCATTTGGAGGAGCCTCCCCACAATCAGGATACCTGAGCACGTCTCCGTGTGTGTGCTGGAGGTGGGGAAACAGATTCCACGCATCTTTATGGGGCACAGGTGTTCCAAGTTTGAGGAAGTAGTTTAAAACCCTCCACTACCCACAGAGATGCACTCGCTAATACTTGGCTTTAGAGCCCATCCCCCACCATCGCTTACTGCTAGGCCTAGGAAAACACTTAGGGAAGTCAAGCTAAGGGATTCTATTACAACCCAGGTGCTGCTGTCTGTTGGAGGAACCTCCCCACACTCAGAACCCCAGAACACTTCTTCCTGTGTGTGCTGGACGTGGGGAAACATAGCACACGCATTTTTCAGGGGTCACAGTAATTCCCAAGTTGTGGGTTGTAGTTTAAACATCTCCACTACCCATGGAGAGGCACACGCTAATACTTAGTTTTAGATCCCAAATCCCACTTTCAACCACACACTGGCCTAGGCAAACCATCAGGGAAGACAAGCAAAGGGATTCTATTCAAACCAAGACGCTGATGTCAGTTGGAGGAACTACCCCACCCTCAGGATACTGGAACCCAACCTTGTGTGGTGGGGAGATTTGAAGCCCCACTCCACGCAGATGAATGCGTGCTCAGGTGTTTCCCTTTATGGAGAATTCATCTAAATACTTCCTCAGTCCATCGGGGACACTCGCTACTATTTGGCCTCAAAGCCCAACCCCCAGGTTTCTCTCAGAGTCAGTCCTAGGGAAACACTCAGGGATTACAAGCTAAGGGATTCTATTAGAACCCAGCCGCTTCTGTCACCTGAAATTGCCAGCCCACACTCAGGATAGCAGAAAACTTCTTCATGTGTGTTCTGGTGGGGGGATACAGAGTCCACGCTTTTTTCAAGGAGCACAGGTATTCCCATGTTGTGGGCTTTTGGTTAATAACCTCCAAATCCCATGGAGAAGCACTCGCTAATACTTGGATTTAGAGCCCAACCCACCCTTTCCCCAGCACTCCGTATCAGGCAACCAAACAGGGTAGACAAGTTAAGCGATTTTATAAGAACCATGGCCCTCTTCTCAGTTGAAGGAGGCTGCCCACTCTCAGGATAACTGTGCAAGTGTTCGTGTGTGTGCTGGAGGTGTGGAAACAGACTCCACGGATCTTTTTGGGGGCAAAGGTGTTCCCAGGTTAGGGATGTAGCTGAGAAACCTCCAGAAACCATAGAGAGGTCATCGCAAATACTTGGTTTTGGAGCCCAAACCACAGTTTCCCCCGCACTCCCGCCTAGGCTTTCCATCAGGGAAGACAAGCAAAGGGATTCAATTAGAACCCAGGCGCTGCTGTCAGTTGGAGGAACTTCCCTGCACTCAGAATTCCAGAACACATTCTTAGGTGTGGGAGAGATGTGCAGCCCCACTGCACCCAGATGAATGCAGGAAAAGATGTTCCCTTTAGGGAGAAGTCCTCTAAGAACTTCCTCAATGGATCAGGGGGCACTCACTGCTACGTGGCCTCCAAGCCCAACCCCCAGCTTTCCCTCATGGCCTGGTCTAAGAGAACACTCAGGGAACAGAAGCTAAGGGATACTAATGGAATCTTGGTGCTGCTGTCAGTTTGAGGAACTTCCCCACACTCAGAATACCAGAACACATCTTCGTGTGTGTGCTGGATGTAGGGAAACAGTCAAAGCATCTTTCAGGGGGCACATTTATTCCATGGTTGTGGGTTGTAGGTTAAAAACCCACATCCCATGGATAGGCTCTCGCTTATACTTGGTTTAGAGCCCAACCCCCACTTTCCCCCACTCTCCAGCCTAGGCATGCCATCAGGGAAGACAAGCTAAGGGATTCTTTTAGAACCCAGGCGCTGCTGTCATTTGGAGGAGCCTCCCCACAATCAGGATACCTGAGCACGTCTCCGTGTGTGTGCTGGAGGTGGGGAAACAGATTCCACGCATCTTTATGGGGCACAGGTGTTCCAAGTTTGAGGAAGTAGTTTAAAACCCTCCACTACCCACAGAGATGCACTCGCTAATACTTGGCTTTAGAGCCCATCCCCCACCATCGCTTACTGCTAGGCCTAGGAAAACACTTAGGGAAGTCAAGCTAAGGGATTCTATTACAACCCAGGTGCTGCTGTCTGTTGGAGGAAACTCCCCACACTCAGAACCCCAGAACACTTCTTCCTGTGTGTGCTGGACGTGGGGAAACATAGCACACGCATTTTTCAGGGGTCACAGTAATTCCCAAGTTGTGGGTTGTAGTTTAAACATCTCCACTACCCATGGAGAGGCACACGCTAATACTTAGTTTTAGATCCCAAATCCCACTTTCAACCACACACTGGCCTAGGCAAACCATCAGGGAAGACAAGCAAAGGGATTCTATAAAAACCAAGACGCTGATGTCAGTTGGAGGAACTACCCCACCCTCAGGATACTGGAACCCAACCTTGTGTGGTGGGGAGATTTGAAGCCCCACTCCACGCAGATGAATGGGTGCTCAGGTGTTTCCCTTTATGGAGAATTCATCTAAATACTTCCTCAGTCCATCGGGGACACTCGCTACTATTTGGCCTCAAAGCCCAACCCCCAGGTTTCTCTCAGAGTCAGTCCTAGGGAAACACTCAGGGATTACAAGCTAAGGGATTCTATTAGAACCCAGCCGCTTCTGTCACCTGAAATTGCCAGCCCACACTCAGGATAGCAGAAAACTTCTTCATGTGTGTTCTGGTGGGGGGATACAGAGTCCACGCTTTTTTCAAGGAGCACAGGTATTCCCATGTTGTGGGCTTTTGGTTAATAAACTCCAAATCCCATGGAGAAGCACTCGCTAATACTTGGATTTAGAGCCCAACCCACCCTTTCCCCAGCACTCCGTATCAGGCAACCAAACAGGGTAGACAAGTTAAGCGATTTTATAAGAACCATGGCCCTCTTCTCAGTTGAAGGAGGCTGCCCACTCTCAGGATAACTGTGCAAGTGTTCGTGTGTGTGCTGGAGGTGTGGAAACAGACTCCACGGATTTTTTGGGGGCAAAGGTGTTCCCAGGTTAGGGATTTAGCTGAAAAACCTCCAGAAACTATAGAGAGGTCATCGCAAATACTTGGTTTTGGAGCCCAAACCACACTTTCCCCCGCACTCCCGCCTAGGCTTTCCATCAGGGAAGACAAGCAAAGGGATTCAATTAGAACCCAGGCGCTGCTGTCAGTTGGAGGAACTTCCCTGCACTCAGAATTCCAGAACACATTCTTAGGTGTGGGAGAGATGTGCAGCCCCACTGCACCCAGATGAATGCAGGAAAAGATGTTCCCTTTAGGGAGAAGTCCTCTAAGAACTTCCTCAATGGATCAGGGGGCACTCACTGCTACGTGGCCTCCAAGCCCAACCCCCAGCTTTCCCTCATGGCCTGGTCTAAGAGAACACTCAGGGAACAGAAGCTAAGGGATACTAATGGAATCTTGGTGCTGCTGTCAGTTTGAGAAACTTCCCCACACTCAGAATACCAGAACACATCTTCGTGTGTGTGCTGGATGTAGGGAAACAGTCAAAGCATCTTTCAGGGGGCACATTTATTCCATGGTTGTGGGTTGTAGGTTAAAAACCCACATCCCATGGATAGGCTCTCGCTTATACTTGGTTTAGAGCCCAACCCCCACTTTCCCCCACTCTCCAGCCTAGGCATGCCATCAGGGAAGACAAGCTAAGGGATTCTTTTAGAACCCAGGCGCTGCTGTCATTTGGAGGAGCCTCCCCACAATCAGGATACCTGAGCACGTCTCCGTGTGTGTGCTGGAGGTGGGGAAACAGATTCCACGCATCTTTATGGGGCACAGGTGTTCCAAGTTTGAGGAAGTAGTTTAAAACCCTCCACTACCCACAGAGATGCACTCGCTAATACTTGGCTTTAGAGCCCATCCCCCACCATCGCTTACTGCTAGGCCTAGGAAAACACTTAGGGAAGTCAAGCTAAGGGATTCTATTACAACCCAGGTGCTGCTGTCTGTTGGAGGAACCTCCCCACACTCACAACCCCAGAACACTTCTTCCTGTGTGTGCTGGACGTGGGGAAACATAGCACACGCATTTTTCAGGGGTCACAGTAATTCCCAAGTTGTGGGTTGTAGTTTAAACATCTCCACTACCCATGGAGAGGCACACGCTAATACTTAGTTTTAGATCCCAAATCCCACTTTCAACCACACACTGGCCTAGGCAAACCATCAAGGAAGACAAGCAAAGGGATTCTATTCAAACCAAGACGCTGATGTCAGTTGGAGGAACTACCCCACCCTCAGGATACTGGAACCCAACCTTGTGTGGTGGGGAGATTTGAAGCCCCACTCCACGCAGATGAATGGGTGCTCAGGTGTTTCCCTTTATGGAGAATTCATCTAAATACTTCCTCAGTCCATCGGGGACACTCGCTACTATTTGGCCTCAAAGCCCAACCCCCAGGTTTCTCTCAGAGTCAGTCCTAGGGAAACACTCAGGGATTACAAGCTAAGGGATTCTATTAGAACCCAGCCGCTTCTGTCACCTGAAATTGCCAGCCCACACTCAGGATAGCAGAAAACTTCTTCATGTGTGTTCTGGTGGTGGGGATACAGAGTCCACGCTTTTTTCAAGGAGCACAGGTATTCCCATGTTGTGGGCTTTTGGTTAATAACCTCCAAATCCCATGGAGAAGCACTCGCTAATACTTGGATTTAGAGCCCAACCCACCCTTTCCCCAGCACTCCGTATCAGGCAACCAAACAGGGTAGACAAGTTAAGCGATTTTATAAAAACCATGGCCCTCTTCTCAGTTGGAGGAGGCTGCCCACTCTCAGGATAACCGTGCAAGTGTTCGTGTGTGTGCTGGAGGTGTGGAAACAGACTCCACGGATCTTTTTGGGGGCAAAGGTGTTCCCAGGTTAGGGATGTAGATGAAACACCTCCACAAACCATAGAGAGGTCATCGCAAATACTTGGTTTTGGAGCCCAAACCACACTTTCCCCCGCACTCCCGCCTAGGCTTTCCATCAGGGAAGACAAGCAAAGGGATTCAATTAGAACCCAGGCGCTGCTGTCAGTTGGAGGAACTTCCCTGCACTCAGAATTCCAGAACACATTCTTAGGTGTGGGAGAGATGTGCAGCCCCACTGCACCCAGATGAATGCAGGAAAAGATGTTCCCTTTAGGGAGAAGTCCTCTAAGAACTTCCTCAATGGATCAGGGGGCACTCACTGCTACGTGGCCTCCAAGCCCAACCCCCAGCTTTCCCTCATGGCCTGGTCTAAGAGAACACTCAGGGAACAGAAGCTTAGGGATACTAATGGAATCTTGGTGCTGCTGTCAGTTTGAGGAACTTCCCCACACTCAGAATACCAGAACACATCTTCGTGTGTGTGCTGGATGTAGGGAAACAGTCAAAGCATCTTTCAGGGGGCACATTTATTCCATGGTTGTGGGTTGTAGGTTAAAAACCCACATCCCATGGATAGGCTCTCGCTTATACTTGGTTTAGAGCCCAACCCCCACTTTCCCCCACTCTCCAGCCTAGGCATGCCATCAGGGAAGACAAGCTAAGGGATTCTTTTAGAACCCAGGCGCTGCTGTCATTTGGAGGAGCCTCCCCACAATCAGGATACCTGAGCACGTCTCCGTGTGTGTGCTGGAGGTGGGGAAACAGATTCCACGCATCTTTATGGGGCACAGGTGTTCCAAGTTTGAGGAAGTAGTTTAAAACCCTCCACTACCCACAGAGATGCACTCGCTAATACTTGGCTTTAGAGCCCATCCCCCACCATAGCTTACTGCTAGGCCTAGGAAAACACTTAGGGAAGTCAAGCTAAGGGATTCTATTACAACCCAGGTGCTGCTGTCTGTTGGAGGAACCTCCCCACACTCAGAAACCCAGAACACTTCTTCCTGTGTGTGCTGGACGTGGGGAAACATAGCACACGCATTTTTCAGGGGTCACAGTAATTCCCAAGTTGTGGGTTGTAGTTTAAACATCTCCACTACCCATGGAGAGGCACACGCTAATACTTAGTTTTAGATCCCACATCCCACATTCAACCACACACTGGCCTAGGCAAACCATCAGGGAAGACAAGCAAAGGGATTCTATTCAAATCAAGACGCTGATGTCAGTTGGAGGAACTACCCCACCCTCAGGATACTGGAACCCAACCTTGTGTGGTGGGGAGATTTGAAGCCCCACTCCACGCAGATGAATGGGTGCTCAGGTGTTTCCCTTTTTGGAGAATTCATCTAAACACTTCCTCACTCCATCGGGGACACTCGCTACTATTTGGCCTCAAAGCCCAACCCCCAGGTTTCTCTCAGAGTCAGTCCTAGGGAAACACTCAGGGATTACAAGCTAAGGGATTCTATTAGAACCCAGCCGCTTCTGTCACCTGAAATTGCCAGCCCACACTCAGGATAGCAGAAAACTTCTTCATGTGTGTTCTGGTGGGGGGATACAGAGTCCACGCTTTTTTCAAGGAGCACAGGTATTCCCATGTTGTGGGCTTTTGGTTAATAACCTCCAAATCCCATGGAGAAGCACTCGCTAATACTTGGATTTAGAGCCCAACCCACCCTTTCCCCAGCACTCCGTATCAGGCAACCAAACAGGGTAGACAAGTTAAGCGATTTTATAAGAACCATGGCCCTCTTCTCAGTTGGAGGAGGCTGCCCACTCTCAGGATAACTGTGCAAGTGTTCGTGTGTGTGCTGGAGGTGTGGAAACAGACTCCACGGATCTTTTTGGGGGCAAAGGTGTTCCCAGGTTAGGGATGTAGCTGAAACACCTCCACAAACCATAGAGAGGTCATCGCAAATACTTGGTTTTGGAGCCCAAACCACAGTTTCCCCCGCACTCCCGCCTAGGCTTTCCATCAGGGAAGACAAGCAAAGGGATTCAATTAGAACCCAGGCGCTGCTGTCAGTTGGAGGAACTTCCCTGCACTCAGAATTCCAGAACACATTCTTAGGTGTGGGAGAGTTGTGCAGCCCCACTGCACCCAGATGAATGCAGGAAAAGGTGTTCCCTTTAGGGAGAAGTCCTCTAAGTACTTCCTCAATGAATCAGGGGGCACTCACTGCTACGTGGCCACCAAGCCCAACCCCCAGCATTCCCTCATGGCCTGGTCTAAGAGAACACTCAGGGAACAGAAGCTAAGGGATACTAATAGAATCCAGGTGCTGCTGTCAGTTTGAGGAACTTCCCCACACTCAGAATACCAGAACACATCTTCGTGTGTGTGCTGGATGTAGGGAAACAGTCAAAGCATCTTTCAGGGGGCACAGTTATTCCATGGTTGTGGGTTGTAGGTTAAAAACCCACATCCCATGGATAGGCTCTCGCTTATACTTGGTTTAGAGCCCAACCCCCACTTTCCCCCACTCTCCAGCCTAGCCATGCCATCAGGGAAGACAAGCTAAGGGATTCTTTTAGAACCCAGGCGCTGCTGTCATTTGGAGGAGCCTCCCCACAATCAGGATACCTGAGCACGTCTCCGTGTGTGTGCTGGAGGTGGGGAAACAGATTCCACGCATCTTTATGGGGCACAGGTGTTCCAAGTTTGAGGAAGTAGTTTAAAACCCTCCACTACCCACAGAGATGCACTCGCTAATACTTGGCTTTAGAGCCCATCCCCCACCATCGCTTACTGCTAGGCCTAGGAAAACACTTAGGGAAGTCAAGCTAAGGGATTCTATTACAACCCAGGTGCTGCTGTCTGTTGGAGGAACCTCCCCACACTCAGAACCCCAGAACACTTCTTCCTGTGTGTGCTGGACGTGGGGAAACTTAGCACACGCATTTTTCAGGGGTCACAGTAATTCCCAAGTTGTGGGTTGTAGTTTAAACATCTCCACTACCCATGGAGAGGCACACGCTAATACTTAGTTTTAGATCCCAAATCCCACTTTCAACCACACACTGGCCTAGGCAAACCATCAGGGAAGACAAGCAAAGGGATTCTATTCAAACCAAGACGCTGATGTCAGTTGGAGGAACAACCCCACCCTCAGGATACTGGAACCCAACCTTGTGTGGTGGGGAGATTTGAAGCCCCACTCCACGCAGATGAATGGGTGCTCAGGTGTTTCCCTTTATGGAGAATTCATCTAAATACTTCCTCAGTCCATCGGGGACACTCGCTACTATTTGGCCTCAAAGCCCAACCCCCAGGTTTCTCTCAGAGTCAGTCCTAGGGAAACACTCAGGGATTACAAGCTAAGGGATTCTATTAGAACCCAGCCGCTTCTGTCACCTGAAATTGCCAGCCCACACTCAGGATAGCAGAAAACGTCTTCATGTGGGTTCTGGTGGGGGGATACAGAGTCCACGCTTTTTTCAAGGAGCACAGGTATTCCCATGTTGTGGGCTTTTGGTTAATAACCTCCAAATCCCATGGAGAAGCACTCGCTAATACTTGGATTTAGAGCCCAACCCACCCTTTCCCCAGCACTCCGTATCAGGCAACCAAACAGGGTAGACAAGTTAAGCGATTTTATAAGAACCATGGCCCTCTTCGCAGTTGGAGGAGGCTGCCCACTCTCAGGATAACTGTGCAAGTGTTCGTGTGTGTGCTGGAGGTGTGGAAACAGACTCCACGGATCTTTTTGGGGGCAAAGGTGTTCCCAGGTTAGGGATGTAGCTGAAACAACTCCACAAACCATAGAGAGGTCATCGCAAATACTTGGTTTTGGAGCCCAAACCACAGTTTCCCCCGCACTCCCGCCTAGGCTTTCCATCAGGGAAGACAAGCAAAGGGATTCAATTAGAACCCAGGCGCTGCTGTCAGTTGGAGGAACGTCCCTGCACTCAGAATTCCAGAACACATTCTTAGGTGTGGGAGAGATGTGCAGCCCCACTGCACCCAGATGAATGCAGGAAAAGGTGTTCCCTTTAGGGAGAAGTCCTCTAAGTACTTCCTCAATGAATCAGGGGGCACTCACTGCTACGTGGCCACCAAGCCCAACCCCCAGCATTCCCTCATGGCCTGGTCTAAGAGAACACTCAGGGAACAGAAGCTAAGGGATACTAATAGAATCCAGGTGCTGCTGTCAGTTTGAGGAACTTCCCCACAATCAGGATACCTGAGTACGTCTCCGTGTGTGTGCTGGAGTTGGGGAAACAGATTCCACGCATCTTTATGGGGCACAGGTGTTCCAAGGTTGGGGAAGTAGTTTAAAACCCTCCACTACCCACAGAGATGCACTCGCTAATACTTGGCTTTAGAGCCCATCCCCCACCATCGCTTACTGCTAGGCCTAGGAAAACACTTAGGGAAGTCAAGCTAAGGGATTCTATTACAACCCAGGTGCTGCTGTCTGTTGGAGGAACCTCCCCACACTCAGAACCCCAGAACACTTCTTCCTGTGTGTGCTGGACGTGGGGAAACATAGCACACGCATTTTTCAGGGGTCACAGTAATTCCCAAGTTGTGGGTTGTAGTTTAAACATCTCCAGTACCCATGGAGAGGCACACGCTAATACTTAGTTTTATATCCCAAATCCCACTTTCAACCACACACTGGCCTAGGCAAACCATCATGGAAGACAAGCAAAGGGATTCTATTCAAACCAAGACGCTGATGTCAGTTGGAGGAACTACCCCACCCTCAGGATACTGGAACCCAACCTTGTGTGGTGGGGAGATTTGAAGCCCCACTCCACGCAGATGAATGGGTGCTCAGGTGTTTCCCTTTATGGAGAATTCATCTAAATACTTCCTCAGTCCATCGGGGACACTCGCTACTATTTGGCCTCAAAGCCCAACCCCCAGGTTTCTCTCAGAGTCAGTCCTAGGGAAACACTCAGGGATTACAAGCTAAGGGATTCTATTAGAACCCAGCCGCTTCTGTCACCTGAAATTGCCAGCCCACACTCAGGATAGCAGAAAACTTCTTCATGTGTGTTCTGGTGGTGGGGATACAGAGTCCACGCTTTTTTCAAGGAGCACAGGTATTCCCATGTTGTGGGCTTTTGGTTAATAACCTCCAAATCCCATGGAGAAGCACTCGCTAATACTTGGATTTAGAGCCCAACCCACCCTTTCCCCAGCACTCCGTATCAGGCAACCAAACAGGGTAGACAAGTTAAGCGATTTTATAAGAACCAAGGCCCTGCTCTCAGTTGGAGGAAGCTGCCCACTCTCAGGATAAATGTGCAAGTGTTCGTGTGTGTGCTGGAGGTGTGGAAACAGACTCCACGGATCTTTATGGGGGCACAGGTGTTCCCAGGTTAGGGATGTAGTTTAAACACCTCCACAAACCATAGAGAGGTCATCGCAAATACTTGGTTTTGGAGACCAAACCACACTTTCCCCCGCACTCCCGCCTAGGCTTTCCATCAGGGAAGACAAGCAAAGGGATTCAATTAGAACCCAGGCGCTGCTGTCAGTTGGAGGAACTTCCCTGCACTCAGAATTCCAGAACACATTCTTAGGTGTGGGAGAGATGTGCAGCCCCACTGCACCCAGATGAATGGAGGAAATGGTGTTCCGTTTAGGGAGAAGTCCTCTAAGTACTTCCTCAATGGATCAGGGGGCTCTCACTGCTACGTGGCCTCCAAGCCCAACCCCCAGCTTTCCCTCATGGCCTGGTCTAAGAGAACACTGAGGGAATAGAAGCTAAGGGATACTAATAGAATCCAGGTGCTGCTGTCAGTTTGAGGAACTTCCCCACACTCAGAATACCAGAACACATCTTCGTGTGTGTGCTGGATGTAGGGAAACAGTCAAAGCATCTATCAGGGGGCACATTTATTCCATGGTTGTGGGTTGTAGGTTAAAAACCCACATCCCATGGATAGGCTCTCGCTAATACTTGGTTTAGAGCCCAACCCCCACTTTCCCCCACTCTCCAGCCTAGGCATGCCATCAGGGAAGAGAAGCTAAGAGATTCTTTAGAACCCAGGCGCTGCTGTCATTTGGAGGAGCCTCCCCACAATCAGGATACCTGAGACACGTCTCCGTTTGTGTGCTTGAGGTGGAGAAACAGATTCCACGCATCTTTATGGGGCACAGGTGTTTCAAGTTTGAGGAAGTAGTTTAAAACCCTCCACTACCCACAGAGATGCACTCGCTAATACTTGGCTTTAGAGCCCATCCCCCACCATCGCTTACTGCTAGGCCTAGGAAAACACTTAGGGAAGTCAAGCTAAGGGATTCTATTACAACCCAGGTGCTGCTGTCTGTTGGAGGAACCTCCCCACACTCAGAACCCCAGAACACTTCTTCCTGTGTGTGCTGGACGTGGGGAAACATAGCACACGCATTTTTCTGGGGACACAGTAATTCCCAAGTTGTGGGTTGTAGTTTAAACATCTCCACTACCCATGGAGAGGCACACGCTAATACTTAGTTTTACATCCCAAATCCCACTTTCAACCACACACTGGCCTAGGCAAACCATCAGGGAAGACAAGCAAAGGGATTCTATTCAAACCAAGACGCTGATGTCAGTTGGAGGAACTACCCCACCCTCAGGATACTGGAACCCAACCTTGTGTGGTGGGGAGATTTGAAGCCCCACTCCACGCAGATGAATGGGTGCTCAGTTGTTTCCCTTTATGGAGAATTCATCTAAATACTTCCTCAGTCCATCGGGGACACTCGCTACTATTTGGCCTCAAAGCCCAAACCCCAGGTTTCTCTCAGAGTCAGTCCTAGGGAAACACTCAGGGATTACAAACTAAGGGATTCTACTAGAACCCAGGCGCTTCTGTCACCTGAAATTGCCAGCCCACACTCAGGATAGCAGAAAACTTCTTCATGTGTGTTCTGGTGGTGGGGATACTGAGTCCACGCTTTTTTCAAGGAGCACAGGTATTCCCATGTTGTGGGCTTTTGGTTAATAACCTCCAAATCCCATGGAGAAGCACTCGCTAATACTTGGATTTAGAGCCCAACCCACCCTTTCCCCAGCACTCCGTATCAGGCAACCAAACACGGTAGACAAGTTAAGCGATTTTATAAGAACCAAGGCCCTGCTCTCAGTTGGAGGAGGCTGCCCACTCTCAGGATAACTGTGCAAGTGATCGTGTGTGTGCTGCAGGTGTGGAAACAGACTCCACGGATCTTTATGGGGGCACAGGTGTTCCCAGGTTAGGGATGTAGTTTAAACACCTCCACAAACCATAGAGAGGTCATCGCAAATACTTGGTTTTGGAGCCCAAACCACACTTTCCCCCACACTCTCGCCTAGGCTTTCCATCAGGGAAGACAAGCAAAGGGATTCAATTAGAACCCAGGCGCTGCTGTCAGTTGGAGGAACTTCCCTGCACTCAGAATTCCAGAACACATTCTTAGGTGTGGGAGAGATGTGCAGCCCCACTGCTCCCAGATGAATGCAGGAAAAGATGTTCCCTTTAGGGAGAAGTCCTCTAAGTACTTCCTCAATGAATCAGGGGGCACTCACTGCTACGTGGCCTCCAAGCCCAACCCCCAGCTTTCCCTCATGGCCTGGCCTTAAAGAACACTCAGGGAACAGAAGCTAAGGGATACTAATAGAATCCAGGTGCTGCTGTCAGTTTGAGGAACATCCCCACACTCAGAATACAAGAACACATCTTCGTGTGTGTGCTGGATGTAGGGAAACAGTCAACGCATCTTTCAGGGGGCACATTTATTCCATGGTTGTGGGTTGTAGGTTAAAAACCCACATCCCATGGATAGGCTCTCGCTTATACTTGGTTTAGAGCCCAACCCCCACTTTCCCCCACTCTCCAGCCTAGGCATGCCATCAGGGAAGACAAGCTAAGGGATTCTTTTAGAACCCAGGCGCTGCTGTCATTTGGAGGAGCCTCCCCACAATCAGGATACCTGAGCACGTCTCCGTGTGTGTGCTGGAGGTGGGGAATCAGATTCCACGCATCTTTATGGGGCACAGGTGTTCCAAGGTTGGGGTAGTAGTTTAAAACCCTCCACTACCCACAGAGATGCACTCGCTAATACTTGGCTTTAGAGCCCATCCCCCACCATCGCTTACTGCTAGGCCTAGGAAAACACTTAGGGAAGTCAAGCTAAGGGATTCTATTACAACCCAGGTGCTGCTGTCTGTTGGAGGAACCTCCCCACACTCACAACCCCAGAACACTTCTTCCTGTGTGTGCTGGACGTGGGGAAACATAGCACACGCATTTTTCAGGGGTCACAGTAATTCCCAAGTTGTGGGTTGTAGTTTAAACATCTCCACTACCCATGGAGAGGCACACGCTATTACTTAGTTTTGGATCCCAAAGCCCACTTTCAACCACACACTGGCCTAGGCAAACCATCAGGGAAGACAAGCAAAGGGATTTTATTCAAACCAAGACGCTGATGTCAGTTGGAGGAACTACCCCACCCTCAGGATACTGGAACCCAACCTTGTGTGGTGGGGAGATTTGAAGCCCCACTCCACGCAGATGAATGGGTGTTCAGGTGTTTCCCTTTATGGAGAATTCTTCTAAACACTTCCTCAGTCCATCGGGGACACTCGCTACTATTTGGCCTCAAAGCCCATACCCCAGGTTTCTCTCAGAATCAGTCCTAGGGAAACACTCAGGGATTACAAGCTAAGGGATTCTATTAGAACCCAGCCGCTTCTGTCACCTGAAATTGCCAGCCCACACTCAGGATAGCAGAAAACTTCTTCATGTGTGTTCTGGTGGTGGGGATACAGAGTCCACGCTTTTTTCAAGGAGCACAGGTATTCCCATGTTGTGGGCTTTTGGTTAATAACCTCCAAATCCCATGGAGAAGCACTCGCTAATACTTGGATTTAGAGCCCAACCCACCCTTTCCCCAGCACTCCGTATCAGGCAACCAAACAGGGTAGACAAGTTAAGCGATTTTATAAGAACCAAGGCCCTGCTCTCAGTTGGAGGAGGCTGCCCACTCTCAGGATAACTGTGCAAGTGATCGTGTGTGTGCTGGAGGTGTGGAAACAGACTCCACGGATCTTTATGGGGGCACAGGTGTTCCCAGGTTAGGGATGAAGTTTAAACACCTCCACAAACCATAGAGAGGTCATCGCAAATACTTGGTTTTGGAGCCCAAACCACACTTTCCCCCGCACTCCCGCCTAGGCTTTCCATCAGGGAAGACAAGCAAAGGGATTCAATTAGAACCCAGGCGCTGCTGTCAGTTGGAGGAACTTCCCTGCACTCAGAATTCCAGAACACATTCTTAGGTGTGGGAGAGATGTGCAGCCCCACTGCACCCAGATGAATGCAGGAAAAGGTGTTCCGTTTAGGGAGAAGTCCTCTAAGTACTTCCTCAATGGATCAGGGGGCACTCACTGCTACGTGGCCTCCAAGCCCAACCCCCAGCTTTCCCTCATGGCCTGGCCTAAAAGAACACTCAGGGAACAGAAGCTAAGGGATACTAATAGAATCCAGGTGCTGCTGTCAGTTTGAGGAACATCCCCACACTCAGAATACAAGAACACATCTTCGTGTGTGTGCTGGATGTAGGGAAACAGTCAAAGCATCTTTCAGGGGGCACATTTATTCCATGGTTGTGGGTTGTAGGTTAAAAACCCACATCCCATGGATAGGCTCTCGCTTATACTTGGTTTAGAGCCCAACCCACACTTTCCCCCACTCTCCAGCCTAGGCATGCCATCAGGGAAGACAAGCTAAGGGATTCTTTTAGAACCCAGGCGCTGCTGTCATTTGGAGGAGCCTCCCCACAATCAGGATACCTGAGCACGTCTCCGTGTGTGTGCTGGAGGTGGGGAAACAGATTCCACGCATCTTTATGGGGCACAGGTGTTCCAAGGTTGGGGAAGTAGTTTAAAACCCTCCACTACCCACAGAGATGCACTCGCTAATACTTGGCTTTAGAGCCCATCCCCCACCATCGCTTACTGCTAGGCCTAGGAATACACTTAGGGAAGTCAAGCGAAGGGATTCTCTTACAACCCAGGTGCTGCTGTCTGTTGGAGGAACCTCCCCACACTCAGAACCCCAGAACACTTCTTCCTGTGTGTGCTGGACGTGGGGAAACATAGCACACGCATTTTTCAGGGGTCACAGTAATTCCCAAGTTGTGGGTTGTAGTTTAAACATCTCCACTACCCATGGAGAGGCACACGCTAATACTTAGTTTTAGATCCCAAATCCCACTTTCAACCACACACTGGCCTAGGCAAACCATCAGGGAAGACAAGCAAAGGGATTCTATTCAAACCAAGACGCTGATGTCAGTTGGAGGAACTACCCCACCCTCAGGATACTGGAACCCAACCTTGTGTGGTGGGGAGATTTGAAGCCCCACTCCACGCAGATGAATGGGTGCTCAGGTGTTTCCCTTTATGGAGAATTCATCTAAATACTTCCTCAGTCCATCGGGGACACTCGCTACTATTTGGCCTCAAAGCCCAAACCCCAGGTTTCTCTCAGAGTCAGTCCTAGGGAAACACTCAGGGATTACAAACTAAGGGATTCTACTAGAACCCAGCCGCTTCTGTCACCTGAAATTGCCAGCCCACACTCAGGATAGCAGAAAACTTCTTCATGTGTGTTCTGGTGGTGGGGATACAGAGTCCACGCTTTTTTCAAGGAGCACAGGTATTCCCATGTTGTGGGCTTTTGGTTAATAACCTCCAAATCCCATGGAGAAGCACTCGCTAATACTTGGATTTAGAGCCCAACCCACCCTTTCCCCAGCACTCCGTATCAGGCAACCAAACAGGGTAGACAAGTTAAGCGATTTTATAAGAACCAAGGCCCTGCTCTCAGTTGGAGGAGGCTGCCCACTCTCAGGATAACTGTGCAAGTGATCGTGTGTGTGCTGCAGGTGTGGAAACAGACTCCACGGATCTTTTTGGGGGCACAGGTGTTCCCAGGTTAGGGATGTAGTTTAAACACCTCCACAAACCATAGAGAGGTCATCGCAAATACTTGGTTTTGGAGCCCAAACCACACTTTCCCCCACACTCTCGCCTAGGCTTTCCATCAGGGAAGACAAGCAAAGGGATTCAATTAGAACCCAGGCGCTGCTGTCAGTTGGAGGAACTTCCCTGCACTCAGAATTCCAGAACACATTCTTAGGTGTGGGAGAGATGTGCAGCCCCACTGCTCCCAGATGAATGCAGGAAAAGATGTTCCCTTTAGGGAGAAGTCCTCTAAGTACTTCCTCAATGAATCAGGGGGCACTCACTGCTACGTGGCCTCCAAGCCCAACCCCCAGCTTTCCCTCATGGCCTGGCCTTAAAGAACACTCAGGGAACAGAAGCTAAGGGATACTAATAGAATCCAGGTGCTGCTGTCAGTTTGAGGAACATCCCCACACTCAGAATACAAGAACACATCTTCGTGTGTGTGCTGGATGTAGGGAAACAGTCAACGCATCTTTCAGGGGGCACATTTATTCCATGGTTGTGGGTTGTAGGTTAAAAACCCACATCCCATGGATAGGCTCTCGCTTATACTTGGTTTAGAGCCCAACCCCCACTTTCCCCCACTCTCCAGCCTAGGCATGCCATCAGGGAAGACAAGCTAAGGGATTCTTTTAGAACCCAGGCGCTGCTGTCATTTGGAGGAGCCTCCCCACAATCAGGATACCTGAGCACGTCTCCGTGTGTGTGCTGGAGGTGGGGAATCAGATTCCACGCATCTTTATGGGGCACAGGTGTTCCAAGGTTGGGGTAGTAGTTTAAAACCCTCCACTACCCACAGAGATGCACTCGCTAATACTTGGCTTTAGAGCCCATCCCCCACCATCGCTTACTGCTAGGCCTAGGAAAACACTTAGGGAAGTCAAGCTAAGGGATTCTATTACAACCCAGGTGCTGCTGTCTGTTGGAGGAACCTCCCCACACTCAGAACCCCAGAACACTTCTTCCTGTGTGTGCTGGACGTGGGGAAACATAGCACACGCATTTTTCAGGGGTCACAGTAATTCCCAAGTTGTGGGTTGTAGTTTAAACATCTCCACTACCCATGGAGAGGCACACGCTATTACTTAGTTTTGGATCCCAAAGCCCACTTTCAACCACACACTGGCCTAGGCAAACCATCAGGGAAGACAAGCAAAGGGATTTTATTCAAACCAAGACGCTGATGTCAGTTGGAGGAACTACCCCACCCTCAGGATACTGGAACCCAACCTTGTGTGGTGGGGAGATTTGAAGCCCCACTCCACGCAGATGAATGGGTGCTCAGGTGTTTCCCTTTATGGAGAATTCTTCTAAACACTTCCTCAGTCCATCGGGGACACTCGCTACTATTTGGCCTCAAAGCCCATACCCCAGGTTTCTCTCAGAATCAGTCCTAGGGAAACACTCAGGGATTACAAGCTAAGGGATTCTATTAGAACCCAGCCGCTTCTGTCACCTGAAATTGCCAGCCCACACTCAGGATAGCAGAAAACTTCTTCATGTGTGTTCTGGTGGTGGGGATACAGAGTCCACGCTTTTTTCAAGGAGCACAGGTATTCCCATGTTGTGGGCTTTTGGTTAATAACCTCCAAATCCCATGGAGAAGCACTCGCTAATACTTGGATTTAGAGCCCAACCCACCCTTTCCCCAGCACTCCGTATCAGGCAACCAAACAGGGTAGACAAGTTAAGCGATTTTATAAGAACCAAGGCCCTGCTCTCAGTTGGAGGAGGCTGCCCACTCTCAGGATAACTGTGCAAGTGTTCGTGTGTGTGCTGGAGGTGTGGAAACAGACTCCACGGATCTTTATGGGGGCACAGGTGTTCCCAGGTTAGGGATGAAGTTTAAACACCTCCACAAACCATAGAGAGGTCATCGCAAATACTTGGTTTTGGAGCCCAAACCACACTTTCCCCCGCACTCCCGCCTAGGCTTTCCATCAGGGAAGACAAGCAAAGGGATTCAATTAGAACCCAGGCGCTGCTGTCAGTTGGAGGAACTTCCCTGCACTCAGAATTCCAGAACACATTCTTAGGTGTGGGAGAGATGTGCAGCCCCACTGCACCCAGATGAATGCAGGAAAAGGTGTTCCGTTTAGGGAGAAGTCCTCTAAGTACTTCCTCAATGGATCAGGGGGCACTCACTGCTACGTGGCCTCCAAGCCCAACCCCCAGCTTTCCCTCATGGCCTGGCCTAAAAGAACACTCAGGGAACAGAAGCTAAGGGATACTAATAGAATCCAGGTGCTGCTGTCAGTTTGAGGAACATCCCCACACTCAGAATACAAGAACACATCTTCGTGTGTGTGCTGGATGTAGGGAAACAGTCAAAGCATCTTTCAGGGGGCACATTTATTCCATGGTTGTGGGTTGTAGTTTAAAAACCCACATCCCATGGATAGGCTCTCGCTTATACTTGGTTTAGAGCCCAACCCACACTTTCCCCCACTCTCCAGCCTAGGCATGCCATCAGGGAAGACAAGCTAAGGGATTCTTTTAGAACCCAGGCGCTGCTGTCATTTGGAGGAGCCTCCCCACAATCAGGATACCTGAGCACGTCTCCGTGTGTGTGCTGGAGGTGGGGAAACAGATTCCACGCATCTTTATGGGGCACAGGTGTTCCAAGGTTGGGGAAGTAGTTTAAAACCCTCCACTACCCACAGAGATGCACTCGCTAATACTTGGCTTTAGAGCCCATCCCCCACCATCGCTTACTGCTAGGCCTAGGAAAACACTTAGGGAAGTCAAGCTAAGGGATTCTATTACAACCCAGGTGCTGCTGTCTGTTGGAGGAACCTCCCCACACTCAGAACCCCAGAACACTTCTTCCTGTGTGTGCTGGACGTGGGGAAACATAGCACACGCATTTTTCAGGGGTCACAGTAATTCCCAAGTTGTGGGTTGTAGTTTAAACATCTCCACTACCCATGGAGAGGCACACGCTAATACTTAGTTTTAGATCCCAAATCCCACTTTCAACCACACACTGGCCTAGGCAAACCATCAGGGAAGACAAGCAAAGGGATTCTATTCAAACCAAGACGCTGATGTCAGTTGGAGGAACTACCCCACCCTCAGGATACTGGAACCCAACCTTGTGTGCTGGGGAGATTTGAAGCCCCACTCCACGCAGATGAATGGGTGCTCAGGTGTTTCCCTTTATGGAGAATTCATCTAAATACTTCCTCAGTCCATCGGGGACACTCGCTACTATTTGGCCTCAAAGCCCAACCCCCAGGTTTCTCTCAGAGTCAGTCCTAGGGAAACACTCAGGGATTACAAGCTAAGGGATTCTATTAGAACCCAGCCGCTTCTGTCACCTGAAATTGCCAGCCCACACTCAGGATAGCAGAAAACTTCTTCATGTGTGTTCTGGTGGTGGGGATACAGAGTCCACGCTTTTTTCAAGGAGCACAGGTATTCCCATGTTGTGGGCTTTTGGTTAATAACCTCCAAATCCCATGGAGAAGCACTCGCTAATACTTGGATTTAGAGCCCAACCCACCCTTTCCCCAGCACTCCGTATCAGGCAACCAAACAGGGTAGACAAGTTAAGCGATTTTATAAGAACCAAGGCCCTGCTCTCAGTTGGAGGAGGCTGCCCACTCTCAGGATAACTGTGCAAGTGTTCGTGTGTGTGCTGGAGGTGTGGAAACAGACTCCACGGATCTTTATGGGGGCACAGGTGTTCCCAGGTTAGGGATGAAGTTTAAACACCTCCACAAACCATAGAGAGGTCATGGCAAATACGTGGTTTTGGAGCCCAAACCACACTTTCCCCCGCACTCCCGCCTAGGCTTTCCATCAGGGAAGACAAGCAAAGGGATTCAATTAGAACCCAGGCGCTGCTGTCAGTTGGAGGAACTTCCCTGCACTCAGAATTCCAGAACACATTCTTAGGTGTGGGAGAGATGTGCAGCCCCACTGCACCCAGATGAATGCAGGAAAAGGTGTTCCGTTTAGGGAGAAGTCCTCTAAGTACTTCCTCAATGGATCAGGGGGCACTCACTGCTACGTGGCCTCCAAGCCCAACCCCCAGCTTTCCCTCATGGCCTGGCCTAAAAGAACACTCAGGGAACAGAAGCTAAGGGATACTAATAGAATCCAGGTGCTGCTGTCAGTTTGAGGAACATCCCCACACTCAGAATACAAGAACACATCTTCGTGTGTGTGCTGGATGTAGGGAAACAGTCAAAGCATCTTTCAGGGGGCACATTTATTCCATGGTTGTGGGTTGTAGGTTAAAAACCCACATCCCATGGATAGGCTCTCGCTTATACTTGGTTTAGAGCCCAACCCCCACTTTCCCCCACTCTCCAGCCTAGGCATGCCATCAGGGAAGACAAGCTAAGGGATTCTTTTAGAACCCAGGCGCTGCTGTCATTTGGAGGAGCCTCCCCACAATCAGGATACCTGAGCACGTCTCCGTGTGTGTGCTGAAGGTGGGGAAACAGATTCCACGCATCTTTATGGGGCACAGGTGTTCCAAGGTTGGGGAAGTAGTTTAAAACCCTCCACTACCCACAGAGATGCACTCGCTAATACTTGGCTTTAGAGCCCATCCCCCACCATCGCTTACTGCTAGGCCTAGGAATACACTTAGGGAAGTCAAGCGAAGGGATTCTCTTACAACCCAGGTGCTGCTGTCTGTTGGAGGAACCTCCCCACACTCAGAACCCCAGAACACTTCTTCCTGTGTGTGCTGGACGTGGGGAAACATAGCACACGCATTTTTCAGGGGTCACAGTAATTCCCAAGTTGTGGGTTGTAGTTTAAACATCTCCACTACCCATGGAGAGGCACACGCTAATACTTAGTTTTAGATCCCAAATCCCACTTTCAACCACACACTGGCCTAGGCAAACCATCAGGGAAGACAAGCAAAGGGATTCTATTCAAACCAAGACGCTGATGTCAGTTGGAGGAACTACCCCACCCTCAGGATACTGGAACCCAACCTTGTGTGGTGGGGAGATTTGAAGCCCCACTCCACGCAGATGAATGGGTGCTCAGGTGTTTCCCTTTATGGAGAATTCATCTAAATACTTCCTCAGTCCATCGGGGACACTCGCTTCTATTTGGCCTCAAAGCCCAACCCACAGGTTTCTCTCAGAGTCAGTCCTAGGGAAACACTCAGGGATTACAAGCTAAGGGATTCTATTAGAACCCAGCCGCTTCTGTCAACTGAAATTGCCAGCCCACACTCAGGATAGCAGAAAACTTCTTCATGTGTGTTCTGGTGGTGGGGATACAGAGTCCACGCTTTTTTCAAGGAGCACAGGTATTCCCATGTTGTGGGCTTTTGGTTAATAACCTCCAAATCCCATGGAGAAGCACTCGCTAATACTTGGATTTAGAGCCCAACCCACCCTTTCCCCAGCACTCCGTATCAGGCAACCAAACAGGGTAGACAAGTTAAGCGATTTTATAAGAACCAAGGCCCTGCTCTCAGTTGGAGGAGGCTGCCCACTCTCAGGATAACTGTGCAAGTGTTCGTGTGTGTGCTGGAGGTGTGGAAACAGACTCCACGGATCTTTATGGGGGCACAGGTGTTCCCAGGTTAGGGATGTAGTTTAAACACCTCCACAAACCATAGAGAGGTCATCGCCAATACTTGGTTTTGGAGCCCAAACCACACTTTCCCCCGCACTCCCGCCTAGGCTTTCCATCAGGGAAGACAAGCAAAGGGATTCAATTAGAACCCAGGCGCTGCTGTCAGTTGGAGGAACTTCCCTGCACTCAGAATTCCAGAACACATTCTTAGGTGTGGGAGAGATGTGCAACCCCACTGCACCCAGATGAATGCAGGAAAAGGTGTTCCGTTTAGGGAGAAGTCCTCTAAGTACTTCCTTAATGGATCAGGGGGCACTCACTGCTACGTGGCCTCCAAGCCCAACCCCCAGCTTTCCCTCATGGCCTGGCCTAAAAGAACACTCAGGGAACAGAAGCTAAGGGATACTAATAGAATCCAGGTGCTGCTGTCAGTTTGAGGAACATCCCCACACTCAGAATACAAGAACACATCTTCGTGTGTGTGCTGGATGTAGGGAAACAGTCAAAGCATCTTTCAGGGGGCACATTTATTCCATGGTTGTGGGTTGTAGGTTAAAAACCCACATCCCATGGATAGGCTCTCGCTTATACTTGGTTTAGAGCCCAACCCCCACTTTCCCCCACTCTCCAGCCTAGGCATGCCATCAGGGAAGACAAGCTAAGGGATTCTTTTAGAACCCAGGCGCTGCTGTCATTTGGAGGAGCCTCCCCACAATCAGGATACCTGAGCACGTCTCCGTGTGTGTGCTGGAGGTGGGGAAACAGATTCCACGCATCTTTATGGGGCACAGGTGTTCCAAGGTTGGGGAAGTAGTTTAAAACCCTCCACTACCCACAGAGATGCACTCGCTAATACTTGGCTTTAGAGCCCATCCCCCACCATCGCTTACTGCTAGGCCTAGGAAAACACTTAGGGAAGTCAAGCTAAGGGATTCTATTACAACCCAGGTGCTGCTGTCTGTTGGAGGAACCTCCCCACACTCAGAACCCCAGAACACTTCTTCCTGTGTGTGCTGGACGTGGGGAAACATAGCACACGCATTTTTCAGGGGTCACAGTAATTCCCAAGTTGTGGGTTGTAGTTTAAACATCTCCACTACCCATGGAGAGGCACACGCTAATACTTAGTTTTAGATCCCAAATCCCACTTTCAACCACACACTGGCCTAGACAAACCATCAGGGAAGACACGCAAAGGGATTCTATTCAAACCAAGACGCTGATGTCAGTTGGAGGAACTACCCCACCCTCAGGATACTGGAACCCAACCTTGTGTGGTGGGGAGATTTGAAGCCCCACTCCACGCAGATGAATGGGTGCTCAGGTGTTTCCCTTTATGGAGAATTCATCTAAATACTTCCTCAGTCCATCGGGGACACTCGCTACTATTTGGCCTCAAAGCCCAACCCCCAGGTTTCTCTCAGAGTCAGTCCTAGGGAAACACTCAGGGATTACAAGCTAAGGGATTCTATTAGAACCCAGCCGCTTCTGTCAACTGAAATTGCCAGCCCACACTCAGGATAGCAGAAAACTTCTTCATGTGTGTTCTGGTGGTGGGGATACAGAGTCCACGCTTTTTTCAAGGAGCACAGGTATTCCAATGTTGTGGGCTTTTGGTTAATAACCTCCAAATCCCATGGAGAAGCACTCGCTAATACTTGGATTTAGAGCCCAACCCACCCTTTCCCCAGCACTCCGTATCAGGCAACCAAACAGGGTAGACAAGTTAAGCGATTTTATAAGAACCAAGGCCCTGCTCTCAGTTGGAGGAGGCTGCCCACTCTCAGGATAACTGTGCAAGTGTTCGTGTGTGTGCTGGAGGTGTGGAAACAGACTCCACGAATCTTTATGGGGGCACAGGTGTTCCCAGGTTAGGGATGTAGTTTAAACACCTCCACAAACCATAGAGAGGTCATCGCAAATACTTGGTTTTGGAGCCCAAACCACACTTTCCCCCGCACTCCCACCTAGGCTTTCCATCAGGGAAGACAAGCAAAGGGATTCAATTTGAACCCAGGCGCTGCTGTCAGTTGGAGGAACTTCCCTGCACTCAGAATTCCAGAACACATTCTTAGGTGTGGGAGAGATGTACAGCCCCAATGCACCCAGATGAATGCAGGAAAAGGTGTTCCCTTTAGGGAGAAGTCCTCTAAGTACTTCCTCAATGGATCAGGGGGCACTCACTGCTACGTGGCCACCAAGCCCAACCCCCAGCTTTCCCTCATGGCCTGGCCTAAAAGAACACTCAGGGAACAGAAGCTAAGGGATACTAATAGAATCCAGGTGCTGCTGTCAGTTTGAGGAACATCCCCACACTCAGAATACAAGAACACATCTTCGTGTGTGTGCTGGATGTAGGGAAACAGTCAAAGCATCTTTCAGGGGGCACATTTATTCCATGGTTGAGGGTTGTAGGTTAAAAACCCACATCCCTTGGATAGGCTCTCGCTTATACTTGGTTTAGAGCCCAACCCCCACTTTCCCCCACTCTCCAGCCTAGGCATGCCATCAGGGAAGACAAGCTAAGGGATTCTTTTAGAACCCAGGCGCTGCTGTCATTTGGAGGAGCCTCCCCACAATCAGGATACCTGAGCACGTCTCCGTGTGTGTGCTGGAGGTGGGGAAACAGATTCCACGCATCTTTATGGGGCACAGGTGTTCCAAGGTTGGGGAAGTAATTTAAAACCCTCCACTACCCACAGAGACGCACTCGCTAATACTTGGCTTTAGAGCCCATCCCCCACCATCGCTTACTGCTAGGCCTAGGAAAACACTTAGGGAAGTCAAGCTAAGGGATTCTCTTACAACCCAGGTGCTGCTGTCTGTTGGAGGAACCTCCCCACACTCAGAACCCCAGAACACTTCTTCCTGTGTGTGCTGGACGTGGGGAAACATAGCACACGCATTTTTCAGGGGTCACAGTAATTCCCAAGTTGTGGGTTGTAGTTTAAACATCTCCACTACCCATGGAGAGGCACACGCTAATACTTAGTTTTAGATCCCAAATCCCACTTTCAACCACACACTGGCCTAGGCAAACCATCAGGGAAGACAAGCAAAAGGATTCTATTCAAACCAAGACGCTGATGTCAGTTGGAGGAACTACCCCACCCTCAGGATACTGGAACCCAACCTTGTGTGGTGGGGAGATTTGAAGCCCCACTCCACGCAGATGAATGGGTGCTCAGGTGTTTCCCTTTATGGAGAATTCATCTAAATACTTCCTCAGTCCATCGGGGACACTCGCTACTATTTGGCCTCAAAGCCCAACCCCCAGGTTTCTCTCAGAGTCAGTCCTAGGGAAACACTCAGGGATTACAAGCTAAGGGATTCTATTAGAACCCAGACGCTTCTGTCACCTGAAATTGCCAGCCCACACTCAGGATAGCAGAAAACTTCTTCATGTGTGTTCTGGTGGTGGGGATACAGAGTCCACGCTTTTTTCAAGGAGCACAGGTATTCCCATGTTGTGGGCTTTTGGTTAATAACCTCCAAATCCCATGGAGAAGCACTCGCTAATACTTGGATTTAGAGCCCAACCCACCCTTTCCCCAGCACTCCGTATCAGGCAACCAAACAGGGTAGACAAGTTAAGCGATTTTATAAGAACCAAGGCCCTGCTCTCAGTTGGAGGAGGCTGCCCACTCTCAGGATAACTGTGCAAGTGTTCGTGTGTGTGCTGGAGGTGTGGAAACAGACTCCACGGATCTTTATGGGGGCACAGGTGTTCCCAGGTTAGGGATGTAGTTTAAACACCTCCACAAACCATAGAGAGGTCATCGCCAATACTTGGTTTTGGAGCCCAAACCACACTTTCCCCCGCACTCCCGCCTAGGCTTTCCATCAGGGAAGACAAGCAAAGGGATTCAATTAGAACCCAGGCGCTGCTGTCAGTTGGAGGAACTTCCCTGCACTCAGAATTCCAGAACACATTCTTAGGTGTGGGAGAGATGTGCAACCCCACTGCACCCAGATGAATGCAGGAAAAGGTGTTCCGTTTAGGGAGAAGTCCTCTAAGTACTTCCTTAATGGATCAGGGGGCACTCACTGCTACGTGGCCTCCAAGCCCAACCCCCAGCTTTCCCTCATGGCCTGGCCTAAAAGAACACTCAGGGAACAGAAGCTAAGGGATACTAATAGAATCCAGGTGCTGCTGTCAGTTTGAGGAACATCCCCACACTCAGAATACAAGAACACATCTTCGTGTGTGTGCTGGATGTAGGGAAACAGTCAAAGCATCTTTCAGGGGGCACATTTATTCCATGGTTGTGGGTTGTAGGTTAAAAACCCACATCCCATGGATAGGCTCTCGCTTATACTTGGTTTAGAGCCCAACCCCCACTTTCCCCCACTCTCCAGCCTAGGCATGCCATCAGGGAAGACAAGCTAAGGGATTCTTTTAGAACCCAGGCGCTGCTGTCATTTGGAGGAGCCTCCCCACAATCAGGATACCTGAGCACGTCTCCGTGTGTGTGCTGGAGGTGGGGAAACAGATTCCACGCATCTTTATGGGGCACAGGTGTTCCAAGGTTGGGGAAGTAGTTTAAAACCCTCCACTACCCACAGAGATGCACTCGCTAATACTTGGCTTTAGAGCCCATCCCCCACCATCGCTTACTGCTAGGCCTAGGAAAACACTTAGGGAAGTCAAGCTAAGGGATTCTATTACAACCCAGGTGCTGCTGTCTGTTGGAGGAACCTCCCCACACTCAGAACCCCAGAACACTTCTTCCTGTGTGTGCTGGACGTGGGGAAACATAGCACACGCATTTTTCAGGGGTCACAGTAATTCCCAAGTTGTGGGTTGTAGTTTAAACATCTCCACTACCCATGGAGAGGCACACGCTAATACTTAGTTTTAGATCCCAAATCCCACTTTCAACCACACACTGGCCTAGGCAAACCATCAGGGAAGACACGCAAAGGGATTCTATTCAAACCAAGACGCTGATGTCAGTTGGAGGAACTACCCCACCCTCAGGATACTGGAACCCAACCTTGTGTGGTGGGGAGATTTGAAGCCCCACTCCACGCAGATGAATGGGTGCTCAGGTGTTTCCCTTTATGGAGAATTCATCTAAATACTTCCTCAGTCCATCGGGGACACTCGCTACTATTTGGCCTCAAAGCCCAACCCCCAGGTTTCTCTCAGAGTCAGTCCTAGGGAAACACTCAGGGATTACAAGCTAAGGGATTCTATTAGAACCCAGCCGCTTCTGTCAACTGAAATTGCCAGCCCACACTCAGGATAGCAGAAAACTTCTTCATGTGTGTTCTGGTGGTGGGGATACAGAGTCCACGCTTTTTTCAAGGAGCACAGGTATTCCAATGTTGTGGGCTTTTGGTTAATAACCTCCAAATCCCATGGAGAAGCACTCGCTAATACTTGGATTTAGAGCCCAACCCACCCTTTCCCCAGCACTCCGTATCAGGCAACCAAACAGGGTAGACAAGTTAAGCGATTTTATAAGAACCAAGGCCCTGCTCTCAGTTGGAGGAGGCTGCCCACTCTCAGGATAACTGTGCAAGTGTTCGTGTGTGTGCTGGAGGTGTGGAAACAGACTCCACGAATCTTTATGGGGGCACAGGTGTTCCCAGGTTAGGGATGTAGTTTAAACACCTCCACAAACCATAGAGAGGTCATCGCAAATACTTGGTTTTGGAGCCCAAACCACACTTTCCCCCGCACTCCCACCTAGGCTTTCCATCAGGGAAGACAAGCAAAGGGATTCAATTTGAACCCAGGCGCTGCTGTCAGTTGGAGGAACTTCCCTGCACTCAGAATTCCAGAACACATTCTTAGGTGTGGGAGAGATGTACAGCCCCAATGCACCCAGATGAATGCAGGAAAAGGTGTTCCCTTTAGGGAGAAGTCCTCTAAGTACTTCCTCAATGGATCAGGGGGCACTCACTGCTACGTGGCCACCAAGCCCAACCCCCAGCTTTCCCTCATGGCCTGGCCTAAAAGAACACTCAGGGAACAGAAGCTAAGGGATACTAATAGAATCCAGGTGCTGCTGTCAGTTTGAGGAACATCCCCACACTCAGAATACAAGAACACATCTTCGTGTGTGTGCTGGATGTAGGGAAACAGTCAAAGCATCTTTCAGGGGGCACATTTATTCCATGGTTGAGGGTTGTAGGTTAAAAACCCACATCCCTTGGATAGGCTCTCGCTTATACTTGGTTTAGAGCCCAACCCCCACTTTCCCCCACTCTCCAGCCTAGGCATGCCATCAGGGAAGACAAGCTAAGGGATTCTTTTAGAACCCAGGCGCTGCTGTCATTTGGAGGAGCCTCCCCACAATCAGGATACCTGAGCACGTCTCCGTGTGTGTGCTGGAGGTGGGGAAACAGATTCCACGCATCTTTATGGGGCACAGGTGTTCCAAGGTTGGGGAAGTAATTTAAAACCCTCCACTACCCACAGAGACGCACTCGCTAATACTTGGCTTTAGAGCCCATCCCCCACCATCGCTTACTGCTAGGCCTAGGAAAACACTTAGGGAAGTCAAGCTAAGGGATTCTCTTACAACCCAGGTGCTGCTGTCTGTTGGAGGAACCTCCCCACACTCAGAACCCCAGAACACTTCTTCCTGTGTGTGCTGGACGTGGGGAAACATAGCACACGCATTTTTCAGGGGTCACAGTAATTCCCAAGTTGTGGGTTGTAGTTTAAACATCTCCACTACCCATGGAGAGGCACACGCTAATACTTAGTTTTAGATCCCAAATCCCACTTTCAACCACACACTGGCCTAGGCAAACCATCAGGGAAGACAAGCAAAAGGATTCTATTCAAACCAAGACGCTGATGTCAGTTGGAGGAACTACCCCACCCTCAGGATACTGGAACCCAACCTTGTGTGGTGGGGAGATTTGAAGCCCCACTCCACGCAGATGAATGGGTGCTCAGGTGTTTCCCTTTATGGAGAATTCATCTAAATACTTCCTCAGTCCATCGGGGACACTCGCTACTATTTGGCCTCAAAGCCCAACCCCCAGGTTTCTCTCAGAGTCAGTCCTAGGGAAACACTCAGGGATTACAAGCTAAGGGATTCTATTAGAACCCAGACGCTTCTGTCACCTGAAATTGCCAGCCCACACTCAGGATAGCAGAAAACTTCTTCATGTGTGTTCTGGTGGTGGGGATACAGAGTCCACGCTTTTTTCAAGGAGCACAGGTATTCCCATGTTGTGGGCTTTTGGTTAATAACCTCCAAATCCCATGGAGAAGCACTCGCTAATACTTGGATTTAGAGCCCAACCCACCCTTTCCCCAGCACTCCGTATCAGGCAACCAAACAGGGTAGACAAGTTAAGCGATTTTATAAGAACCAAGGCCCTGCTCTCAGTTGGAGGAGGCTGCCCACTCTCAGGATAACTGTGCAAGTGTTCGTGTGTGTGCTGGAGGTGTGGAAACAGACTCCACGGATCTTTATGGGGGCACAGGTGTTCCCAGGTTAGGGATGTAGTTTAAACACCTCCACAAACCATAGAGAGGTCATCGCAAATACTTGGTTTTGGAGCCCAAACCACACTTTCCCCCGCACTCCCGCCTAGGCTTTCCATCAGGGAAGACAAGCAAAGGGATTCAATTAGAACCCAGGTGCTGCTGTCACTTGGAGGAACTTCCCTGCACTCAGAATTCCAGAACACATTCTTAGGTGTGGGAGAGATGTGCAGCCCCACTGCACCCAGATGAATGCAGGAAAAGGTCTTCCCTTTAGGGAGAAGTCCTCTAAGTACTTCCTCAATGGATCAGGGGGCACTCACTGCTACGTGGCCTCCAAGCCCAACCCCCAGCTTTCCCTCATGGCCTGGCCTAAAAGAACACTCAGGGAACAGAAGCTAAGGGATACTAATAGAATCCAGGTGCTGCTGTCAGTTTGAGGAACTTCCCCACACTCAGAATACCAGAACACATCTTCGTGTGTGTGCTGGATGTAGGGAAACAGTCAAAGCATCTTTCAGGGGGCACATTTATTCCATGGTTGTGGGTTGTAGGTTAAAAACCCACATCCCATGGATAGGCTCTCGCTTATACTTGGTTTAGAGCCCAACCCCCACTTTCCCCCACTCTCCAGCCTAGGCATGCCATCAGGGAAGACAAGCTAAGGGATTCTTTTAGAACCCAGGCGCTGCTGTCATTTGGAGGAGCCTCCCCACAATCAGGATACCTGAGCACGTCTCCGTGTGTGTGCTGGAGGTGGGGAAACAGATTCCACGCATCTTCATGGGGCACAGGTATTCCAAAGTTGGGGAAGTAATTTAAAACCCTCCACTACCCACAGAGATGCACTCGCTTATACTTGGCTTTAGAGCCCATCCAGCACCATCGCTTACTGCTAGGCCTAGGAAAACACTTAGGGAAGTCAAGCTAAGGGATTGTATTACAACCCAGGTGCTGCTGTCTGTTGGAGGAACCTCCCCACACTCAGAACCCCAGAACACTTCTTCCTGTGTGTGCTGGACGTGGGGAAACATAGCACATGCATTTTTCAGGGGTCACAGTAATTCCCAAGTTGTGGGTTGCAGTTTAAACTTCTCCACTACCCATGGAGAGGCACACGCTAATACTTAGTTTTAGATCCCTAATCCCACTTTCAACTACACACTGGCCTAGGCAAACCATCAGGGAAGACAAGCAAAGGGATTCTATTCAAACCAAGACGCTGATGTCAGTTGGAGGAACTACCCCACCCTCAGGATACTGGAACCCAACCTTGTGTGGTGGGGAGAATTGAAGCCCCACTCCACGCAGATGAATGGGTGCTCAGGTGTTTCCCTTTATGGAGAATTCATCTAAACACTTCCTCAGTCCATCGGGGACACTCGCTACTATTTGGCCTCAAAGCCCAACCCACAGGTTTCTCTCAGAGTCAGTCCTAGGGAAACACTCAGGGATTACAAGCTAAGGGATTCTATTAGAACCCAGCCGCTTCTGTCACCTGAAATTGCCAGCCCACACTCAGGATAGCAGAAAACTTCTTCATGTGTGTTCTGGTGGTGGGGATACAGAGTCCACGCTTTTTTCAAGGAGCACAGGTATTCCCATGTTGTGGGCTTTTGGTTAATAAACTCCAAATCCCATGGAGAAGCACTCGCTAATACTTGGATTTAGAGTCCAACCCACCCTTTCCCCAGCACTCCGTATCAGGCAACCAAACAGGGTAGACAAGTTAAGCGATTTTATAAGAACCAAGGCCCTGCTCTCAGTTGGAGGAGGCTGCCCACTCTCAGGATAACTGTGCAAGTGTTCGTGTGTGTGCTGGAGGTGTGGAAACAGACTCCACGGATCTTTATGGGGGCACAGGTGTTCCCAGGTTAGGGATGTAGTTTAAACACCTCCACAAACCATAGAGAGGTCATCGCAAATACTTGGTTTTGGAGCCCAAACCACACTTTCCCCCGCACTCCCACCTAGGCTTTCCATCAGGGAAGACAAGCAAAGGGATTCAATTAGAACCCAGGCGCTGCTGTCAGTTGGAGGAACTTCCCTGCACTCAGAATTCCAGAACACATTCTTAGGTGTGGGAGAGATGTACAGCCCCAATGCACCCAGATGAATGCAGGAAAAGGTGTTCCGTTTAGGGAGAAATCCTCTAAGTACTTCCTCAATGGATCAGGGGGCACTCACTGCTACGTGGCCTCCAAGCCCAACCCCCAGCTTTCCCTCATGGCCTGGCCTAAAAGAACACTCAGGGAACAGAAGCTAAGGGATACTAATAGAATCCAGGTGCTGCTGTCAGTTTGAGGAACATCCCCACACTCGGAATACAAGAACACATCTTCGTGTGTGTGCTGGATGTAGGGAAACAGTCAAAGCATCTTTCAGGGGGCACATTTATTCCATGGTTGTGGGTTGTAGGTTAAAAACCCACATCCCATGGATAGGCTCTCGCTTATACTTGGTTTAGAGCCCAACCCCCACTTTCCCCCACTCTCCAGCCTAGGCATGCCATCAGGGAAGACAAGCTAAGGGATTCTTTTAGAACCCAGGCGCTGCTGTCATTTGGAGGAGCCTCCCCACAATCAGGATACCTGAGCACGTCTCCGTGTGTGTGCTGGAGGTGGGGAAACAGATTCCACGCATCTTTATGGGGCACAGGTGTTCCAAGGTTGGGGAAGTAGTTTAAAACCCTCCACTACCCACAGAGATGCACACGCTAATACTTGGCTTTAGAGCCCATCCAGCACCATCGCTTACAGCTAGGCCTAGGATGACACTTAGGGAAGTCAAGCTAAGGGATTCTATTACAACCCAGGTGCTGCTGTCGGTTGGAGGAACCTCCCCACACTCAGAACCCCAGAACACTTCTTCCTGTGTGTGCTGGACGTGGGGAAACATAGCACACGCATTTTTCAGGGGTCACAGTAATTCCCAAGTTGTGGGTTGTAGTTTAAACATCTCCACTACCCATGGAGAGGCACACGCTAATACTTAGTTTTAGATCCCAAATCCCACTTTCAACCACACACTGGCCTAGGCAAACCATCAGGGAAGACAAGCAAAGGGATTCTATTCAAACCAAGACGCTGATGTCAGTTGGAGGAACTACCCCACCCTCAGGATACTGGAACCCAACCTTGTGTGGTGGGGAGATTTGAAGCCCCACTCCACGCAGATGAATGGGTGCTCAGGTGTTTCCCTTTATGGAGAATTCATCTAAATACTTCCTCAGTCCATCGGGGACACTCGCTACTATTTGGCCTCAAAGCCCAACCCCCAGGTTTCTCTCAGAGTCAGTCCTAGGGAAACACTCAGGGATTACAAGCTAAGGGATTCTATTAGAACCCAGCCGCTTCTGTCACCTGAAATTGCCAGCCCACACTCAGGATAGCAGAAAACTTCTTCATGTGTGTTCTGGTGGTGGGGATACAGAGTCCACGCTTTTTTCAAGGAGCACAGGTATTCCCATGTTGTGGGCTTTTGGTTAATAACCTCCAAATCCCATGGAGAAGCACTCGCTAATACTTGGATTTAGAGCCCAACCCACCCTTTCCCCAGCACTCCGTATCAGGCAACCAAACAGGGTAGACAAGTTAAGCGATTTTATAAGAACCAAGGCCCTGCTCTCAGTTGGAGGAGGCTGCCCACTCTCAGGATAACTGTGCAAGTTTTCGTGTGTGTGCTGGAGGTGTGGAAACAGACTCCACGGATCTTTATGGGGGCACAGGTGTTCCCAGGTTAGGGATGAAGTTTAAACACCTCCACAAACCATAGAGAGGTCATCGCAAATACTTGGTTTTGGAGCCCAAACCACACTTTCCCCCGCACTCCCGCCTAGGCTTTCCATCAGGGAAGACAAGCAAAGGGATTCAATTAGAACCCAGGCACTGCTGTCAGTTGGAGGAACTTCCCTGCACTCAGAATTCCAGAACAAATTCTTAGGTGTGGGAGAGATGTGCAGCCCCACTGCACCCAGATGTATGCAGGAAAAGGTGTTCCCTTTAGGGAGAATCCTCTAAGTACTTCCTGCATGAATCAGGGAGCACTCACTGCTACGTGGCCTCCAAGCCCAACCCCCAGCTTTCCCTCATGGCCTGGCCTCAAAGAACACTCAGGGAACAGAAGCTAAGGGATACTAATAGAATCCAGGTGCTGCTGTCAGTTTGAGGAACATCCCCACACTCAGAATACAAGAACACATCTTCGTGTGTGTGCTGGATGTAGGGAAACAGTCAAAGCATCTTTCAGGGGGCACATTTATTCCATGGTTGTGGGTTGTAGGTTAAAAACCCACATCCCATGGATAGGCTCTCGCTTATACTTGGTTTAGAGCCCAACCCACACTTTCCCCCACTCTCCAGCCTAGGCATGCCATCAGGGAAGACAAGCTAAGGAATTCCTTTAGGACCCAGGCGCTGCTGTCATTTGGAGGAGCCTCCCCACAATCAGGATACCTGAGCACGTCTCCGTGTGTGTGCTGGAGGTGGGGAAACAGATTCCACGCATCTTTATGGGGCACAGGTGTTCCAAGGTTGGGGAAGTAATTTAAAACCCTCCACTACCCACAGAGATGCACTCGCTAATACTTGGCTTTAGAGCCCATCCCTCACCATCGCTTACTGCTAGGCCTAGGAAAACACTTAGGGAAGTCAAGCTAAGGGATTCTATTACAACCCAGGTGCTGCTGTCTGTTGGAGGAACCTCCCCACACTCAGAACCCCAGAACACTTCTTCCTGTGTGTGCTGGACGTGGGGAAACATAGCACATGCATTTTTCAGGGGTCACAGTAATTCCCAAGTTGTGGGTTGTAGTTTAAACATCTCCACTACCCATGGAGATGCACACGCTAATACTTAGTTTTAGATCCCAAATCCCACTTTCAACCACACACTGGCCTAGGCAAACCATCAGGGAAGACAAGCAAAGGGATTCTATTCAAACCAAGACGCTGATGTCAGTTGGAGGAACTACCCCACCCTCAGGATACTGGAACCCAACCTTGTGTGGTGGGGAGAATTGAAGCCCCACTCCACGCAGATGAATGGGTGCTCAGGTGTTTCCCTTTATGGAGAATTCATCTAAACACTTTCTCAGTCCATCGGGGACACTCGCTACTATTTGGCCTCAAAGCCCAACCCACAGGTTTCTCTCAGAGTCAGTCCTAGGGAAACAGTCAGGGATTACAAGCTAAGGGATTCTATTAGAACCCAGCCGCTTCTGTCACCTGAAATTGCCAGCCCACACTCAGGATAGCAGAAAACTTCTTCATGTGTGTTCTGGTGGTGGGGATACAGAGTCCACGCTTTTTCCAAGGAGCACAGGTATTACCATGTTGTGGGCTTTTGGTTAATAAACTCCAAAACCCATGGAGAAGCACTCGCTAATACTTGGATTTAGAGTCCAACCCACCCTTTCCCCAGCACTCCGTATCAGGCAACCAAACAGGGTAGAGAAGTTAAGCGATTTTATAAGAACCAAGGCCCTGCTCTCAGTTGGAGGAGGCTGCCCACTCTCAGGATAACTGTGCAAGTGTTCGTGTGTGTGCTGGAGGTGTGGAAACAGACTCCACGGATCTTTATGGGGGCACAGGTGTTCCCAGGTTAGGGATGTAGTTTAAACACCTCCACAAACCATAGAGAGGTCATCGCAAATACTTGGTTTTGGAGCCCAAACCACACTTTCAACCGCACTCCCGCCTAGGCTTTCCATCAGGGAAGACAAGCAAAGGGATTCAATTAGAACCCAGGCGCTGCTGTCAGTTGGAGGAACTTCCCTGCACTCAGAATTCCAGAACACATTCTTAGGTGTGGGAGAGATGTACAGCCCCAATGCACCCAGATGAATGCAGGAAAAATGTGTTCCCTTTAGGGAGAAGTCCTCTAAGTACTTCCTCAATGGATCAGGGGGCACTCACTGCTACGTGGCCACCAAGCCCAACCCCCAGCTTTTCCTCATGGCCTGGCCTAAAAGAACACTCAGGGAACAGAAGCTAAGGGATACTAATAGAATCCAGGTGCTGCTGCCAGTTTGAGGAAAATCCCCACACTCAGAATACAAGAACACATCTTCGTGTGTGTGCTGGATGTAGGGAAACAGTCAAAGCATCTTTCAGGGGGCACATTTATTCCATGGTTGTGGGTTGTAGGTTAAAATCCCACATCCCATGGATAGGCTCTCGCTTATACTTGGTTTAGAGCCCAACCCCCAATTTCCCCCACTCTCCAGCCTAGCCATGCCATCAGGGAAGACAAGCTAAGGGATTCTTTTAGAACCCAGGCGCTGCTGTCATTTGGAGGAGCCTCCCCACAATCAGGATACCTGAGCACGTCTCCGTGTGTGTGCTGGAGGTGGGGAAAGAGATTCCACGCATCTTTATGGGGCACAGGTGTTCCAAGGTTGGGGAAGTAGTTTAAAACCCTCCACTACCCACAGAGATGCACTCGCTAATACTTGGCTTTAGAGCCCATCCCCCACCATCGCTTACTGCTAGGCCTAGGAAAACACTTAGGTAAGTCAAGCTAAGGGATTCTATTACAACCCAGGTGCTGCTGTCTGTTGGAGGAACCTCCCCACACTCAGAACCCCAGAACACTTCTTCCTGTGTGTGCTGGACGTGGGGAAACATAGCACATGCATTTTTCAGGGGTCACAGTAATTCCCAAGTTGTGGGTTGTAGTTTAAACTTCTCCACTACCCATGGAGAGGCACACGCTAATACTTAGTTTTAGATCCCAAATCCCACTTTCAACCACACACTGGCCTAGGCAAACCATCAGGGAAGACAAGCAAAGGGATTCTATTCAAACCAAGACGCTGATGTCAGTTGGAGGAACTACCCCACCCTCAGGATACTGGAACCCAACCTTGTGTGGTGGGGAGATTTGAAGCCCCACTCCACGCAGATGAATGGGTGCTCAGGTGTTTCCCTTTATGGAGAATTCATCTAAACACTTCCTCACTCCATCGGGGACACTCGCTACTATTTGGCCTCAAAGCCCAACCCCCAGGTTTCTCTCAGAGTCAGTCCTAGGGAAACACTCAGGGATTACAAGCTAAGGGATTCTATTAGAACCCAGCCGCTTCTGTCACCTGAAATTGCCAGCCCACACTCAGGATAGCAGAAAACTTCTTCATGTGTGTTCTGGTGGTGGGGATACAGAGTCCACGCTTTTTTCAAGGAGCACAGGTATTCCCATGTTGTGGGCTTTTGGTTAATAACCTCCAAATCCCATGGAGAAGCACTCGCTAATACTTGGATTTAGAGCCCAACCCACCCTTTCCCCAGCACTCCGTATCAGGCAACCAAACAGGGTAGACAAGTTAAGCGATTTTATAAGAACCAAGGCCCTGCTCTCAGTTGGAGGAGGCTGCCCACTCTCAGGATAACTGTGCAAGTGTTCGTGTGTGTGCTGGAGGTGTGGAAAGAGACTCCACGGATCTTTAAGGGGGCACAGGTGTTCCCAGGTTAGGGATGTAGTTTAAACACCTCCACAAACCATAGAGAGGTCATCGCAAATACTTGGTTTTGGAGCCCAAACCACACTTTCCCCCGCACTCCCGCCTAGGCTTTCCATCAGGGAAGACAAGCAAAGGGATTCAATTAGAACCCAGGCGCTGCTGTCAGTTGGAGGAACTTCCCTGCACTCAGAATTCCAGAACACATTCTTAGGTGTGGGAGAGATGTGCAGCCCCACTGCACCCAGATGAATGGAGGAAAAGGTGTTCTGCTTAGGGAGAAGTCCTCTAAGTAATTCCTCAATGGATCAGGGGGCACTCACTGCTACGTGGCCTCCAAGCCCAACCCCCAGCTTTCCCTCATGGCCTGGTCTAAGAGAACACTCAGGGAACAGAAGCTAAGGGATACTAATAGAATCCAGGTGCTGCTGTCAGTTTGAGGAACTTCCCTACACTCAGAATACCAGAACACATTTTCGTGTGTGTGCTGGATGTAGGGAAACAGTCAAAGCATCTTTCAGGGGGCACATTTATTCCATGGTTGTGGGTTGTAGGTTAAAAACCCACATCCCATGGATAGGCTCTCGCTTATACTTGGTTTAGAGCCCAACCCCCACTTTCCCCCACTCTCCAGCCTAGGCATGCCATCAGGGAAGGCAAGCTAAGGGATTCTTTAAGAACCCAGGCGCTGCTGTCATTTGGAGGAGCCTCCCCACAATCAGGATACCTGAGCACGTCTCCGTGTGTGTGCTGGAGGTGGGGAAACAGATTCCACGCATCTTTATGGGGCACAGGTGTTCCAAGGTTGGGGAAGTAGTTTAAAACCCTCCACTACCCACAGAGATGCACTCGCTAATACTTGGCTTTAGAGCCCATCCCCCACCATCGCTTACTGCTAGGCCTAGGAAAACACTTAGGGAAGTCAAGCTAAGGGATTCTATTACAACCCAGGTGCTGCTGTCTGTTGGAGGAACCTCCCCACACTCAGAACCCCAGAACACTTCTTCCTGTGTGTGCTGGACGTGGGGAAACATAGCACACGCATTTTTCAGGGGTCACAGTAGTTCCCAAGTTGTGGGTTGTAGTTTAAACATCTCCACTACCCATGGAGAGGCACACGCTAATACTTAGTTTTAGATCCCAAATCCCACTTTCAACCACACACTGGCCTAGGCAAACCATCAGGGAAGACAAACAAAGGGATTCTATTCAAACCAAGACGCTGATGTCAGTTGGAGGAACTACCCCACCCTCAGGATACTGGAACCCAACCTTGTGTGGTGGGGAGATTTGAAGCCCCACTCCACGCAGATGAATGGGTGCTCAGGTGTTTCCCTTTATGGAGAATTCATCTAAATACTTCCTCAGTCCATCGGGGACACTCGCTACTATTTGGCCTCAAAGCCCAACCCCCAGGTTTCTCTCAGAGTCAGTCCTAGGGAAACACTCAGGGATTACAAGCTAAGGGATTCTATTAGAACCCAGACGCTTCTGTCACCTGAAATTGCCAGCCCACACTCAGGATAGCAGAAAACTTCTTCATGTGTGTTCTGGTGGTGGGGATACAGAGTCCACGCTTTTTTCAAGGAGCACAGGTATTCCCATGTTGTGGGCTTTTGGTTAATAACCTCCAAATCCCATGGAGAAGCACTCGCTAATACTTGGATTTAGAGCCCAACCCACCCTTTCCCCAGCACTCCGTATCAGGCAACCAAACAGGGTAGACAAGTTAAGCGATTTTATAAGAACCAAGGCCCTGCTCTCAGTTGGAGGAGGCTGCCCACTCTCAGGATAACTGTGCAAGTGTTCGTGTGTGTGCTGGAGGTGTGGAAACAGACTCCACGGATCTTTATGGGGGCACAGGTGTTCCCAGGTTAGGGATGTAGTTTAAACACCTCCACAAACCATAGAGAGGTCATCGCAAATACTTGGTTTTGGAGCCCAAACCACACTTTCCCCCGCACTCCCGCCTAGGCTTTCCATCAGGGAAGACAAGCAAAGGGATTCAATTAGAACCCAGGTGCTGCTGTCACTTGGAGGAACTTCCCTGCACTCAGAATTCCAGAACACATTCTTAGGTGTGGGAGAGATGTGCAGCCCCACTGCACCCAGATGAATGCAGGAAAAGGTCTTCCCTTTAGGGAGAAGTCCTCTAAGTACTTCCTCAATGGATCAGGGGGCACTCACTGCTACGTGGCCACCAAGCCCAACCCCCAGCTTTCCCTCATGGCCTGGCCTAAAAGAACACTCAGGGAACAGAAGCTAAGGGATACTAATAGAATCCAGGTGCTGCTGTCAGTTTGAGGAACATCCCCACACTCAGAATACAAGAACACATCTTCGTGTGTGTGCTGGATGTAGGGAAACAGTCAAAGCATCTTTCAGGGGGCACATTTATTCCATGGTTGAGGGTTGTAGGTTAAAAACCCACATCCCTTGGATAGGCTCTCGCTTATACTTGGTTTAGAGCCCAACCCCCACTTTCCCCCACTCTCCAGCCTAGGCATGCCATCAGGGAAGACAAGCTAAGGGATTCTTTTAGAACCCAGGCGCTGCTGTCATTTGGAGGAGCCTCCCCACAATCAGGATACCTGAGCACGTCTCCGTGTGTGTGCTGGAGGTGGGGAAACAGATTCCACGCATCTTTATGGGGCACAGGTGTTCCAAGGTTGGGGAAGTAATTTAAAACCCTCCACTACCCACAGAGACGCACTCGCTAATACTTGGCTTTAGAGCCCATCCCCCACCATCGCTTACTGCTAGGCCTAGGAAAACACTTAGGGAAGTCAAGCTAAGGGATTCTCTTACAACCCAGGTGCTGCTGTCTGTTGGAGGAACCTCCCCACACTCAGAACCCCAGAACACTTCTTCCTGTGTGTGCTGGACGTGGGGAAACATAGCACACGCATTTTTCAGGGGTCACAGTAATTCCCAAGTTGTGGGTTGTAGTTTAAACATCTCCACTACCCATGGAGAGGCACACGCTAATACTTAGTTTTAGATCCCAAATCCCACTTTCAACCACACACTGGCCTAGGCAAACCATCAGGGAAGACAAGCAAATGGATTCTATTCAAACCAAGACGCTGATGTCAGTTGGAGGAACTACCCCACCCTCAGGATACTGGAACCCAACCTTGTGTGGTGGGGAGATTTGAAGCCCCACTCCACGCAGATGAATGGGTGCTCAGGTGTTTCCCTTTATGGAGAATTCATCTAAATACTTCCTCAGTCCATCGGGGACACTCGCTACTATTTGGCCTCAAAGCCCAACCCCCAGGTTTCTCTCAGAGTCAGTCCTAGGGAAACACTCAGGGATTACAAGCTAAGGGATTCTATTAGAACCCAGCCGCTTCTGTCACCTGAAATTGCCAGCCCACACTCAGGATAGCAGAAAACTTCTTCATGTGTGTTCTGGTGGTGGGGATACAGAGTCCACGCTTTTTTCAAGGAGCACAGGTATTCCCATGTTGTGGGCTTTTGGTTAATAACCTCCAAATCCCATGGAGAAGCACTCGCTAATACTTGGATTTAGAGCCCAACCCACCCTTTCCCCAGCACTCCGTATCAGGCAACCAAACAGGGTAGACAAGTTAAGCGATTTTATAAGAACCAAGGCCCTGCTCTCTGTTGGAGGAGGCTGCCCACTCTCAGGATAACTGTGCAAGTGTTCGTGTGTGTGCTGGAGGTGTGGAAACAGGCTCCACGGATCTTTATGGGGGCACAGGTGTTCCCAGGTTAGGGATGTAGTTTAAACACCTCCACAAACCATAGAGAGGTCATCGCAAATACTTGGTTTTGGAGCCCAAACCACACTTTCCCCCGCACTCCCGCCTAGGCTTTCCATCAGGGAAGACAAGCAAAGGGATTCAATTAGAACCCAGGCGCTGCTGTCAGTTGGAGGAACTTCCCTGCACTCAGAATTCCAGAACACATTCTTAGGTGTGGGAGAGATGTGCAGCCCCACTGCACCCAGATGAATGCAGGAAAAGGTGTTCCGTTTAGGGAGAAGTCCTCTAAGTACTTCCTCAATGGATCAGGGGGCACTCACTGCTACGTGGCCTCCAAGCCCAACCCCCAGCTTTCCCTCATGGCCTGGCCTAAAAGAACACTCAGGGAACAGAAGCTAAGGGATACTAATAGAATCCAGGTGCTGCTGTCAGTTTGAGGAACATCCCCACACTCGGAATACAAGAACACATCTTCGTGTGTGTGCTGGATGTAGGGAAACAGTCAAAGCATCTTTCAGGGGGCACATTTATTCCATGGTTGTGGGTTGTAGGTTAAAAACCCACATCCCATGGATAGGCTCTCGCTTATACTTGGTTTAGAGCCCAACCCCCACTTTCCCCCACTCTCCAGCCTAGGCATGCCATCAGGGAAGACAAGCTAAGGGATTCTTTTAGAACCCAGGCGCTGCTGTCATTTGGAGGAGCCTCCCCACAATCAGGATACCTGAGCACGTCTCCGTGTGTGTGCTGGAGGTGGGGAAACAGATTCCACGCATCTTTATGGGGCACAGGTGTTCCAAGGTTGGGGAAGTAGTTTAAAACCCTCCACTACCCACAGAGATGCACACGCTAATACTTGGCTTTAGAGCCCATCCAGCACCATCGCTTACTGCTAGGCCTAGGAAGACACTTAGGGAAGTCAAGCTAAGGGATTCTATTACAACCCAGGTGCTGCTGTCTGTTGGAGGAACCTCCCCACACTCAGAACCCCAGAACACTTCTTCCTGTGTGTGCTGGACGTGGGGAAACATAGCACACGCATTTTTCAGGGGTCACAGTAATTCCCAAGTTGTGGGTTGTAGTTTAAACATCTCCACTACCCATGGAGAGGCACACGCTAATACTTAGTTTTAGATCCCAAATCCCACTTTCAACCACACACTGGCCTAGGCAAACCATCAGGGAAGACAAGCAAAGGGATTCTATTCAAACCAAGACGCTGATGTCAGTTGGAGGAACTACCCGACCCTCAGGATACTGGAACCCAACCTTGTGTGGTGGGGAGATTTGAAGCCCCACTCCACGCAGATGAATGGGTGCTCAGGTGTTTCCCTTTATGGAGAATTCATCTAAATACTTCCTCAGTCCATCGGGGACACTCGCTACTATTTGGCCTCAAAGCCCAACCCCCAGGTTTCTCTCAGAGTCAGTCCTAGGGAAACACTCAGGGATTACAAGCTAAGGGATTCTATTAGAACCCAGCCGCTTCTGTCACCTGAAATTGCCAGCCCACACTCAGGATAGCAGAAAACTTCTTCATGTGTGTTCTGGTGGTGGGGATACAGAGTCCACGCTTTTTTCAAGGAGCACAGGTATTCCCATGTTGTGGGCTTTTGGTTAATAACCTCCAAATCCCATGGAGAAGCACTCGCTAATACTTGGATTTAGAGCCCAACCCACCCTTTCCCCAGCACTCCGTATCAGGCAACCAAACAGGGTAGACAAGTTAAGCGATTTTATAAGAACCAAGGCCCTGCTCTCAGTTGGAGGAGGCTGCCCACTCTCAGGATAACTGTGCAAGTGTTCGTGTGTGTGCTGGAGGTGTGGAAACAGACTCCACGGATCTTTATGGGGGCACAGGTGTTCCCAGGTTAGGGATGAAGTTTAAACACCTCCACAAACCATAGAGAGGTCATCGCAAATACTTGGTTTTGGAGCCCAAACCACACTTTCCCCCGCACTCCCGCCTAGGCTTTCCATCAGGGAAGACAAGCAAAGGGATTCAATTAGAACCCAGGCGCTGCTGTCAGTTGGAGGAACTTCCCTGCACTCAGAATTCCAGAACAAATTCTTAGGTGTGGGAGAGATGTGCAGCCCCACTGCACCCAGATGAATGCAGGAAAAGGTGTTCCCTTTAGGGAGAATCCTCTAAGTACTTCCTCCATGAATCAGGGAGCACTCACAGCTACGTGGCCTCCAAGCCCAACCCCCAGCTTTCCCTCATGGCCTGGCCTCAAAGAACACTCAGGGAACAGAAGCTAAGGGATACTAATAGAATCCAGGTGCTGCTGTCAGTTTGAGGAACTTCCCCACACTCAGAATACCAGAACACATCTTCGTGTGTGTGCTGGATGTAGGGAAACAGTCAAAGCATCTTTCAGGGGGCACATTTATTCCATGGTTGTGGGTTGTAGGTTAAAAACCCACATCCCATGGATAGGCTCTCGCTTATACTTGGTTTAGAGCCCAACCCCCACTTTCCCCCACTCTCCAGCCTAGGCATGCCATCAGGGAAGACAAGCTAAGGGATTCTTTTAGAACCCAGGCGCTGCTGTCATTTGGAGGAGCCTCCCCACAATCAGGATACCTGAGCACGTCTCCGTGTGTGTGCTGGAGGTGGGGAAACAGATTCCACGCATCTTCATGGGGCACAGGTATTCCAAGGTTGGGGAAGTAATTTAAAACCCTCCACTACCCACAGAGATGCACTCGCTAATACTTGGCTTTAGAGCCCATCCAGCACCATCGCTTACTGCTAGGCCTAGGAAAACACTTAGGGAAGTCAAGCTAAGGGATTGTATTACAACCCAGGTGCTGCTGTCTGTTGGAGGAACCTCCCCACACTCAGAACCCCAGAACACTTCTTCCTGTGTGTGCTGGACGTGGGGAAACATAGCACATGCATTTTTCAGGGGTCACAGTAATTCCCAAGTTGTGGGTTGCAGTTTAAACTTCTCCACTACCCATGGAGAGGCACACGCTAATACTTAGTTTTAGATCCCAAATCCCACTTTCAACCACACACTGGCCTAGGCAAACCATCAGGGAAGACAAGCAAAGGGATTCTATTCAAACCAAGACGCTGATGTCAGTTGGAGGAACTACCCCACCCTCAGGATACTGGAACCCAACCTTGTGTGGTGGGGAGAATTGAAGCCCCACTCCACGCAGATGAATGGGTGCTCAGGTGTTTCCCTTTATGGAGAATTCATCTAAACACTTCCTCAGTCCATCGGGGACACTCGCTACTATTTGGCCTCAAAGCCCAACCCACAGGTTTCTCTCAGAGTCAGTCCTAGGGAAACACTCAGGGATTACAAGCTAAGGGATTCTATTAGAACCCAGCCGCTTCTGTCACCTGAAATTGCCAGCCCACACTCAGGATAGCAGAAAACTTCTTCATGTGTGTTCTGGTGGTGGGGATACAGAGTCCACGCTTTTTTCAAGGAGCACAGGTATTCCCATGTTGTGGGCTTTTGGTTAATAAACTCCAAATCCCATGGAGAAGCACTCGCTAATACTTGGATTTAGAGTCCAACCCACCCTTTCCCCAGCACTCCGTATCAGGCAACCAAACAGGGTAGACAAGTTAAGCGATTTTATAAGAACCAAGGCCCTACTCTCAGTTGGAGGAGGCTGCCCACTCTCAGGATAACTGTGCAAGTGTTCGTGTGTGTGCTGGAGGTGTGGAAACAGACTCCACGAATCTTTATGGGGGCACAGGTGTTCCCAGGTTAGGGATGTAGTTTAAACACCTCCACAAACCATAGAGAGGTCATCGCAAATACTTGGTTTTGGAGCCCAAACCACACTTTCCCCCGCACTCCCACCTAGGCTTTCCATCAGGGAAGACAAGCAAAGGGATTCAATTTGAACCCAGGCGCTGCTGTCAGTTGGAGGAACTTCCCTGCACTCAGAATTCCAGAACACATTCTTAGGTGTGGGAGAGATGTACAGCCCCAATGCACCCAGATGAATGCAGGAAAAGGTGTTCCCTTTAGGGAGAAGTCCTCTAAGTACTTCCTCAATGGATCAGGGGGCACTCACTGCTACGTGGCCACCAAGCCCAACCCCCAGCTTTCCCTCATGGCCTGGCCTAAAAGAACACTCAGGGAACAGAAGCTAAGGGATACTAATAGAATCCAGGTGCTGCTGTCAGTTTGAGGAACATCCCCACACTCAGAATACAAGAACACATCTTCGTGTGTGTGCTGGATGTAGGGAAACAGTCAAAGCATCTTTCAGGGGGCACATTTATTCCATGGTTGAGGGTTGTAGGTTAAAAACCCACATCCCTTGGATAGGCTCTCGCTTATACTTGGTTTAGAGCCCAACCCCCACTTTCCCCCACTCTCCAGCCTAGGCATGCCATCAGGGAAGACAAGCTAAGGGATTCTTTTAGAACCCAGGCGCTGCTGTCATTTGGAGGAGCCTCCCCACAATCAGGATACCTGAGCACGTCTCCGTGTGTGTGCTGGAGGTGGGGAAACAGATTCCACGCATCTTTATGGGGCACAGGTGTTCCAAGGTTGGGGAAGTAATTTAAAACCCTCCACTACCCACAGAGACGCACTCGCTAATACTTGGCTTTAGAGCCCATCCCCCACCATCGCTTACTGCTAGGCCTAGGAAAACACTTAGGGAAGTCAAGCTAAGGGATTCTCTTACAACCCAGGTGCTGCTGTCTGTTGGAGGAACCTCCCCACACTCAGAACCCCAGAACACTTCTTCCTGTGTGTGCTGGACGTGGGGAAACATAGCACACGCATTTTTCAGGGGTCACAGTAATTCCCAAGTTGTGGGTTGTAGTTTAAACATCTCCACTACCCATGGAGAGGCACACGCTAATACTTAGTTTTAGATCCCAAATCCCACTTTCAACCACACACTGGCCTAGGCAAACCATCAGGGAAGACAAGCAAATGGATTCTATTCAAACCAAGACGCTGATGTCAGTTGGAGGAACTACCCCACCCTCAGGATACTGGAACCCAACCTTGTGTGGTGGGGAGATTTGAAGCCCCACTCCACGCAGATGAATGGGTGCTCAGGTGTTTCCCTTTATGGAGAATTCATCTAAATACTTCCTCAGTCCATCGGGGACACTCGCTACTATTTGGCCTCAAAGCCCAACCCCCAGGTTTCTCTCAGAGTCAGTCCTAGGGAAACACTCAGGGATTACAAGCTAAGGGATTCTATTAGAACCCAGCCGCTTCTGTCACCTGAAATTGCCAGCCCACACTCAGGAGAGCAGAAAACTTCTTCATGTGTGTTCTGGTGGTGGGGATACAGAGTCCACGCTTTTTTCAAGGAGCACAGGTATTCCCATGTTGTGGGCTTTTGGTTAATAACCTCCAAATCCCATGGAGAAGCACTCGCTAATACTTGGATTTAGAGCCCAACCCACCCTTTCCCCAGCACTCCGTATCAGGCAACCAAACAGGGTAGACAAGTTAAGCGATTTTATAAGAACCAAGGCCCTGCTCTCAGTTGGAGGAGGCTGCCCACTCTCAGGATAACTGTGCAAGTGTTCGTGTGTGTGCTGGAGGTGTGGAAACAGGCTCCACGGATCTTTATGGGGGCACAGGTGTTCCCAGGTTAGGGATGTAGTTTAAACACCTCCACAAACCATAGAGAGGTCATCGCAAATACTTGGTTTTGGAGCCCAAACCACACTTTCCCCCGCACTCCCGCCTAGGCTTTCCATCAGGGAAGACAAGCAAAGGGATTCAATTAGAACCCAGGCGCTGCTGTCAGTTGGAGGAACTTCCCTGCACTCAGAATTCCAGAACACATTCTTAGGTGTGGGAGAGATGTGCAGCCCCACTGCACCCAGATGAATGCAGGAAAAGGTGTTCCGTTTAGGGAGAAGTCCTCTAAGTACTTCCTCAATGGATCAGGGGGCACTCACTGCTACGTGGCCTCCAAGCCCAACCCCCAGCTTTCCCTCATGGCCTGGCCTAAAAGAACACTCAGGGAACAGAAGCTAAGGGATACTAATAGAATCCAGGTGCTGCTGTCAGTTTGAGGAACATCCCCACACTCGGAATACAAGAACACATCTTCGTGTGTGTGCTGGATGTAGGGAAACAGTCAAAGCATCTTTCAGGGGGCACATTTATTCCATGGTTGTGGGTTGTAGGTTAAAAACCCACATCCCATGGATAGGCTCTCGCTTATACTTGGTTTAGAGCCCAACCCCCACTTTCCCCCACTCTCCAGCCTAGGCATGCCATCAGGGAAGACAAGCTAAGGGATTCTTTTAGAACCCAGGCGCTGCTGTCATTTGGAGGAGCCTCCCCACAATCAGGATACCTGAGCACGTCTCCGTGTGTGTGCTGGAGGTGGGGAAACAGATTCCACGCATCTTTATGGGGCACAGGTGTTCCAAGGTTGGGGAAGTAGTTTAAAACCCTCCACTACCCACAGAGATGCACACGCTAATACTTGGCTTTAGAGCCCATCCAGCACCATCGCTTACTGCTAGGCCTAGGAAGACACTTAGGGAAGTCAAGCTAAGGGATTCTATTACAACCCAGGTGCTGCTGTCTGTTGGAGGAACCTCCCCACACTCAGAACCCCAGAACACTTCTTCCTGTGTGTGCTGGACGTGGGGAAACATAGCACACGCATTTTTCAGGGGTCACAGTAATTCCCAAGTTGTGGGTTGTAGTTTAAACATCTCCACTACCCATGGAGAGGCACACGCTAATACTTAGTTTTAGATCCCAAATCCCACTTTCAACCACACACTGGCCTAGGCAAACCATCAGGGAAGACAAGCAAAGGGATTCTATTCAAACCAAGACGCTGATGTCAGTTGGAGAAACTACCCGACCCTCAGGATACTGGAACCCAACCTTGTGTGGTGGGGAGATTTGAAGCCCCACTCCACGCAGATGAATGGGTGCTCAGGTGTTTCCCTTTATGGAGAATTCATCTAAATACTTCCTCAGTCCATCGGGGACACTCGCTACTATTTGGCCTCAAAGCCCAACCCCCAGGTTTCTCTCAGAGTCAGTCCTAGGGAAACACTCAGGGATTACAAGCTAAGGGATTCTATTAGAACCCAGCCGCTTCTGTCACCTGAAATTGCCAGCCCACACTCAGGATAGCAGAAAACTTCTTCATGTGTGTTCTGGTGGTGGGGATACAGAGTCCACGCTTTTTTCAAGGAGCACAGGTATTCCCATGTTGTGGGCTTTTGGTTAATAACCTCCAAATCCCATGGAGAAGCACTCGCTAATACTTGGATTTAGAGCCCAACCCACCCTTTCCCCAGCACTCCGTATCAGGCAACCAAACAGGGTAGACAAGTTAAGCGATTTTATAAGAACCAAGGCCCTGCTCTCAGTTGGAGGAGGCTGCCCACTCTCAGGATAACTGTGCAAGTGTTCGTGTGTGTGCTGGAGGTGTGGAAACAGACTCCACGGATCTTTATGGGGGCACAGGTGTTCCCAGGTTAGGGATGAAGTTTAAACACCTCCACAAACCATAGAGAGGTCATCGCAAATACTTGGTTTTGGAGCCCAAACCACACTTTCCCCCGCACTCCCGCCTAGGCTTTCCATCAGGGAAGACAAGCAAAGGGATTCAATTAGAACCCAGGCGCTGCTGTCAGTTGGAGGAACTTCCCTGCACTCAGAATTCCAGAACAAATTCTTAGGTGTGGGAGAGATGTGCAGCCCCACTGCACCCAGATGAATGCAGGAAAAGGTGTTCCCTTTAGGGAGAATCCTCTAAGTACTTCCTCCATGAATCAGGGAGCACTCACAGCTACGTGGCCTCCAAGCCCAACCCCCAGCTTTCCCTCATGGCCTGGCCTCAAAGAACACTCAGGGAACAGAAGCTAAGGGATACTAATAGAATCCAGGTGCTGCTGTCAGTTTGAGGAACATCCCCACACTCAGAATACAAGAACACATCTTCGTGTGTGTGCTGGATGTAGGGAAACAGTCAAAGCATCTTTCAGGGGGCACATTTATTCCATGGTTGTGGGTTGTAGGTTAAAAACCCACATCCCATGGATAGGCTCTCGCTTATACTTGGTTTAGAGCCCAACCCACACTTTCCCCCACTCTCCAGCCTAGGCATGCCATCAGGGAAGACAAGCTAAGGAATTCCTTTAGGACCCAGGCGCTGCTGTCATTTGGAGGAGCCTCCCCACAATCAGGATACCTGAGCACGTCTCCGTGTGTGTGCTGGAGGTGGGGAAAGAGATTCCACGCATCTTTATGGGGCACAGGTGTTCCAAGGTTGGGGAAGTAGTTTAAAACCCTCCACTACCCACAGAGATGCACTCGCTAATACTTGGCTTTAGAGCCCATCCCCCACCATCGCTTACTGCTAGGCCTAGGAAAACACTTAGGTAAGTCAAGCTAAGGGATTCTATTACAACCCAGGTGCTGCTGTCTGTTGGAGGAACCTCCCCACACTCAGAACCCCAGAACACTTCTTCCTGTGTGTGCTGGACGTGGGGAAACATAGCACACGCATTTTTCAGGGGTCACAGTAATTCCCAAGTTGTGGGTTGTAGTTTAAACATCTCCACTACCCATGGAGAGGCACACGCTAATACTTAGTTTTAGATCCCAAATCCCACTTTCAACCACACACTGGCCTAGGCAAACCATCAGGGAAGACAAGCAAATGGATTCTATTCAAACCAAGACGCTGATGTCAGTTGGAGGAACTACCCCACCCTCAGGATACTGGAACCCAACCTTGTGTGGTGGGGAGATTTGAAGCCCCACTCCACGCAGATGAATGGGTGCTCAGGTGTTTCCCTTTATGGAGAATTCATCTAAACACTTCCTCACTCCATCGGGGACACTCGCTACTATTTGGCCTCAAAGCCCAACCCCCAGGTTTCTCTCAGAGTCAGTCCTAGGGAAACACTCAGGGATTACAAGCTAAGGGATTCTATTAGAACCCAGCCGCTTCTGTCACCTGAAATTGCCAGCCCACACTCAGGATAGCAGAAAACTTCTTCATGTGTGTTCTGGTGGTGGGGATACAGAGTCCACGCTTTTTTCAAGGAGCACAGGTATTCCCATGTTGTGGGCTTTTGGTTAATAACCTCCAAATCCCATGGAGAAGCACTCGCTAATACTTGGATTTAGAGCCCAACCCACCCTTTCCCCAGCACTCCGTATCAGGCAACCAAACAGGGTAGACAAGTTAAGCGATTTTATAAGAACCAAGGCCCTGCTCTCAGTTGGAGGAGGCTGCCCACTCTCAGGATAACTGTGCAAGTGTTCGTGTGTGTGCTGGAGGTGTGGAAACAGACTCCACGGATCTTTATGGGGGCACAGGTGTTCCCAGGTTAGGGATGTAGTTTAAACACCTCCACAAACCATAGAGAGGTCATCGCAAATACTTGGTTTTGGAGCCCAAACCACACTTTCCCCCGCACTCCCGCCTAGGCTTTCCATCAGGGAAGACAAGCAAAGGGATTCAATTAGAACCCAGGCGCTGCTGTCAGTTGGAGGAACTTCCCTGCACTCAGAATTCCAGAACACATTCTTAGGTGTGGGAGAGATGTGCAGCCCCACTGCACCCAGATGAATGGAGGAAAAGGTGTTCCGTTTAGGGAGAAGTTCTCTAAGTACTTCCTCAATGGATCAGGGGGCACTCACTGCTACGTGGCCTCCAAGCCCAACCCCCAGCTTTCCCTCATGGCCTGGCCTAAAAGAACACTCAGGGAACAGAAGCTAAGGGATACTAATAGAATCCAGGTGCTGCTGTCAGTTTGAGGAACATCCCCACACTCGGAATACAAGAACACATCTTCGTGTGTGTGCTGGATGTAGGGAAACAGTCAAAGCATCTTTCAGGGGGCACATTTATTCCATGGTTGTCGGTTGTAGGTTAAAATCCCACATCCCATGGATAGGCTCTCGCTTATACTTGGTTTAGAGCCCAACCCCCACTTTCCCCCACTCTCCAGCCTAGGCATGCCATCAGGGAAGACAAGCTAAGGGATTCTTTTAGAACCCAGCCGCTGCTGTCATTTGGAGGAGCCTCCCCACAATCAGGATTCCTGAGCACGTCTCCGTGTGTGTGCTGGAGGTGGGGAAACAGATTCCACGCATCTTTATGGGGCACAGGTATTCCAAGGTTGGGGAAGTAGTTTAAAACCCTCCACTACCCACAGAGATGCACTCGCTAATACTTGGCTTTAGAGCCCATCCCCCACCATCGCTTACTGCTAGGCCTAGGAAAACACTTAGGGAAGTCAAGCTAAGGGATTCTATTACAACCCAGGTGCTGCTGTCTGTTGGAGGAACCTCCCCACACTCAGAACCCCAGAAAACTTCTTCCTGTGTGTGCTGGACGTGGGGAAACATAGCACACGCATTTTTCAGGGGTCACAGTAATTCCCAAGTTGTGGGTTGTAGTTTAAACATCTCCACTACCCATGGAGAGGCACACGCTAATACTTAGTTTTAGATCCCAAATCCCACTTTCAACCACACACTGGCCTAGGCAAACCATCAGGGAAGACAAGCAAAGGGATTCTATTCAAACCAAGACGCTGATGTCAGTTGGAGGAACTACCCCACCCTCAGGATACTGGAACCCAACCTTGTGTGGTGGGGAGATTTGAAGCCCCACTCCACGCAGATGAATGGGTGCTCAGGTGTTTCCCTTTATGGAGAATTCATCTAAATACTTCCTCAGTCCATCGGGGACACTCGCTACTATTTGGCCTCAAAGCCCAACCCCCAGGTTTCTCTCAGAGTCAGTCCTAGGGAAACACTCAGGGATTACAAGCTAAGGGATTCTATTAGAACCCAGCCGCTTCTGTCACCTGAAATTGCCAGCCCACACTCAGGATAGCAGAAAACTTCTTCATGTGTGTTCTGGTGGTGGGGATACAGAGTCCACGCTTTTTTCAAGGAGCACAGGTATTCCCATGTTGTGGGCTTTTGGTTAATAACCTCCAAATCCCATGGAGAAGCACTCGCTAATACTTGGATTTAGAGCCCAACCCACCCTTTCCCCAGCACTCCCTATCAGGCAACCAAACAGGGTAGACAAGTTAAGCGATTTTATAAGAACCAAGGCCCTGCTCTCAGTTGGAGGAGGCTGCCCACTCTCAGGATAACTGTGCAAGTGTTCGTGTGTGTGCTGGAGGTGTGGAAACAGACTCCACGGATCTTTATGGGGGCACAGGTGTTCCCAGGTTAGGGATGTAGTTTAAACACCTCCACAAACCATAGAGAGGTCATCGCAAATACTTGGTTTTGGAGCCCAAACCACACTTTCCCCCGCACTCCCGCCTAGGCTTTCCATCAGGGAAGACAAGCAAAGGGATTCAATTAGAACCCAGGCGCTGCTGTCAGTTGGAGGAAGTTCCCTGCACTCAGAATTCCAGAACACATTCTTAGGTGTGGGAGAGATGTGCAGCCCCACTGCACCCAGATGAATGCAGGAAAAGGTGTTCCCTTTAGGGAGAAGTCCTCTAAGTACTTCCTCCATGGATCAGGGTGCACTCACAGCTACGTGGCCTCCAAGCCCAACCCCCAGCTTTCCCTCATGGTCTGGCCTAAAAGAACACACAGGGAACAGAAGCTAAGGGATACTAATAGAATCCAGGTGCTGCTGTCAGTTTGAGGAACTTCCCCACACTCAGAATACCAGAACACATCTTCGTGTGTGTGCTGGATGTAGGGAAACAGGCAAAGCATCTTTCAGGGGGCACATTTATTCCATGGTTGTGGGTTGTAGGTTAAAAACCCACATCCCATGGATAGGCTCTCGCTTATACTTGGTTTAGAGCCCAACCCCCACTTTCCCCCAATCTCCAGCCTAGGCATGCCATCAGGGAAGACAAGCTAAGGGATTCTTTTAGAACCCAGGCGCTGCTGTCATTTGGAGGAGCCTCCCCACAATCAGGATACCTGAGCACGTCTCCGTGTGTGTGCTGGAGGTGGGGAAACAGATTCCACGCATCTTTATGGGGCACAGGTGTTCCAAGGTTGGGGAAGTAGTTTAAAACCCTCCACTACCCACAGAGATGCACTCGCTAATACTTGGCTTTAGAGCCCATCCCCCACCATCCCTTACTGCTAGGCCTAGGAAAACACTTAGGGAAGTCAAGCTAAGGGATTCTATTACAACCCAGGTGCTGCTGTCTGTTGGAGGAACCTCCCCACACTCAGAACCCCAGAACACTTCTTCCTGTGTGTGCTGGACGTGGGGAAACATAGCACACGCATTTTTCAGGGGTCACAGTAATTCCCAAGTTGTGGGTTGTAGTTTAAACATCTCCACTACCCATGGAGAGGCACACGCTAATACTTAGTTTTAGATCCCAAATCCCACTTTCAACCACACACTGGCCTAGGCAAACCATCAGGGAAGACAAGCAAAGGGATTCTATTCAAACCAAGACGCTGATGTCAGTTGGAGGAACTACCCCACCCTCAGGATACTGGAACCCAACCTTGTGTGGTGGGGAGATTTGAAGCCCCACTCCACGCAGATGAATGGGTGCTCAGGTGTTTCCCTTTATGGAGAATTCATCTAAATACTTCCTCAGTCCATCGGGGACACTCGCTACTATTTGGCCTCAAAGCCCAACCCCCAGGTTTCTCTCAGAGTCAGTCCTAGGGAAACACTCAGGGATTACAAGCTAAGGGATTCTATTAGAACCCAGCCGCTTCTGTCTCCTGAAATTGCCAGCCCACACTCAGGATAGCAGAAAACTTCTTCATGTGTGTTCTGGTGGTGGGGATACAGAGTCCACGCTTTTTTCAAGGAGCACAGGTATTCCCATGTTGTGGGCTTTTGGTTAATAACCTCCAAATCCCATGGAGAAGCACTCGCTAATACTTGGATTTAGAGCCCAACCCACCCTTTCCCCAGCACTCCGTATCAGGCAACCAAACAGGGTAGACAAGTTAAGCGATTTTATAAGAACCAAGGCCCTGCTCTCAGTTGGAGGAGGCTGCCCACTCTCAGGATAACTGTGCAAGTGTTCGTGTGTGTGCTGGAGGTGTGGAAACAGACTCCACGGATCTTTATGGGGGCACAGGTGTTCCCAGGTTAGGGATGTAGTTTAAACACCTCCACAAACCATAGAGAGGTCATCGCAAATACTTGGTTTTGGAGCCAAAACCACACTTTCCCCCGCACTCCCGCCTAGGCTTTCCATCAGGGAAGACAAGCAAAGGGATTCAATTAGAACCCAGGCGCTGCTGTCACTTGGAGGAACTTCCCTGCCCTCAGAATTCCAGAACACATTCTTAGGTGTGGGAGAGATGTGCAGCCCCACTGCACCCAGATGAATGCAGGAAAAGGTGTTCCCTTTAGGGAGAAGTCCTGTAAGTACTTCCTCCATGGATCAGGGGGCACTCACTGCTACGTGGCCTCCAAGCCCAACCCCCAGCTTTCCCTCATGGTCTGGCCTAAAAGAACACACAGGGAACAGAAGCTAAGGGATACTAATAGAATCCAGGTGCTGCTGTCAGTTTGAGGAACTTCCCCACACTCAGAATACCAGAACACATCTTCGTGTGTGTGCTGGATGTAGGGAAACAGGCAAAGCATCTTTCAGGGGGCACATTTATTCCATGGTTGTGGGTTGTAGGTTAAAAACCCACATCCCATGGATAGGCTCTCGCTTATACTTGGTTTAGAGCCCAACCCCCACTTTCCCCCAATCTCCAGCCTAGGCATGCCATCAGGGAAGACAAGCTAAGGGATTCTTTTAGAACCCAGGCGCTGCTGTCATTTGGAGGAGCCTCCCCACAATCAGGATACCTGAGCACGTCTCCGTGTGTGTGCTGGAGGTGGGGAAACAGATTCCACGCATCTTTATGGGGCACAGGTGTTCCAAGGTTGGGGAAGTAGTTTAAAACCCTCCACTACCCACAGAGATGCACTCGCTAATACTTGGCTTTAGAGCCCATCCCCCACCATCGCTTACTGCTAGGCCTAGGAAAACACTTAGGGAAGTCAAGCTAAGGGATTCTATTACAACCCAGGTGCTGCTGTCTGTTGGAGGAACCTCCCCACACTCAGAACCCCAGAACACTTCTTCCTGTGTGTGCTGGACGTGGGGAAACATAGCACACGCATTTTTCAGGGGTCAGAGTAATTCCCAAGTTGTGGGTTGTAGTTTAAACATCTCCACTACCCATGGAGAGGCACACGCTAATACTTAGTTTTAGATCCCAAATCCCACTTTCAACCACACACTGGCCTAGGCAAACCATCAGGGAAGACAAGCAAAGGGATTCTATTCAAACCAAGACGCTGATGTCAGTTGGAGGAACTACCCCACCCTCAGGATACTGGAACCCAACCTTGTGTGGTGGGGAGATTTGAAGCCCCACTCCACGCAGATGAATGGGTGCTCAGGTGTTTCCCTTTATGGAGAATTCATCTAAATACTTCCTCAGTCCATCGGGGACACTCGCTACTATTTGGCCTCAAAGCCCAACCCCCAGGTTTCTCTCAGAGTCAGTCCTAGGGAAACTCTCAGGGATTACAAGCTAAGGGATTCTATTAGAACCCAGCCGCTTCTGTCACCTGAAATTGCCAGCCCACACTCAGGATAGCAGAAAACTTCTTCATGTGTGTTCTGGTGGTGGGGATACAGAGTCCACGCTTTTTTCAAGGAGCACAGGTATTCCCATGTTGTGGGCTTTTGGTTAATAACCTCCAAATCCCATGGAGAAGCACTCGCTAATACTTGGATTTAGAGCCCAACCCACCCTTTCCCCAGCACTCCGTATCAGGCAACCAAACAGGGTAGACAAGTTAAGCGATTTTATAAGAACCAAGGCCCTGCTCTCAGTTGGAGGAGGCTGCCCACTCTCAGGATAACTGTGCAAGTGTTCGTGTGTGTGCTGGAGGTGTGGAAACAGACTCCACGGATCTTTATGGGGGCACAGGTGTTCCCAGGTTAGGGATGTAGTTTAAACACCTCCACAAACCATAGAGAGGTCATCGCCAATACTTGGTTTTGGAGCCCAAACCACACTTTCCCCCGCACTCCCGCCTAGGCTTTCCATCAGGGAAGACAAGCAAAGGGATTCAATTAGAACCCAGGCGCTGCTGTCAGTTGGAGGAACTTCCCTGCACTCAGAATTCCAGAACACATTCTTAGGTGTGGGAGAGATGTGCAGCCCCACTGCACCCAGATGAATGCAGGAAAAGGTGTTCCCTTTAGGGAGAAGTCCTGTAAGTACTTCCTCCATGGATCAGGGGGCACTCACTGCTACGTGGCCTCCAAGCCCAACCCCCAGCTTTCCCTCATGGTCTGGCCTAAAAGAACACACAGGGAACAGAAGCTAAGGGATACTAATAGAATCCAGGTGCTGCTGTCAGTTTGAGGAACTTCCCCACACTCAGAATACCAGAACACATCTTCGTGTGTGTGCTGGATGTAGGGAAACAGGCAAAGCATCTTTCAGGGGGCACATTTATTACATGGTTGTGGGTTGTAGGTTAAAAACCCACATCCCATGGATAGGCTCTCGCTTATACTTGGTTTAGAGCCCAACCCCCACTTTCCCCCACTCTCCAGCCTAGGCATGCCATCAGGGAAGACAAGCTAAGGGATTCTTTTAGAACCCAGGCGCTGCTGTCATTTGGAGGAGCCTCCCCACAATCAGGATACCTGAGCACGTCTCCGTGTGTGTGCTGGAGGTGGGGAAACAGATTCCACGCATCTTTATGGGGCACAGGTGTTCCAAGGTTGGGGAAGTAGTTTAAAACCCTCCACTACCCACAGAGATGCACTCGCTAATACTTGGCTTTAGAGCCCATCCCCCACCATCGCTTACTGCTAGGCCTAGGAAAACACTTAGGGAAGTCAAGCTAAGGGATTCTATTACAACCCAGGTGCTGCTGTCTGTTGGAGGAACCTCCCCACACTCAGAACCCCAGAACACTTCTTCCTGTGTGTGCTGGACGTGGGGAAACATAGCACACGCATTTTTCAGGGGTCAGAGTAATTCCCAAGTTGTGGGTTGTAGTTTAAACATCTCCACTACCCATGGAGAGGCACACGCTAATACTTAGTTTTAGATCCCAAATCCCACTTTCAACCACACACTGGCCTAGGCAAACCATCAGGGAAGACAAGCAAAGGGATTCTATTCAAACCAAGACGCTGATGTCAGTTGGAGGAACTACCCCACCCTCAGGATACTGGAACCCAACCTTGTGTGGTGGGGAGATTTGAAGCCCCACTCCACGCAGATGAATGGGTGCTCAGGTGTTTCCCTTTATGGAGAATTCATCTAAATACTTCCTCAGTCCATCGGGGACACTCGCTACTATTTGGCCTCAAAGCCCAACCCCCAGGTTTCTCTCAGAGTCAGTCCTAGGGAAACTCTCAGGGATTACAAGCTAAGGGATTCTATTAGAACCCAGCCGCTTCTGTCACCTGAAATTGCCAGCCCACACTCAGGATAGCAGAAAACTTCTTCATGTGTGTTCTGGTGGTGGGGATACAGAGTCCACGCTTTTTTCAAGGAGCACAGGTATTCCCATGTTGTGGGCTTTTGGTTAATAACCTCCAAATCCCATGGAGAAGCACTCGCTAATACTTGGATTTAGAGCCCAACCCACCCTTTCCCCAGCACTCCGTATCAGGCAACCAAACAGGGTAGACAAGTTAAGCGATTTTATAAGAACCAAGGCCCTGCTCTCAGTTGGAGGAGGCTGCCCACTCTCAGGATAACTGTGCAAGTGTTCGTGTGTGTGCTGGAGGTGTGGAAACAGACTCCACGGATCTTTATGGGGGCACAGGTGTTCCCAGGTTAGGGATGTAGTTTAAACACCTCCACAAACCATAGAGAGGTCATCGCCAATACTTGGTTTTGGAGCCCAAACCACACTTTCCCCCGCACTCCCGCCTAGGCTTTCCATCAGGGAAGACAAGCAAAGGGATTCAATTAGAACCCAGGCGCTGCTGTCAGTTGGAGGAACTTCCCTGCACTCAGAATTCCAGAACACATTCTTAGGTGTGGGAGAGATGTGCAGCCCCACTGCACCCAGATGAATGCAGGAAAAGGTGTTCCCTTTAGGGAGAAGTCCTGTAAGTACTTCCTCCATGGATCAGGGGGCACTCACTGCTACGTGGCCTCCAAGCCCAACCCCCAGCTTTCCCTCATGGTCTGGCCTAAAAGAACACACAGGGAACAGAAGCTAAGGGATACTAATAGAATCCAGGTGCTGCTGTCAGTTTGAGGAACTTCCCCACACTCAGAATACCAGAACACATCTTCGTGTGTGTGCTGGATGTAGGGAAACAGGCAAAGCATCTTTCAGGGGGCACATTTATTCCATGGTTGTGGGTTGTAGGTTAAAAACCCACATCCCATGGATAGGCTCTCGCTTATACTTGGTTTAGAGCCCAACCCCCACTTTCCCCCAATCTCCAGCCTAGGCATGCCATCAGGGAAGACAAGCTAAGGGATTCTTTTAGAACCCAGGCGCTGCTGTCATTTGGAGGAGCCTCCCCACAATCAGGATACCTGAGCACGTCTCCGTGTGTGTGCTGGAGGTGGGGAAACAGATTCCACGCATCTTTATGGGGCACAGGTGTTCCAAGGTTTGGGAAGTAGTTTAAAACCCTCCACTACCCACAGAGATGCACTCGCTAATACTTGGCTTTAGAGCCCATCCCCCACCATCGCTTACTGCTAGGCCTAGGAAAACACTTAGGGAAGTCAAGCTAAGGGATTCTATTACAACCCAGGTGCTGCTGTCTGTTGGAGGAACCTCCCCACACTCAGAAACCCAGAACACTTCTTCCTGTGTGTGCTGGACGTGGGGAAACATAGCACACGCATTTTTCAGGGGTCAGAGTAATTCCCAAGTTGTGGGTTGTAGTTTAAACATCTCCACTACCCATGGAGAGGCACACGCTAATACTTAGTTTTAGATCCCAAATCCCACTTTCAACCACACACTGGCCTAGGCAAACCATCAGGGAAGACAAGCAAAGGGATTCTATTCAAACCAAGACGCTGATGTCAGTTGGAGGAACTACCCCACCCTCAGGATACTGGAACCCAACCTTGTGTGGTGGGGAGATTTGAAGCCCCACTCCACGCAGATGAATGGGTGCTCAGGTGTTTCCCTTTATGGAGAATTCATCTAAATACTTCCTCAGTCCATCGGGGACACTCGCTACTATTTGGCCTCAAAGCCCAACCCCCAGGTTTCTCTCAGAGTCAGTCCTAGGGAAACTCTCAGGGATTACAAGCTAAGGGATTCTATTAGAACCCAGCCGCTTCTGTCACCTGAAATTGCCAGCCCACACTCAGGATAGCAGAAAACTTCTTCATGTGTGTTCTGGTGGTGGGGATACAGAGTCCACGCTTTTTTCAAGGAGCACAGGTATTCCCATGTTGTGGGCTTTTGGTTAATAACCTCCAAATCCCATGGAGAAGCACTCGCTAATACTTGGATTTAGAGCCCAACCCACCCTTTCCCCAGCACTCCGTATCAGGCAACCAAACAGGGTAGACAAGTTAAGCGATTTTATAAGAACCAAGGCCCTGCTCTCAGTTGGAGGAGGCTGCCCACTCTCAGGATAACTGTGCAAGTGTTCGTGTGTGTGCTGGAGGTGTGGAAACAGACTCCACGGATCTTTATGGGGGCACAGGTGTTCCCAGGTTAGGGATGTAGTTTAAACACCTCCACAAACCATAGAGAGGTCATCGCCAATACTTGGTTTTGGAGCCCAAACCACACTTTCCCCCGCACTCCCGCCTAGGCTTTCCATCAGGGAAGACAAGCAAAGGGATTCAATTAGAACCCAGGCGCTGCTGTCAGTTGGAGGAACTTCCCTGCACTCAGAATTCCAGAACACATTCTTAGGTGTGGGAGAGATGTGCAGCCCCACTGCACCCAGATGAATGGAGGAAAAGGAGTTCCGTTTAGGGAGAAGTTCTCTAAGTACTTCCTCAATGGATCAGGGGGCACTCACTGCTACGTGGCCTCCAAGCCCAACCCCCAGCTTTCCCTCATGGCCTGGCCTAAAAGAACACTCAGGGAACAGAAGCTAAGGGATACTAATAGAATCCAGGTGCTGCTGTCAGTTTGAGGAACATCCCCACACTCGGAATACAAGAACACATCTTCGTGTGTGTGCTGGATGTAGGGAAACACTCAAAGCATCTTTCAGGGGGCACATTTATTCCATGGTTGTGGGTTGTAGGTTAAAAACCCACATCCCATGGATAGGCTCTCGCTTATACTTGGTTTAGAGCCCAACCCCCACTTTCCCCCACTCTCCAGCCTAGCCATGCCATCAGGGAAGACAAGCTAAGGGATTCTTTTAGAACCCAGGCGCTGCTGTCATTTGGAGGAGCCTCCCCACAATCAGGATACCTGAGCACGTCTCCGTGTGTGTGCTGGAGGTGGGGAAACAGATTCCACGCATCTTTATGGCGCACAGGTGTTCCAAGGTTGGGGAAGTAGTTTAAAACCCTCCACTACCCACAGAGATGCACTCGCTAATACTTGGCTTTAGAGCCCATCCCCCACCATCGCTTACTGCTAGGCCTAGGAAAACACTTAGGGAAGTCAAGCTAAGGGATTCTATTACAACCCAGGTGCTGCTGTCTGTTGGAGGAACCTCCCCACACTCAGAACCCCAGAACACTTCTTCCTGTGTGTGCTGGACGTGGGGAAACAGAGCACACGCATTTTTCAGGGGTCACAGTAATTCCCAAGTTGTGGGTTGTAGTTTAAACATCTCCACTACCCATGGAGAGGCACACGCTAATACTTAGTTTTAGATCCCAAATCCCACTTTCAACCACACACTGGCCTAGGCAAACCATCAGGGAAGACAAGCAAAGGGATTCTATTCAAACCAAGACGCTGATGTCAGTTGGAGGAACTACCCCACCCTCAGGATACTGGAACCCAACCTTGTGTGGTGGGGAGATTTGAAGCCCCACTCCACGCAGATGAATGGGTGCTCAGGTGTTTCCCTTTATGGAGAATTCATCTAAATACTTCCTCAGTCCATCGGGGACACTCGCTACTATTTGGCCTCAAAGCCCAACCCCCAGGTTTCTCTCAGAGTCAGTCCTAGGGAAACACTCAGGGATTACAAGCTAAGGGATTCTATTAGAACCCAGCCGCTTCTGTCACCTGAAATTGCCAGCCCACACTCAGGATAGCAGAAAACTTCTTCATGTGTGTTCTGGTGGTGGGGATACAGAGTCCACGCTTTTTTCAAGGAGCACAGGTATTCCCATGTTGTGGGCTTTTGGTTAATAACCTCCAAATCCCATGGAGAAGCACTCGCTAATACTTGGATTTAGAGCCCAACCCACCCTTTCCCCAGCACTCCGTATCAGGCAACCAAACAGGGTAGACAAGTTAAGCGATTTTATAAGAACCAAGGCCCTGCTCTCAGTTGGAGGAGGCTGCCCACTCTCAGGATAACTGTGCAAGTGTTCGTGTGTGTGCTGGAGGTGTGGAAACAGACTCCACGGATCTTTATGGGGGCACAGGTGTTCCCAGGTTAGGGATGTAGTTTAAACACCTCCACAAACCATAGAGAGGTCATCGCCAATACTTGGTTTTGGAGCCCAAACCACACTTTACCCGCACTCCCGCCTAGGCTTTCCATCAGGGAAGACAAGCAAAGGGATTCAATTAGAACCCAGGCGCTGCTGTCACTTGGAGGAACTTCCCTGCCCTCAGAATTCCAGAACACATTCTTAGGTGTGGGAGAGATGTGCAGCCCCACTGCACCCAGATGAATGCAGGAAAAGGTGTTCCCTTTAGGGAGAAGTCCTCTAAGTACTTCCTCCATGGATCAGGGGGCACTCACTGCTACGTGGCCTCCAAGCCCAACCCCCAGCTTTCCCTCATGGTCTGGCCTAAAAGAACACACAGGGAACAGAAGCTAAGGGATACTAATAGAATCCAGGTGCTGCTGTCAGTTTGAGGAACTTCCCCACACTCAGAATACCAGAACACATCTTCGTGTGTGTGCTGGATGTAGGGAAACAGTCAAAGCATCTTTCAGGGGGCACATTTATTCCATGGTTGTGGGTTGTAGGTTAAAAACCCACATGCCATGGATAGGCTCTCGCTTATACTTGGTTTAGAGCCCAACCCCCACTTTCCCCCACTCTCCAGCCTAGGCATGCCATCAGGGAAGACAAGCTAAGGGATTCTTTTAGAACCCAGGCGCTGCTGTCATTTGGAGGAGCCTCCCCACAATCAGGATACCTGAGCACGTCTCCGTGTGTGTGCTGGAGGTGGGGAAACAGATTCCACGCATCTTTATGGGGCACAGGTGTTCCAAGGTTGGGGAAGTAGTTTAAAACCCTCCACTACCCACAGAGATGCACTCGCTAATACTTGTCTTTAGAGCCCATCCCCCACCATCGCTTACTGCTAGGCCTAGGAAAACACTTAGGGAAGTCAAGCTAAGGGATTCTATTACAACCCAGGTGCTGCTGTCTGTTGGAGGAACCTCCCAACACTCAGAACCCCAGAACACTTCTTCCTGTGTGTGCTGGACGTGGGGAAACATAGCACACGCATTTTTCAGGGGTCGCAGTAATTCCCAAGTTGTGGGTTGTAGTTTAAACATCTCCACTACCCATGGAGAGGCACACGCTAATACTTAGTTTTAGATCCCAAATCCCACTTTCAACCACACACTGGCCTAGGCAAACCATCAGGGAAGACAAGCAAAGGGATTCTATTCAAACCAAGACGCTGATGTCAGTTGGAGGAACTACCTCACCCTCAGGATACTGGAACCCAACCTTGTGTGGTGGGGAGATTTGAAGCCCCACTCCACGCAGATGAATGGGTGCTCAGGTGTTTCCCTTTATGGAGAATTCATCTAAATACTTCCTCAGTCCATCGGGGACACTCGCTACTATTTGGCCTCAAAGCCCAACCCCCAGGTTTCTCTCAGAGTCAGTCCTAGGGAAACACTCAGGGATTACAAGCTAAGGGATTCTATTAGAACCCAGCCGCTTCTGTCACCTGAAATTGCCAGCCCACACTCAGGATAGCAGAAAACTTCTTCATGTGTGTTCTGGTGGTGGGGATACAGAGTCCACGCTTTTTTCAAGGAGCACAGGTATTCCCATGTTGTGGGCTTTTGGTTAATAACCTCCAAATCCCATGGAGAAGCACTCGCTAATACTTGGATTTAGAGCCCAACCCACCCTTTCCCCAGCACTCCGTATCAGGCAACCAAACAGGGTAGACAAGTTAAGCGATTTTATAAGAACCAAGGCCCTGCTCTCAGTTGGAGGAGGCTGCCCACTCTCAGGATAACTGTGCAAGTGTTCGTGTGTGTGCTGGAGGTGTGGAAACAGACTCCACGGATCTTTAAGGGGGCACAGGTGTTCCCAGGTTAGGGATGTAGTTTAAACACCTCCACAAACCATAGAGAGGTCATCGCAAATACTTGGTTTTGGAGCCCAAACCACACTTTCCCCCGCACTCCCGCCTAGGCTTTCCATCAGGGAAGACAAGCAAAGGGATTCAATTAGAACCCAGGCGCTGCTGTCAGTTGGAGGAACTTCCCTGCACTCAGAATTCCAGAACACATTCTTAGGTGTGGGAGAGATGTGCAGCCCCACTGCACCCAGATGAATGGAGGAAAAGGTGTTCCGTTTAGGGAGAAGTTCTCTAAGTACTTCCTCAATGGATCAGGGGGCACTCACTGCTACGTGGCCTCCAAGCCCAACCCCCAGCTTTCCCTCATTGCCTGGCCTAAAAGAACACTTAGGGAACAGAAGCTAAGGGATACTAATAGAATCCAGGTGCTGCTGTCAGTTTGAGGAACATCGCCACACTCGGAATACAAGAACACATCTTCGTGTGTGTGCTGGATGTAGGGAAACAGTCAAAGCATCTTTCAGGGGGCACATTTATTCCATGGTTGTGGGTTGTAGGTTAAAAACCCACATCCCATGGATAGGCTCTCGCTTATACTTGGTTTAGAGCCCAACCCCCACTTTCCCCCACTCTCCAGCCTAGGCATGCCATCAGGGAAGACAAGCTAAGGGATTCTTTTAGAACCCAGGCGCTGCTGTCATTTGGAGGAGCCTCCCCACAATCAGGATACCTGAGCACGTCTCCGTGTGTGTGCTGGAGGTGGGGAAACAGATTCCACGCATCTTTATGGGGCACAGGTATTCCAAGTTTGGGGAAGTAGTTTAAAACCCTCCACTACCCACAGAGATGCACTCGCTAATACTTGGCTTTAGAGCCCATCCCCCACCATCGCTTACTTCTAGGCCTAGGAAAACACTTAGGGAAGTCAAGCTAAGGGATTCTATTACAACCCAGGTGCTGCTGTCTGTTGGAGGAACCTCCCCACACTCAGAACCCCAGAACACTTCTTCCTGTGTGTGCTGGACGTGGGGAAACATAGCACACGCATTTTTCAGGGGTCACAGTAATTCCCAAGTTGTGGGTTGTAGTTTAAACATCTCCACTACCCATGGAGAGGCACACGGTAATACTTAGTTTTAGATCCCAAATCCCACTTTCAACCACACACTGGCCTAGGCAAACCATCAGGGAAGACAAGCAAAGGGATTCTATTCAAACCAAGACGCTGATGTCAGTTGGAGGAACTACCCCACCCTCAGGATACTGGAACCCAACCTTGTGTGGTGGGGAGATTTGAAGCCCCACTCCACGCAGATGAATGGGTGCTCAGGTGTTTCCCTTTATGGAGAATTCATCTAAATACTTCCTCAGTCCATCGGGGACACTCGCTACTATTTGGCCTCAAAGCCCAACCCCCAGGTTTCTCTCAGAGTCAGTCCTAGGGAAACACTCAGGGATTACAAGCTAAGGGATTCTATTAGAACCCAGCCGCTTCTGTCACCTGAAATTGCCAGCCCACACTCAGGAGAGCAGAAAACTTCTTCATGTGTGTTCTGGTGGTGGGGATACAGAGTCCACGCTTTTTTCAAGGAGCACAGGTATTCCCATGTTGTTGGCTTTTGGTTAATAACCTCCAAATCCCATGGAGAAGCACTCGCTAATACTTGGATTTAGAGCCCAACCCACCCTTTCCCCAGCACTCCGTATCAGGCAACCAAACAGGGTAGACAAGTTAAGCGATTTTATAAGAACCAAGGCCCTGCTCTCAGTTGGAGGAGGCTGCCCACTCTCAGGATAACTGTGCAAGTGTTCGTGTGTGTGCTGGAGGTGTGGAAACAGACTCCACGGATCTTTATGGGGGCACAGGTGTTCCCAGGTTAGGGATGTAGTTTAAACACCTCCACAAACCATAGAGAGGTCATCGCAAATACTTGGTTTTGGAGCCCAAACCACACTTTCCCCCGCACTCCCGCCTAGGCTTTCCATCAGGGAAGACAAGCAAAGGGATTCAATTAGAACCCAGGCGCTGCTGTCAGTTGGAGGAAGTTCCCTGCACTCAGAATTCCAGAACACATTCTTAGGTGTGGGAGAGATGTGCAGCCCCACTGCACCCAGATGAATGCAGGAAAAATGTGTTCCCTTTAGGGAGAAGTCCTCTAAGTACTTCCTCCATGGATCAGGGGGCACTCACTGCTACGTGGCCTCCAAGCCCAACCCCCAGCTTTCCCTCATGGTCTGGCCTAAAAGAACACACAGGGAACAGAAGCTAAGGGATACTAATAGAATCCAGGTGCTGCTGTCAGTTTGAGGAACTTCCCCACACTCAGAATACCAGAACACATCTTCGTGTGTGTGCTGGATGTAGGGAAACAGTCAAAGCATCTTTCAGGGGGCACATTTATTCCATGGTTGTGGGTTGTAGGTTAAAAACCCACATCCCATGGATAGGCTCTCGCTTATACTTGGTTTAGAGCCCAACCCCCACTTTCCCCCACTCTCCAGCCTAGGCATGCCATCAGGGAAGACAAGCTAAGGGATTCTTTTAGAACCCAGGCGCTGCTGTCATTTGGAGGAGCCTCCCCACAATCAGGATACCTGAGCACGTCTCCGTGTGTGTGCTGGAGGTGGGGAAACAGATTCCACGCATCTTTATGGGGCACAGGTGTTCCAAGGTTGGGGAAGTAGTTTAAAACCCTCCACTACCCACAGAGATGCACTCGCTAATACTTGGCTTTAGAGCCCATCCCCCACCATCGCTTACTGCTAGGCCTAGGAAAACACTTAGGGAAGTCAAGCTAAGGGATTCTATTACAACCCAGGTGCTGCTGTCTGTTGGAGGAACCTCCCCACACTCAGAACCCCAGAACACTTCTTCCTGTGTGTGCTGGACGTGGGGAAACATAGCACACGCATTTTTCAGGGGTCACAGTAATTCCCAAGTTGTGGGTTGTAGTTTAAACATCTCCACTACCCATGGAGAGGCACACGCTAATACTTAGTTTTAGATCCCAAATCCCACTTTCAACCACACACTGGCCTAGGCAAACCATCAGGGAAGACACGCAAAGGGATTCTATTCAAACCAAGACGCTGATGTCAGTTGGAGGAACTACCCCACCCTCAGGATACTGGAACCCAACCTTGTGTGGTGGGGAGATTTGAAGCCCCACTCCACGCAGATGAATGGGTTCTCAGGTGTTTCCCTTTATGGAGAATTCATCTAAATACTTCCTCAGTCCATCGGGGACACTCGCTACTATTTGGCCTCAAAGCCCAACCCCCAGGTTTCTCTCAGAGTCAGTCCTAGGGAAACACTCAGGGATTACAAGCTAAGGGATTCTATTAGAACCCAGCCGCTTCTGTCACCTGAAATTGCCAGCCCACACTCAGGATAGCAGAAAACTTCTTCATGTGTGTTCTGGTGGTGGGGATACAGAGTCCACGCTTTTTTCAAGGAGCACAGGTATTCCCATGTTGTGGGCTTTTGGGTAATAACCTCCAAATCCCATGGAGAAGCACTCGCTAATACTTGGATTTAGAGCCCAACCCACCCTTTCCCCAGCACTCCGTATCAGGCAACCAAACAGGGTAGACAAGTTAAGCGATTTTATAAGAACCAAGGCCCTGCTCTCAGTTGGAGGAGGCTGCCCACTCTCAGGATAACTGTGCAAGTGTTCGTGTGTGTGCTGGAGGTGTGGAAACAGACTCCACGGATCTTTAAGGGGGCACAGGTGTTCCCAGGTTAGGGATGTAGTTTAAACACCTCCACAAACCATAGAGAGGTCATCGCAAATACTTGGTTTTGGAGCCCAAACCACACTTTCCCCCGCACTCCCGCCTAGGCTTTCCATCAGGGAAGACAAGCAAAGGGATTCAATTAGAACCCAGGCGCTGCTGTCAGTTGGAGGAACTTCCCTGCACTCAGAATTCCAGAACACATTCTTAGGTGTGGGAGAGATGTGCAGCCCCACTGCACCCAGATGAATGGAGGAAAAGGTGTTCCGTTTAGGGAGAAGTTCTCTAAGTACTTCCTCAATGGATCAGGGGGCACTCACTGCTACGTGGCCTCCAAGCCCAACCCCCAGCTTTCCCTCATGGCCTGGCCTAAAAGAACACTCAGGGAACAGAAGCTAAGGGATACTAATAGAATCCAGGTGCTGCTGTCAGTTTGAGGAACATCCCCACACTCGGAATACAAGAACACATCTTCGTGTGTGTGCTGGATGTAGGGAAACAGTCAAAGCATCTTTCAGGGGGCACATTTATTCCATGGTTGTGGGTTGTAGGTTAAAAACCCACATCCCATGGATAGGCTCTCGCTTATACTTGGTTTAGAGCCCAACCCCCACTTTCCCCCACTCTCCAGCCTAGGCATGCCATCAGGGAAGACAAGCTAAGGGATTCTTTTAGAACCCAGGAGCTGCTGTCATTTGGAGGAGCCTCCCCACAATCAGGATACCTGAGCACGTCTCCGTGTGTGTGCTGGAGGTGGGGAAACAGATTCCACGCATCTTTATGGGGCACAGGTATTCCAAGGTTGGGGAAGTAGTTTAAAACCCTCCACTACCCACAGAGATGCACTCGCTAATACTTGGCTTTAGAGCCCATCCCCCACCATCGCTTACTTCTAGGCCTAGGAAAACACTTAGGGAAGTCAAGCTAAGGGATTCTATTACAACCCAGGTGCTGCTGTCTGTTGGAGGAACCTCCCCACACTCAGAACCCCAGAACACTTCTTCCTGTGTGTGCTGGACGTGGGGAAACATAGCACACGCATTTTTCAGGGGTCACAGTAATTCCCAAGTTGTGGGTTGTAGTTTAAACATCTCCACTACCCATGGAGAGGCACACGCTAATACTTAGTTTTAGATCCCAAATCCCACTTTCAACCACACACTGGCCTAGGCAAACCATCAGGGAAGACAAGCAAAGGGATTCTATTCAAACCAAGACGCTGATGTCAGTTGGAGGAACTACCCCACCCTCAGGATACTGGAACCCAACCTTGTGTGGTGGGGAGATTTGAAGCCCCACTCCACGCAGATGAATGGGTGCTCAGGTGTTTCCCTTTATGGAGAATTCATCTAAATACTTCCTCAGTCCATCGGGGACACTCGCTACTATTTGGCCTCAAAGCCCAACCCCCAGGTTTCTCTCAGAGTCAGTCCTAGGGAAACACTCAGGGATTACAAGCTAAGGGATTCTATTAGAACCCAGCCGCTTCTGTCACCTGAAATTGCCAGCCCACACTCAGGATAGCAGAAAACTTCTTCATGTGTGTTCTGGTGGTGGGGATACAGAGTCCACGCTTTTTTCAAGGAGCACAGGTATTCCCATGTTGTGGGCTTTTGGTTAATAACCTCCAAATCCCATGGAGAAGCACTCGCTAATACTTGGATTTAGAGCCCAACCCACCCTTTCCCCAGCACTCCGTATCAGGCAACCAAACAGGGTAGACAAGTTAAGCGATTTTATAAGAACCAAGGCCCTGCTCTCAGTTGGAGGAGGCTGCCCACTCTCAGGATAACTGTGCAAGTGTTCGTGTGTGTGCTGGAGGTGTGGAAACAGACTCCACGGATCTTTATGGGGGCACAGGTGTTCCCAGGTTAGGGATGTAGTTTAAACACCTCCACAAACCATAGAGAGGTCATCGCAAATACTTGGTTTTGGAGCCCAAACCACACTTTCCCCCGCACTCCCGCCTAGGCTTTCCATCAGGGAAGACAAGCAAAGGGATTCAATTAGAACCCAGGCGCTGCTGTCAGTTGGAGGAAGTTCCCTGCACTCAGAATTCCAGAACACATTCTTAGGTGTGGGAGAGATGTGCAGCCCCACTGCACCCAGATGAATGCAGGAAAAGGTGTTCCCTTTAGGGAGAAGTCCTCTAAGTACTTCCTCCATGGATCAGGGGGCACTCACTGCTACGTGGCCTCCAAGCCCAACCCCCAGCTTTCCCTCATGGTCTGGCCTAAAAGAACACACAGGGAACAGAAGCTAAGGGATACTAATAGAATCCAGGTGCTGCTGTCAGTTTGAGGAACTTCCCCACACTCAGAATACCAGAACACATCTTCGTGTGTGTGCTGGATGTAGGGAAACAGTCAAAGCATCTTTCAGGGGGCACATTTATTCCATGGTTGTGGGTTGTAGGTTAAAAACCCACATCCCATGGATAGGCTCTCGCTTATACTTGGTTTAGAGCCCAACCCCCACTTTCCCCCACTCTCCAGCCTAGGCATGCCATCAGGGAAGACAAGCTAAGGGATTCTTTTAGAACCCAGGCGCTGCTGTCATTTGGAGGAGCCTCCCCACAATCAGGATACCTGAGCACGTCTCCGTGTGTGTGCTGGAGGTGGGGAAACAGATTCCACGCATCTTTATGGGGCACAGGTGTTCCAAGGTTGGGGAAGTAGTTTAAAACCCTCCACTACCCACAGAGATGCACTCGCTAATACTTGGCTTTAGAGCCCATCCCCCACCATCGCTTACTGCTAGGCCTAGGAAAACACTTAGGGAAGTCAAGCTAAGGGATTCTATTACAACCCAGGTGCTGCTGTCTGTTGGAGGAACCTCCCCACACTCAGAACCCCAGAACACTTCTTCCTGTGTGTGCTGGACGTGGGGAAACATAGCACACGCATTTTTCAGGGGTCACAGTAATTCGCAAGTTGTGGGTTGTAGTTTAAACATCTCCACTACCCATGGAGAGGCACACGCTAATACTTAGTTTTAGATCCCAAATCCCACTTTCAACCACACACTGGCCTAGGCAAACCATCAGGGAAGACAAGCAAAGGGATTCTATTCAAACCAAGACGCTGATGTCAGTTGGAGGAACTACCCCACCCTCAGGATACTGGAACCCAACCTTGTGTGGTGGGGAGATTTGAAGCCCCACTCCACGCAGATGAATGGGTGCTCAGGTGTTTCCCTTTATGGAGAATTCATCTAAATACTTCCTCAGTCCATCGGGGACACTCGCTACTATTTGGCCTCAAAGCCCAACCCCCAGGTTTCTCTCAGAGTCAGTCCTAAGGAAACACTCAGGGATTACAAGCTAAGGGATTCTATTAGAACCCAGCCGCTTCTGTCACCTGAAATTGCCAGCCCACACTCAGGATAGCAGAAAACTTCTTCATGTGTGTTCTGGTGGTGGGGATACAGAGTTCACGCTTTTTTCAAGGAGCACAGGTATTCCCATGTTGTGGGCTTTTGGTTAATAACCTCCAAATCCCATGGAGAAGCACTCGCTAATACTTGGATTTAGAGCCCAACCCACCCTTTCCCCAGCACTCCGTATCAGGCAACCAAACAGGGTAGACAAGTTAAGCGATTTTATAAGAACCAAGGCCCTGCTCTCAGTTGGAGGAGGCTGCCCACTCTCAGGATAACTGTGCAAGTGTTCGTGTGTGTGCTGGAGGTGTGGAAACAGACTCCACGGATCTTTATGGGGGCACAGGTGTTCCCAGGTTAGGGATGTAGTTTAAACACCTCCACAAACCATAGAGAGGTCATCGCAAATACTTGGTTTTGGAGCCCAAACCACACATTCCCCCGCACTCCCGCCTAGGCTTTCCATCAGGGAAGACAAGCAAAGGGATTCAATTAGAACCCAGGCGCTGCTGTCAGTTGGAGGAAGTTCCCTGCACTCAGAATTCCAGAACACATTCTTAGGTGTGGGAGAGATGTGCAGCCCCACTGCACCCAGATGAATGCAGGAAAAGTTGTTCCCTTTAGGGAGAAGTCCTCTAAGTACTTCCTCCATGGATCAGGGGGCACTCACTGCTACGTGGCCTCCAAGCCCAACCCCCAGCTTTCCCTCATGGTCTGGCCTAAAAGAACACACAGGGAACAGAAGCTAAGGGATACTAATAGAATCCAGGTGCTGCTGTCAGTTTGAGGAACTTCCCCACACTCAGAATACCAGAACACATCTTCGTGTGTGTGCTGGATGTAGGGAAACAGTCAAAGCATCTTTCAGGGGGCACATTTATTCCATGGTTGTGGGTTGTAGGTTAAAAACCCACATCCCATGGATAGGCTCTCGCTTATACTTGGTTTAGAGCCCAACCCCCACTTTCCCCCACTCTCCAGCCTAGGCATGCCATCAGGGAAGACAAGCTAAGGGATTCTTTTAGAACCCAGGCGCTGCTGTCATTTGGAGGAGCCTCCCCACAATCAGGATACCTGAGCACGTCTCCGTGTGTGTGCTGGAGGTGGGGAAACAGATTCCACGCATCTTTATGGGGCACAGGTGTTCCAAGGTTGGGGAAGTAGTTTAAAACCCTCCACTACCCACAGAGATGCACTCGCTAATACTTGGCTTTAGAGCCCATCCCCCACCATCGCTTACTGCTAGGCCTAGGAAAACACTTAGGGAAGTCAAGCTAAGGGATTCTATTACAACCCAGGTGCTGCTGTCTGTTGGAGGAACCTCCCCACACTCAGAACCCCAGAACACTTCTTCCTGTGTGTGCTGGACGTGGGGAAACATAGCACACGCATTTTTCAGGGGTCACAGTAACTCCCAAGTTGTGGGTTGTAGTTTAAACATCTCCACTACCCATGGAGAGGCACACGCTAATACTTAGTTTTAGATCCCAAATCCCACTTTCAACCACACACTGGCCTAGGCAAACCATCAGGGAAGACAAGCAAAGGGATTCTATTCAAACCAAGACGCTGATGTCAGTTGGAGGAACTACCCCACCCTCAGGATACTGGAACCCAACCTTGTGTGGTGGGGAGATTTGAAGCCCCACTCCACGCAGATGAATGGGTGCTCAGGTGTTTCCCTTTATGGAGAATTCATCTAAATACTTCCTCAGTCCATCGGGGACACTCGCTACTATTTGGCCTCAAAGCCCAACCCCCAGGTTTCTCTCAGAGTCAGTCCTAGGGAAACACTCAGGGATTACAAGCTAAGGGATTCTATTAGAACCCAGCCGCTTCTGTCACCTGAAATTGCCAGCCCACACTCAGGAGAGCAGAAAACTTCTTCATGTGTGTTCTGGTGGTGGGGATACAGAGTCCACGCTTTTTTCAAGGAGCACAGGTATTCCCATGTTGTGGGCTTTTGGTTAATAACCTCCAAATCCCATGGAGAAGCACTCGCTAATACTTGGATTTAGAGCCCAACCCACCCTTTCCCCAGCACTCCGTATCAGGCAACCAAACAGGGTAGACAAGTTAAGCGATTTTATAAGAACCAAGGCCCTGCTCTCAGTTGGAGGAGGCTGCCCACTCTCAGGATAACTGTGCAAGTGTTCGTGTGTGTGCTGGAGGTGAGGAAACAGACTCCACGGATCTTTATGGGGGCACAGGTGTTCCCAGGTTAGGGATGTAGTTTAAACACCTCCACAAACCATAGAGAGGTCATCGCAAATACTTGGTTTTGGAGCCCAAACCACACATTCCCCCGCACTCCCGCCTAGGCTTTCCATCAGGGAAGACAAGCAAAGGGATTCAATTAGAACCCAGGCGCTGCTGTCAGTTGGAGGAACTTCCCTGCACTCAGAATTCCAGAACACATTCTTAGGTGTGGGAGAGATGTGCAGCCCCACTGCACCCAGATGAATGCAGGAAAAGGTGTTCCCTTTAGGGAGAAGTCCTCTAAGTACTTCCTCCATGGATCAGGGGGCACTCACTGCTACGTGGCCTCCAAGCCCAACCCCCAGCTTTCCCTCATGGTCTGGCCTAAAAGAACACACAGGGAACAGAAGCTAAGGGATACTAATAGAATCCAGGTGCTGCTGTCAGTTTGAGGAACTTCCCCACACTCAGAATACCAGAACACATCTTCGTGTGTGTGCTGGATGTAGGGAAACAGTCAAAGCATCTTTCAGGGGGCACATTTATTCCATGGTTGTGGGTTGTAGGTTAAAAACCCACATCCCATGGATAGGCTCTCGCTTATACTTGGTTTAGAGCCCAACCCCCACTTTCCCCCACTCTCCAGCCTAGGCATGCCATCAGGGAAGACAAGCTAAGGGATTCTTTTAGAACCCAGGCGCTGCTGTCATTTGGAGGAGCCTCCCCACAATCAGGATACCTGAGCACGTCTCCGTGTGTGTGCTGGAGGTGGGGAAACAGATTCCACGCATCTTTATGGGGCACAGGTGTTCCAAGGTTGGGGAAGTAGTTTAAAACCCTCCACTACCCACAGAGATGCACTCGCTAATACTTGGCTTTAGAGCCCATCCCCCACCATCGCTTACTGCTAGGCCTAGGAAAACACTTAGGGAAGTCAAGCTAAGGGATTCTATTACAACCCAGGTGCTGCTGTCTGTTGGAGGAACCTCCCCACACTCAGAACCCCAGAACACTTCTTCCTGTGTGTGCTGGACGTGGGGAAACATAGCACACGCATTTATCAGGGGTCACAGTAATTCCCAAGTTGTGGGTTGTAGTTTAAACATCTCCACTACCCATGGAGAGGCACACGCTAATACTTAGTTTTAGATCCCAAATCCCACTTTCAACCACACACTGGCCTAGGCAAACCATCAGGGAAGACAAGCAAAGGGATTCTATTCAAACCAAGACGCTGATGTCAGTTGGAGGAACTACCCCACCCTCAGGATACTGGAACCCAACCTTGTGTGGTGGGGAGATTTGAAGCCCCACTCCACGCAGATGAATGGGTGCTCAGGTGTTTCCCTTTATGGAGTATTCATCTAAATACTTCCTCAGTCCATCGGGGACACTCGCTACTATTTGGCCTCAAAGCCCAACCCCCAGGTTTCTCTCAGAGTCAGTCCTAGGGAAACACTCAGGGATTACAAGCTAAGGGATTCTATGAGAACCCAGACGCTTCTGTCACCTGAAATTGCCAGCCCACACTCAGGATAGCAGAAAACTTCTTCATGTGTGTTCTGGTGGTGGGGATACAGAGTCCACGCTTTTTTCAAGGAGCACAGGTATTCCCATGTTGTGGGCTTTTGGTTAATAAACTCCAAATCCCATGGAGAAGCACTCGCTAATACTTGGATTTAGAGCCCAACCCACCCTTTCCCCAGCACTCCGTATCAGGCAACCAAACAGGGTAGACAAGTTAAGCGATTTTATAAGAACCAAGGCCCTGCTCTCAGTTGGAGGAGGCTGCCCACTCTCAGGATAACTGTGCAAGTGTTCGTGTGTGTGCTGGAGGTGTGGAAACAGACTCCACGGATCTTTATGGGGGCACAGGTGTTCCCAGGTTAGGGATGTAGTTTAAACACCTCCACAAACCATAGAGAGGTCATCGCAAATACTTGGTTTTGGAGCCCAAACCACACATTCCCCCGCACTCCCGCTTAGGCTTTCCATCAGGGAAGACAAGCAAAGGGATTCAATTAGAACCCAGGCGCTGCTGTCAGTTGGAGGAACTTCCCTGCACTCAGAATTCCAGAACACATTCTTAGGTGTGGGAGAGATGTGCAGCCCCACTGCACCCAGATGAATGCAGGAAAAGGTGTTCCCTTTAGGGAGAAGTCCTCTAAGTACTTCCTCCATGAATCAGGGGGCACTCAATGCTACGTGGCCTCCAAGCCCAACCCCCAGCTTTCCCTCATGGCCTGGCCTAAAAGAACACTCAGGGAACAGAAGCTAAGGGATACTAATAGAATCCAGGTGCTGCTGTCAGTTTGAGGAACATCCCCACACTCGGAATACAAGAACACATCTTCGTGTGTGTGCTGGATGTAGGGAAACAGTCAAAGCATCTTTCAGGGGGCACATTTATTCCATGGTTGTGGGTTGTAGGTTAAAAACCCACATCCCATGGATAGGCTCTCGCTTATACTTGATTTAGAGCCCAACCCCCACTTTCCCCCACTCTCCAGCCTAGGCATGCCATCAGGGAAGACAAGCTAAGGGATTCTTTTAGAACCCAGGCGCTGCTGTCATTTGGAGGAGCCTCCCCACAATCAGGATACCTGAGCACGTCTCCGTGTGTGTGCTGGAGGTGGGGAAACAGATTCCACGCATCTTTATGGGGCACAGGTGTTCCAAGGTTGGGGAAGTAGTTTAAAACCCTCCACTACCCACAGAGATGCACTCGCTAATACTTGGCTTTAGAGCCCATCCCCCACCATCGCTTACGGCTAGGCCTAGGAAAACACTTAGGGAAGTCAAGCTAAGGGATTCTATTACAACCCAGGTGCTGCTGTCTGTTGGAGGAACCTCCCCACACTCAGAACCCCAGAACACTTCTTCCTGTGTGTGCTGGACGTGGGGAAATATAGCACACGCATTTTTCAGGGGTCACAGTAATTCCCAAGTTGTGGGTTGTAGTTTAAACATCTCCACTACCCATGGAGAGGCACACGCTAATACTTAGTTTTAGATCCCAAATCCCACTTTCAACCACACACTGGCCTAGGCAAACCATCAGGGAAGACAAGCAAAGGGATTCTATTCAAACCAAGACGCTGATGTCAGTTGGAGGAACTACCCCACCCTCAGGATACTGGAACCCAACCTTGTGTGCTGGGGAGATTTGAAGCCCCACTCCACGCAGATGAATGGGTGCTCAGGTGTTTCCCTTTATGGAGAATTCATCTAAATACTTCCTCAGTCCATCGGGGACACTCGCTACTATTTGGCCTCAAAGCCCAACCCCCAGGTTTCTCTCAGAGTCAGTCCTAGGGAAACACTCAGGGATTACAAGCTAAGGGATTCTATTAGAACCCAGCCGCTTCTGTCACCTGAAATTGCCAGCCCACACTCAGGATAGCAGAAAACTTCTTCATGTGTGTTCTGGTGGTGGGGATACAGAGTCCACGCTTTTTTCAAGGAGCACAGGTATTCCCATGTTGTGGGCTTTTGGTTAATAACCTCCAAATCCCATGGAGAAGCACTCGCTAATACTTGGATTTAGAGCCCAACCCACCCTTTCCCCAGCACTCCGTATCAGGCAACCAAACAGGGTAGACAAGTTAAGCGATTTTATAAGAACCAAGGCCCTGCTCTCAGTTGGAGGAGGCTGCCCACTCTCAGGATAACTGTGCAAGTGTTCGTGTGTGTGCTGGAGGTGTGGAAACAGACTCCACGGATCTTTATGGGGGCACAGGTGTTCCCAGGTTAGGGATGTAGTTTAAACACCTCCACAAACCATAGAGAGGTCATCGCAAGTACTTGGTTTTGGAGCCCAAACCACACTTTCCCCCGCACTCCCGCCTAGGCTTTCCATCAGGGAAGACAAGCAAAGGGATTCAATTAGAACCCAGGAGCTGCTGTCAGTTGGAGGAACTTCCCTGCACTCAGAATTCCAGAACACATTCTTAGGTGTGGGAGAGATGTGCAGCCCCACTGCACCCAGATGAATGGAGGAAAAGGAGTTCCGTTTAGGGAGAAGTTCTCTAAGTACTTCCTCAATGGATCAGGTGGCACTCACTGCTACGTGGCCTCCAAGCCCAACCCCCAGCTTTCCCTCATGGCCTGGCCTAAAAGAACACTCAGGGAACAGAAGCTAAGGGATACTAATAGAATCCATGTGCTGCTGTCAGTTTGAGGAACATCCCCACACTCAGAATACAAGAACACATCTTCGTGTGTGTGCTGGATGTAGGGAAACAGTCAAAGCATCTTTCAGGGGGCACATTTATTCCATGGTTGTGGGTTGTAGGTTAAAAACCCACATCCCATGGATAGGCTCTCGCTTATACTTGATTTAGAGCCCAACCCCCACTTTCCCCCACTCTCCAGCCTAGGCATGCCATCAGGGAAGACAAGCTAAGGGATTCTTTTAGAACCCAGGCGCTGCTGTCATTTGGAGGAGCCTCCCCACAATCAGGATACCTGAGCACGTCTCCGTGTGTGTGCTGGAGGTGGGGAAACAGATTCCACGCATCTTTATGGGGCACAGGTGTTCCAAGGTTGGGGAAGTAGTTTAAAACCCTCCACTACCCACAGAGATGCACTCGCTAATACTTGGCTTTAGAGCCCATCCCCTACCATCGCTTACTGCTAGGCCTAGGAAAACACTTAGGGAAGTCAAGCTAAGGGATTCTATTACAACCCAGGTGCTGCTGTCTGTTGGAGGAACCTCCCCACACTCAGAACCCCAGAACACTTCTTCCTGTGTGTGCTGGACGTGGGGAAACATAGCACACGCATTTTTCAGGGGTCACAGTAATTCCCAAGTTGTGGGTTGTAGTTTAAACATCTCCACTACCCATGGAGAGGCACACGCTAATACTTAGTTTTAGATCCCAAATCCCACTTTCAACCACACACTGGCCTAGGCAAACCATCAGGGAAGACAAGCAAAGGGATTCTATTCAAACCAAGACGCTGATGTCAGTTGGAGGAACTACCCCACCCTCAGGATACTGGAACCCAACCTTGTGTGGTGGGGAGATTTGAAGCCCCACTCCACGCAGATGAATGGGTGCTCAGGTGTTTCCCTTTATGGAGAATTCATCTAAATACTTCCTCAGTCCATCGGGGACACTCGCTACTATTTGGCCTCAAAGCCCAACCCCCAGGTTTCTCTCAGAGTCAGTCCTAGGGAAACACTCAGGGATTACAAGCTAAGGGATTCTATTAGAACCCAGCTGCTTCTGTCACCTGAAATTGCCAGCCCACACTCAGGATAGCAGAAAACTTCTTCATGTGTGTTCTGGTGGTGGGGATACAGAGTCCACGCTTTTTTCAAGGAGCACAGGTATTCCCATGTTGTGGGCTTTTGGTTAATAACCTCCAAATCCCATGGAGAAGCACTCGCTAATACTTGGATTTAGAGCCCAACCCACCCTTTCCCCAGCACTCCGTATCAGGCAACCAAACAGGGTAGACAAGTTAAGCGATTTTATAAGAACCAAGGCCCTGCTCTCAGTTGGAGGAGGCTGCCCACTCTCAGGATAACTGTGCAAGTGTTCGTGTGTGTGCTGGAGGTGTGGAAACAGACTCCACGGATCTTTATGGGGGCACAGGTGTTCCCAGGTTAGGGATGTAGTTTAAACACCTCCACAAACCATAGAGAGGTCATCGCAAGTACTTGGTTTTGGAGCCCAAACCACACTTTCCCCCGCACTCCCGCCTAGGCTTTCCATCAGGGAAGACAAGCAAAGGGATTCAATTAGAACCCAGGCGCTGCTGTCAGTTGGAGGAACTTCCCTGCACTCAGAATTCCAGAACACATTCTTAGGTGTGGGAGAGATGTGCAGCCCCACTGCACCCAGATGAATGCAGGAAAAGGAGTTCCGTTTAGGGAGAAGTTCTCTAAGTACTTCCTCAATGGATCAGGTGGCACTCACTGCTACGTGGCCTCCAAGCCCAACCCCCAGCTTTCCCTCATGGCCTGGCCTAAAAGAACACTCAGGGAACAGAAGCTAAGGGATACTAATAGAATCCAGGTGCTGCTGTCAGTTTGAGGAACATCCCCACACTCGGAATACAAGAACACATCTTCGTGTGTGTGCTGGATGTAGGGAAACAGTCAAAGCATCTTTCAGGGGGCACATTTATTCCATGGTTGTGGGTTGTAGGTTAAAAACCCACATCCCATGGATAGGCTCTCGCTTATACTTGGTTTAGAGCCCAACCCCCACTTTCCCCCACTCTCCAGCCTAGGCATGCCATCAGGGAAGACAAGCTAAGGGATTCTTTTAGAACCCAGGCGCTGCTGTCATTTGGAGGAGCCTCCCCACAATCAGGATACCTGAGCACGTCTCCGTGTGTGTGCTGGAGGTGGGGAAACAGATTCCACGCATCTTTATGGGGCACAGGTGTTCAAAGGTTGGGGAAGTAGTTTAAAACCCTCCACTACCCACCGAGATGCACTCGCTAATACTTGGCTTTAGAGCCCATCCCCCACCATCGCTTACTGCTAGGCCTAGGAAAACACTTAGGGAAGTCAAGCTAAGGGATTCTATTACAACCCAGGTGCTGCTGTCTGTTGGAGGAACCTCCCCACACTCAGAACCCCAGAACACTTCTTCCTGTGTGTGCTGGACGTGGGGAAACATAGCACACGCATTTTTCAGGGGTCACAGTAATTCCCAAGTTGTGGGTTGTAGTTTAACATCTCCACTACCCATGGAGAGGCACACGCTAATACTTAGTTTTAGATCCCAAATCCCACTTTCAACCACACACTGGCCTAGGCAAACCATCAGGGAAGACAAGCAAAGGGATTCTATTCAAACCAAGACGCTGATGTCAGTTGGAGGAACTACCCCACCCTCAGGATACTGGAACCCAACCTTGTGTGGTGGGGAGATTTGAAGCCCCACTCCACGCAGATGAATGGGTGCTCAGGTGTTTCCCTTTATGGAGAATTCATCTAAATACTTCCTCAGTCCATCGGGACACTCGCTACTATTTGGCCTCAAAGCCCAACCCCCAGGTTTCTCTCAGAGTCAGTCCTAGGGAAACACTCAGGGATTACAAGCTAAGGGATTCTATTAGAACCCAGCCGCTTCTGTCACCTGAAATTGCCAGCCCACACTCAGGATAGCAGAAAACTTCTTCATGTGTGTTCTGGTGGTGGGGATACAGAGTCCACGCTTTTTTCAAGGAGCACAGGTATTCCCATGTTGTGGGCTTTTGGTTAATAACCTCCAAATCCCATGGAGAAGCACTCGCTAATACTTGGATTTAGAGCCCAACCCACCCTTTCCCCAGCACTCCGTATCAGGCAACCAAACAGGGTAGACAAGTTAAGCGATTTTATAAGAACCAAGGCCCTGCTCTCAGTTGGAGGAGGCTGCCCACTCTCAGGATAACTGTGCAAGTGTTCGTGTGTGTGCTGGAGGTGTGGAAACAGACTCCACGGATCTTTATGGGGGCACAGGTGTTCCCAGGTTAGGGATGTAGTTTAAACACCTCCACAAACCATAGAGAGGTCATCGCAAATACTTGGTTTTGGAGCCCAAACCACACTTTCCCCCGCACTCCCGCCTAGGCTTTCCATCAGGGAAGACAAGCAAAGGGATTCAATTAGAACCCAGGCGCTGCTGTCAGTTGGAGGAACTTCCCTGCACTCAGAATTCCAGAACACATTCTTAGGTGTGGGAGAGATGTGCAGCCCCACTGCACCCAGATGAATGGAGGAAAAGGAGTTCCGTTTAGGGAGAAGTTCTCTAAGTACTTCCTCAATGGATCAGGGGGCACTCACTGCTACGTGGCCTCCAAGCCCAACCCCCAGCTTTCCCTCATGGCCTGGCCTAAAAGAACACTCAGGGAACAGAAGCTAAGGGATACTAATAGAATCCAGGTGCTGCTGTCAGTTTGAGGAACATCCCCACACTCAGAATACAAGAACACATCTTCGTGTGTGTGCTGGATGTAGGGAAACAGTCAAAGCATCTTTCAGGGGGCACATTTATTCCATGGTTGTGGGTTGTAGGTTAAAAACCCACATCCCATGGATAGGCTCTCGCTTATACTTGATTTAGAGCCCAACCCCCACTTTCCCCCACTCTCCAGCCTAGGCATGCCATCAGGGAAGACAAGCTAAGGGATTCTTTTAGAACCCAGGCGCTGCTGTCATTTGGAGGAGCCTCCCCACAATCAGGATACCTGAGCACGTCTCCGTGTGTGTGCTGGAGGTGGGGAAACAGATTCCACGCATCTTTATGGGGCACAGGTGTTCCAAGGTTGGGGAAGTAGTTTAAAACCCTCCACTACCCACAGAGATGCACTCGCTAATACTTGGCTTTAGAGCCCATCCCCCACCATCGCTTACTGCTAGGCCTAGGAAAACACTTAGGGAAGTCAAGCTAAGGGATTCTATTACAACCCAGGTGCTGCTGTCTGTTGGAGGAACCTCCCCACACTCAGAACCCCAGAACACTTCTTCCTGTGTGTGCTGGACGTGGGGAAACATAGCACACGCATTTTTCAGGGGTCACAGTAATTCCCAAGTTGTGGGTTGTAGTTTAAACATCTCCACTACCCATGGAGAGGCACACGCTAATACTTAGTTTTAGATCCCAAATCCCACTTTCAACCACACACTGGCCTAGGCAAACCATCAGGGAAGACAAGCAAAGGGATTCTATTCAAACCAAGACGCTGATGTCAGTTGGAGGAACTACCCCACCCTCAGGATACTGGAACCCAACCTTGTGTGGTGGGGAGATTTGAAGCCCCACTCCACGCAGATGAATGGGTGCTCAGGTGTTTCCCTTTATGGAGAATTCATCTAAATACTTCCTCAGTCCATCGGGGACACTCGCTACTATTTGGCCTCAAAGCCCAACCCCCAGGTTTCTCTCAGAGTCAGTCCTAGGGAAACACTCAGGGATTACAAGCTAAGGGATTCTATTAGAACCCAGCCGCTTCTGTCACCTGAAATTGCCAGCCCACACTCAGGATAGCAGAAAACTTCTTCATGTGTGTTCTGGTGGTGGGGATACAGAGTCCACGCTTTTTTCACGGAGCACAGGTATTCCCATGTTGTGGGCTTTTGGTTAATAACCTCCAAATCCCATGGAGAAGCACTCGCTAATACTTGGATTTAGAGCCCAACCCACCCTTTCCCCAGCACTCCGTATCAGGCAACCAAACAGGGTAGACAAGTTAAGCGATTTTATAAGAACCAAGGCCCTGCTCTCAGTTGGAGGAGGCTGCCCACTCTCAGGATAACTGTGCAAGTGTTCGTGTGTGTGCTGGAGGTGTGGAAACAGACTCCACGGATCTTTATGGGGGCACAGGTGTTCCCAGGTTAGGGATGTAGTTTAAACACCTCCACAAACCATAGAGAGGTCATCGCAAGTACTTGGTTTTGGAGCCCAAACCACACTTTCCCCCGCACTCCCGCCTAGGCTTTCCATCAGGGAAGACAAGCAAAGGGATTCAATTAGAACCCAGGCGCTGCTGTCAGTTGGAGGAACTTCCCTGCACTCAGAATTCCAGAACACATTCTTAGGTGTGGGAGAGATGTGCAGCCCCACTGCACCCAGATGAATGCAGGAAAAGGAGTTCCGTTTAGGGAGAAGTTCTCTAAGTACTTCCTCAATGGATCAGGTGGCACTCACTGCTACGTGGCCTCCAAGCCCAACCCCCAGCTTTCCCTCATGGCCTGGCCTAAAAGAACACTCAGGGAACAGAAGCTAAGGGATACTAATAGAATCCAGGTGCTGCTGTCAGTTTGAGGAACATCCCCACACTCGGAATACAAGAACACATCTTCGTGTGTGTGCTGGATGTAGGGAAACAGTCAAAGCATCTTTCAGGGGGCACATTTATTCCATGGTTGTGGGTTGTAGGTTAAAAACCCACATCCCATGGATAGGCTCTCGCTTATACTTGGTTTAGAGCCCAACCCCCACTTTCCCCCACTCTCCAGCCTAGGCATGCCATCAGGGAAGACAAGCTAAGGGATTCTTTTAGAACCCAGGCGCTGCTGTCATTTGGAGGAGCCTCCCCACAATCAGGATACCTGAGCACGTCTCCGTGTGTGTGCTGGAGGTGGGGAAACAGATTCCACGCATCTTTATGGGGCACAGGTGTTCAAAGGTTGGGGAAGTAGTTTAAAACCCTCCACTACCCACCGAGATGCACTCGCTAATACTTGGCTTTAGAGCCCATCCCCCACCATCGCTTACTGCTAGGCCTAGGAAAACACTTAGGGAAGTCAAGCTAAGGGATTCTATTACAACCCAGGTGCTGCTGTCTGTTGGAGGAACCTCCCCACACTCAGAACCCCAGAACACTTCTTCCTGTGTGTGCTGGACGTGGGGAAACATAGCACACGCATTTTTCAGGGGTCACAGTAATTCCCAAGTTGTGGGTTGTAGTTTAACATCTCCACTACCCATGGAGAGGCACACGGTAATACTTAGTTTTAGATCCCAAATCCCACTTTCAACCACACACTGGCCTAGGCAAACCATCAGGGAAGACAAGCAAAGGGATTCTATTCAAACCAAGACGCTGATGTCAGTTGGAGGAACTACCCCACCCTCAGGATACTGGAACCCAACCTTGTGTGGTGGGGAGATTTGAAGCCCCACTCCACGCAGATGAATGGGTGCTCAGGTGTTTCCCTTTATGGAGAATTCATCTAAATACTTCCTCAGTCCATCGGGGACACTCGCTACTATTTGGCCTCAAAGCCCAACCCCCAGGTTTCTCTCAGAGTCAGTCCTAGGGAAACACTCAGGGATTACAAGCTAAGGGATTCTATTAGAACCCAGCCGCTTCTGTCACCTGAAATTGCCAGCCCACACTCAGGATAGCAGAAAACTTCTTCATGTGTGTTCTGGTGGTGGGGATACAGAGTCCACGCTTTTTTCAAGGAGCACAGGTATTCCCATGTTGTGGGCTTTTGGTTAATAACCTCCAAATCCCATGGAGAAGCACTCGCTAATACTTGGATTTAGAGCCCAACCCACCCTTTCCCCAGCACTCCGTATCAGGCAACCAAACAGGGTAGACAAGTTAAGCGATTTTATAAGAACCAAGGCCCTGCTCTCAGTTGGAGGAGGCTGCCCACTCTCAGGATAACTGTGCAAGTGTTCGTGTGTGTGCTGGAGGTGTGGAAACAGACTCCACGGATCTTTATGGGGGCACAGGTGTTCCCAGGTTAGGGATGTAGTTTAAACACCTCCACAAACCATAGAGAGGTCATCGCAAATACTTGGTTTTGGAGCCCAAACCACACTTTCCCCCGCACTCCCGCCTAGGCTTTCCATCAGGGAAGACAAGCAAAGGGATTCAATTAGAACCCAGGCGCTGCTGTCAGTTGGAGGAACTTCCCTGCACTCAGAATTCCAGAACACATTCTTAGGTGTGGGAGAGATGTGCAGCCCCACTGCACCCAGATGAATGGAGGAAAAGGAGTTCCGTTTAGGGAGAAGTTCTCTAAGTACTTCCTCAATGGATCAGGGGGCACTCACTGCTACGTGGCCTCCAAGCCCAACCCCCAGCTTTCCCTCATGGCCTGGCCTAAAAGAACACTCAGGGAACAGAAGCTAAGGGATACTAATAGAATCCAGGTGCTGCTGTCAGTTTGAGGAACATCCCCACACTCAGAATACAAGAACACATCTTCGTGTGTGTGCTGGATGTAGGGAAACAGTCAAAGCATCTTTCAGGGGGCACATTTATTCCATGGTTGTGGGTTGTAGGTTAAAAACCCACATCCCATGGATAGGCTCTCGCTTATACTTGATTTAGAGCCCAACCCCCACTTTCCCCCACTCTCCAGCCTAGGCATGCCATCAGGGAAGACAAGCTAAGGGATTCTTTTAGAACCCAGGCGCTGCTGTCATTTGGAGGAGCCTCCCCACAATCAGGATACCTGAGCACGTCTCCGTGTGTGTGCTGGAGGTGGGGAAACAGATTCCACGCATCTTTATGGGGCACAGGTGTTCCAAGGTTGGGGAAGTAGTTTAAAACCCTCCACTACCCACAGAGATGCACTCGCTAATACTTGGCTTTAGAGCCCATCCCCCACCATCGCTTACTGCTAGGCCTAGGAAAACACTTAGGGAAGTCAAGCTAAGGGATTCTATTACAACCCAGGTGCTGCTGTCTGTTGGAGGAACCTCCCCACACTCAGAACCCCAGAACACTTCTTCCTGTGTGTGCTGGACGTGGGGAAACATAGCACACGCATTTTTCAGGGGTCACAGTAATTCCCAAGTTGTGGGTTGTAGTTTAAACATCTCCACTACCCATGGAGAGGCACACGCTAATACTTAGTTTTAGATCCCAAATCCCACTTTCAACCACACACTGGCCTAGGCAAACCATCAGGGAAGACAAGCAAAGGGATTCTATTCAAACCAAGACGCTGATGTCAGTTGGAGGAACTACCCCACCCTCAGGATACTGGAACCCAACCTTGTGTGGTGGGGAGATTTGAAGCCCCACTCCACGCAGATGAATGGGTGCTCAGGTGTTTCCCTTTATGGAGAATTCTTCTAAATACTTCCTCAGTCCATCGGGGACACTCGCTACTATTTGGCCTCAAAGCCCAACCCCCAGGTTTCTCTCAGAGTCAGTCCTAGGGAAACACTCAGGGATTACAAGCTAAGGGATTCTATTAGAACCCAGCCGCTTCTGTCACCTGAAATTGCCAGCCCACACTCAGGATAGCAGAAAACTTCTTCATGTGTGTTCTGGTGGTGGGGATACAGAGTCCACGCTTTTTTCACGGAGCACAGGTATTCCCATGTTGTGGGCTTTTGGTTAATAACCTCCAAATCCCATGGAGAAGCACTCGCTAATACTTGGATTTAGAGCCCAACCCACCCTTTCCCCAGCACTCCGTATCAGGCAACCAAACAGGGTAGACAAGTTAAGCGATTTTATAAGAACCAAGGCCCTGCTCTCAGTTGGAGGAGGCTGCCCACTCTCAGGATAACTGTGCAAGTGTTCGTGTGTGTGCTGGAGGTGTGGAAACAGACTCCACGGATCTTTATGGGGGCACAGGTGTTCCCAGGTTAGGGATGTAGTTTAAACACCTCCAGAAACCATAGAGAAGTCATCGCAAGTACTTGGTTTTGGAGCCCAAACCACACTTTCCCCGCACTCCCGCCTAGGCTTTCCATCAGGGAAGACAAGCAAAGGGATTCAATTAGAACCCAGGCGCTGCTGTCAGTTGGAGGAACTTCCCTGCACTCAGAATTCCAGAACACATTCTTAGGTGTGGGAGAGATGTGCAGCCCCACTGCACCCAGATGAATGGAGGAAAAGGAGTTCCGTTTAGGGAGAAGTTCTCTAAGTACTTCCTCAATGGATCAGGGGGCACTCACTGCTACGTGGCCTCCAAGCCCAACCCCCAGCTTTCCCTCATGGCCTGGCCTAAAAGAACACTCAGGGAACAGAAGCTAAGGGATACTAATAGAATCCAGGTGCTGCTGTCAGTTTGAGGAACATCCCCACACTCAGAATACAAGAACACATCTTCGTGTGTGTGCTGGATGTAGGGAAACAGTCAAAGCATCTTTCAGGGGGCACATTTATTCCATGGTTGTGGGTTGTAGGTTAAAAACCCACATCCCATGGATAGGCTCTCGCTTATACTTGATTTAGAGCCCAACCCCCACTTTCCCCCACTCTCCAGCCTAGGCATGCCATCAGGGAAGACAAGCTAAGGGATTCTTTTAGAACCCAGGCGCTGCTGTCATTTGGAGGAGCCTCCCCACAATCAGGATACCTGAGCACGTCTCCGTGTGTGTGCTGGAGGTGGGGAAACAGATTCCACGCATCTTTATGGGGCACAGGTGTTCCAAGGTTGGGGAAGTAGTTTAAAACCCTCCACTACCCACAGAGATGCACTCGCTAATACTTGGCTTTAGAGCCCATCCCCCACCATCGCTTACTGCTAGGCCTAGGAAAACACTTAGGGAAGTCAAGCTAAGGGATTCTATTACAACCCAGGTGCTGCTGTCTGTTGGAGGAACCTCCCCACACTCAGAACCCCAGAACACTTCTTCCTGTGTGTGCTGGACGTGGGGAAACATAGCACACGCATTTTTCAGGGGTCACAGTAATTCCCAAGTTGTGGGTTGTAGTTTAAACATCTCCACTACCCATGGAGAGGCACACGCTAATACTTAGTTTTAGATCCCAAATCCCACTTTCAACCACACACTGGCCTAGGCAAACCATCAGGGAAGACAAGCAAAGGGATTCTATTCAAACCAAGACGCTGATGTCAGTTGGAGGAACTACCCCACCCTCAGGATACTGGAACCCAACCTTGTGTGGTGGGGAGATTTGAAGCCCCACTCCACGCAGATGAATGGGTGCTCAGGTGTTTCCCTTTATGGAGAATTCATCTAAATACTTCCTCAGTCCATCGGGGACACTCGCTACTATTTGGCCTCAAAGCCCAACCCCCAGGTTTCTCTCAGAGTCAGTCCTAGGGAAACACTCAGGGATTACAAGCTAAGGGATTCTATTAGAACCCAGCCGCTTCTGTCACCTGAAATTGCCAGCCCACACTCAGGATAGCAGAAAACTTCTTCATGTGTGTTCTGGTGGTGGGGATACAGAGTCCACGCTTTTTTCAAGGAGCACAGGTATTCCCATGTTGTGGGCTTTTGGTTAATAACCTCCAAATCCCATGGAGAAGCACTCGCTAATACTTGGATTTAGAGCCCAACCCACCCTTTCCCCAGCACTCCGTATCAGGCAACCAAACAGGGTAGACAAGTTAAGCGATTTTATAAGAACCAAGGCCCTGCTCTCAGTTGGAGGAGGCTGCCCACTCTCAGGATAACTGTGCAAGTGTTCGTGTGTGTGCTGGAGGTGTGGAAACAGACTCCACGGATCTTTATGGGGGCACAGGTGTTCCCAGGTTAGGGATGTAGTTTAAACACCTCCACAAACCATAGAGAGGTCATCGCAAGTACTTCGTTTTGGAGCCCAAACCACACTTTCCCCCGCACTCCCGCCTAGGCTTTCCATCAGGGAAGACAAGCAAAGGGATTCAATTAGAACCCAGGCGCTGCTGTCAGTTGGAGGAACTTCCCTGCACTCAGAATTCCAGAACACATTCTTAGGTGTGGGAGAGATGTGCAGCCCCACTGCACCCAGATGAATGGAGGAAAAGGAGTTCCGTTTAGGGAGAAGTTCTCTAAGTACTTCCTCAATGGATCAGGGGGCACTCACTGCTACGTGGCCTCCAAGCCCAACCCCCAGCTTTCCCTCATGGCCTGGCCTAAAAGAACACTCAGGGAACAGAAGCTAAGGGATACTAATAGAATCCAGGTGCTGCTGTCAGTTTGAGGAACATCCCCACACTCAGAATACAAGAACACATCTTCGTGTGTGTGCTGGATGTAGGGAAATAGACAAAGCATCTTTCAGGGGGCACATTTATTCCATGGTTGTGGGTTGTAGGTTAAAAACCCACATCCCATGGATAGGCTCTCGCTTATACTTGGTTTAGAGCCCAACCCCCACTTTCCCCCACTCTCCAGCCTAGGCATGCCATCAGGGAAGACAAGCTAAGGGATTCTTTTAGAACCCAGGCGCTGCTGTCATTTGGAGGAGCCTCCCCACAATCAGGATACCTGAGCACGTCTCCGTGTGTGTGCTGGAGGTGGGGAAACAGATTCCACGCATCTTTATGGGGCACAGGTGTTCCAAGGTTGGGGAAGTAGTTTAAAACCCTCCACTACCCACCGAGATGCACTCGCTAATACTTGGCTTTAGAGCCCATCCCCCACCATCGCTTACTGCTAGGCCTAGGAAAACACTTAGGGAAGTCAAGCTAAGGGATTCTATTACAACCCAGGTGCTGCTGTCTGTTGGAGGAACCTCCCCACACTCAGAACCCCAGAACACTTCTTCCTGTGTGTGCTGGACGTGGGGAAACATAGCACACGCATTTTTCAGGGGTCACAGTAATTCCCAAGTTGTGGGTTGTAGTTTAACATCTCCACTACCCATGGAGAGGCACACGGTAATACTTAGTTTTAGATCCCAAATCCCACTTTCAACCACACACTGGCCTAGGCAAACCATCAGGGAAGACAAGCAAAGGGATTCTATTCAAACCAAGACGCTGATGTCAGTTGGAGGAACTACCCCACCCTCAGGATACTGGAACCCAACCTTGTGTGGTGGGGAGATTTGAAGCCCCACTCCACGCAGATGAATGGGTGCTCAGGTGTTTCCCTTTATGGAGAATTCATCTAAATACTTCCTCAGTCCATAGGGGACACTCGCTACTATTTGGCCTCAAAGCCCAACCCCCAGGTTTCTCTCAGAGTCAGTCCTAGGGAAACACTCAGGGATTACAAGCTAAGGGATTCTATTAGAACCCAGCCGCTTCTGTCACCTGAAATTGCCAGCCCACACTCAGGATAGCAGAAAACTTCTTCATGTGTGTTCTGGTGGTGGGGATACAGAGTCCACGCTTTTTTCAAGGAGCACAGGTATTCCCATGTTGTGGGCTTTTGGTTAACAACCTCCAAATCCCATGGAGAAGCACTCGCTAATACTTGGATTTAGAGCCCAACCCACCCTTTCCCCAGCACTCCGTATCAGGCAACCAAACAGGGTAGACAAGTTAAGCGATTTTATAAGAACCAAGGCCCTGCTCTCAGTTGGAGGAGGCTGCCCACTCTCAGGATAGCTGTGCAAGTGTTCGTGTGTGTGCTGGAGGTGTGGAAACAGACTCCACGGATCTTTATGGGGGCACAGGTGTTCCCAGGTTAGGGATGTAGTTTAAACACCTCCACAAACCATAGAGAGGTCATCGCAAGTACTTCGTTTTGGAGCCCAAACCACACTTTCCCCCGCACTCCCGCCTAGGCTTTCCATCAGGGAAGACAAGCAAAGGGATTCAATTAGAACCCAGGCGCTGCTGTCAGTTGGAGGAACTTCCCTGCACTCAGAATTCCAGAACACATTCTTAGGTGTGGGAGAGATGTGCAGCCCCACTGCACCCAGATGAATGGAGGAAAAGGAGTTCCGTTTAGGGAGAAGTTCTCTAAGTACTTCCTCAATGGATCAGGGGGCACTCACTGCTACGTGGCCTCCAAGCCCAACCCCCAGCTTTCCCTCATGGCCTGGCCTAAAAGAACACTCAGGGAACAGAAGCTAAGGGATACTAATAGAATCCAGGTGCTGCTGTCAGTTTGAGGAACATCCCCACACTCAGAATACAAGAACACATCTTCGTGTGTGTGCTGGATGTAGGGAAATAGACAAAGCATCTTTCAGGGGGCACATTTATTCCATGGTTGTGGGTTGTAGGTTAAAAACCCACATCCCATGGATAGGCTCTCGCTTATACTTGGTTTAGAGCCCAACCCCCACTTTCCCCCACTCTCCACCCTAGGCATGCCATCAGGGAAAACAAGCTAAGGGATTCTTTTAGAACCCAGGCGCTGCTGTCATTTGGAGGAGCCTCCCCACAATCAGGATACCTGAGCACGTCTCCGTGTGTGTGCTGGAGGTGGGGAAACAGATTCCACGCATCTTTATGGGGCACAGGTGTTCCAAGGTTGGGGAAGTAGTTTAAAACCCTCCACTACCCACCGAGATGCACTCGCTAATACTTGGCTTTAGAGCCCATCCCCCACCATCGCTTACTGCTAGGCCTAGGAAAACACTTAGGGAAGTCAAGCTAAGGGATTCTATTACAACCCAGGTGCTGCTGTCTGTTGGAGGAACCTCCCCACACTCAGAACCCCAGAACACTTCTTCCTGTGTGTGCTGGACGTGGGGAAACATAGCACACGCATTTTTCAGGGGTCACAGTAATTCCCAAGTTGTGGGTTGTAGTTTAACATCTCCACTACCCATGGAGAGGCACACGGTAATACTTAGTTTTAGATCCCAAATCCCACTTTCAACCACACACTGGCCTAGGCAAACCATCAGGGAAGACAAGCAAAGGGATTCTATTCAAACCAAGACGCTGATGTCAGTTGGAGGAACTACCCCACCCTCAGGATACTGGAACCCAACCTTGTGTGGTGGGGAGATTTGAAGCCCCACTCCACGCAGATGAATGGGTGCTCAGGTGTTTCCCTTTATGGAGAATTCATCTAAATACTTCCTCAGTCCATAGGGGACACTCGCTACTATTTGGCCTCAAAGCCCAACCCCCAGGTTTCTCTCAGAGTCAGTCCTAGGGAAACACTCAGGGATTACAAGCTAAGGGATTCTATTAGAACCCAGCCGCTTCTGTCACCTGAAATTGCCAGCCCACACTCAGGATAGCAGAAAACTTCTTCATGTGTGTTCTGGTGGTGGGGATACAGAGTCCACGCTTTTTTCAAGGAGCACAGGTATTCCCATGTTGTGGGCTTTTGGTTAACAACCTCCAAATCCCATGGAGAAGCACTCGCTAATACTTGGATTTAGAGCCCAACCCACCCTTTCCCCAGCACTCCGTATCAGGCAACCAAACAGGGTAGACAAGTTAAGCGATTTTATAAGAACCAAGGCCCTGCTCTCAGTTGGAGGAGGCTGCCCACTCTCAGGATAGCTGTGCAAGTGTTCGTGTGTGTGCTGGAGGTGTGGAAACAGACTCCACGGATCTTTATGGGGGCACAGGTGTTCCCAGGTTAGGGATGTAGTTTAAACACCTCCACAAACCATAGAGAGGTCATCGCAAATACTTGGGTTTGGAGCCCAAACCACACTTTCCCCCGCACTCCCGCCTAGGCTTTCCATCAGGGAAGACAAGCAAAGGGATTCAATTAGAACCCAGGCGCTGCTGTCAGTTGGAGGAACTTCCCTGCACTCAGAATTCCAGAACACATTCTTAGGTGTGGGAGAGGTGTGCAGCCCCACTGCACCCAGATGAATGCAGGAAAAGGTGTTCCCTTTAGGGAGAAGTCCTCTAAGTACTTCCTCCATGAATCAGGGGGCACTCACTGCTACGTGGCCTCCAAGCCCAACCCCCAGCTTTCCCTCATGGCCTGGCCTAAAAGAACACTCAGGGAACAGAAGCTAAGGGATACTAATAGAATCCAGGTGCTGCTGTCAGTTTGAGGAACATCCCCACACTCGGAATACAAGAACACATCTTCGTGTGTGTGCTGGATGTAGGGAAACAGTCAAAGCATTTTTCAGGGGGCACATTTATTCCATGGTTGTGGGTTGTAGGTTAAAAACCCACATCCCATGGATAGGCTCTCGCTTATACTTGGTTTAGAGCCCAACTCATACTATCCCCCACTCTCCAGCCTAGGCATGCCATCAGGGAAGACAAGCTAAGGGATTCTTTTAGAACCCAGGCGCTGCTGTCATTTGGAGGAGCCTCCCCACAATCAGGATACCTGAGCACGTCTCCGTGTGTGTGCTGGAGGTGGGGAAACAGATTCCACGCATCTTTATGGGGCACAGGTGTTCCAAGGTTGGGGAAGTAGTTTAAAACCCTCCACTACCCACAGAGATGCACTCGCTAATACTTGGCTTTAGAGCCCATCCCCCACCATCGCTTACTGCTAGGCCTAGGAAAACACTTAGGGAAGTCAAGCTAAGGGATTCTATTACAACCCAGGTGCTGCTGTCTGTTGGAGGAACCTCCCCACACTCAGAACCCCAGAACACTTCTTCCTGTGTGTGCTGGACGTGGGGAAACATAGCACACGCATTTTTCAGGGGTCACAGTAATTCCCAAGTTGTGGGTTGTAGTTTAAACATCTCCACTACCCATGGAGAGGCACACGCTAATACTTAGTTTTAGATCCCAAATCCCACTTTCAACCACACACTGGCCTAGGCAAACCATCAGGGAAGACAAGCAAAGGGATTCTATTCAAACCAAGACGCTGATGTCAGTTGGAGGAACTACCCCACCCTCAGGATACTGGAACCCAACCTTGTGTGGTGGGGAGATTTGAAGCCCCACTCCACGCAGATGAATGGGTGCTCAGGTGTTTCCCTTTATGGAGAATTCTTCTAAATACTTCCTCAGTCCATCGGGGACACTCGCTACTATTTGGCCTCAAAGCCCAACCCCCAGGTTTCTCTCAGAGTCAGTCCTAGGGAAACACTCAGGGATTACAAGCTAAGGGATTCTATTAGAACCCAGCCGCTTCTGTCACCTGAAATTGCCAGCCCACACTCAGGATAGCAGAAAACTTCTTCATGTGTGTTCTGGTGGTGGGGATACAGAGTCCACGCTTTTTTCAAGGAGCACAGGTATTCCCATGTTGTGGGCTTTTGGTTAATAACCTCCAAATCCCATGGAGAAGCACTCGCTAATACTTGGATTTAGAGCCCAACCCACCCTTTCCCCAGCACTCCGTATCAGGCAACCAAACAGGGTAGACAAGTTAAGCGATTTTATAAGAACCAAGGCCCTGCTCTCAGTTGGAGGAGGCTGCCCACTCTCAGGATAACTGTGCAAGTGTTCGTGTGTGTGCTGGAGGTGTGGAAACAGACTCCACGGATCTTGATGGGGGCACAGGTGTTCCCAGGTTAGGGATGTAGTTTAAACACCTCCACAAACCATAGAGAGGTCATCGCAAATACTTGGTTTTGGAGCCCAAACCACACTTTCCCCCGCACTCCCGCCTAGGCTTTCCATCAGGGAAGACAAGCAAAGGGATTCAATTAGAACCCAGGCGCTGCTGTCAGTTGGAGGAACTTCCCTGCACTCAGAATTCCAGAACACATTCTTAGGTGTGGGAGAGATGAGCAGCCCCACTGCACCCAGATGAATGCAGGAAAAGGTGTTCCCTTTAGGGAGAATTCCTCTAAGTACTTCCTCCATGAATCAGGGGGCACTCACTGCTACGTGGCCTCCAAGCCCAACCCCCAGCTTTCCCTCATGGCCTGGCCTAAAAGAACACTCAGGGAACAGAAGCTAAGGGATACTAATAGAATCCAGGTGCTGCTGTCAGTTTGAGGAACATCCCCACACTCAGAATACAAGAACAGATTTCGTGTGTGTGCTGAATGTAGGGAAACAGTCAAAGCATCTTTCAGGGGGCACATTTATTCCATGGTTGTGGGTTGTAGGTTAAAAACCCACATCCCATGGATAGGCTCTCGCTTATACTTGGTTTAGAGCCCAACCCCCACTTTCCCCCATTCTCCAGCCTAGGCATGCCATCAGGGAAGACAAGCTAAGGGATTCTTTTAGAACCCAGGCGCTGCTGTCATTTGGAGGAGCCTCCCCACAATCAGGATACCTGAGAACGTCTCCGTGTGTGTGCTGGAGGTGGGGAAACAGATTCCACGCATCTTTATGGGGCACAGGTGTTCCAAGGTTGGGGAAGTAGTTTAAAACCCTCCACTACCCACAGAGATGCACTCGCTAATACTTGGCTATAGAGCCCATCCCCCACCATCGCTTACTGCTAGGCCTAGGTAAACACTTAGGGAAGTCAAGCTAAGGGATTCTATTACAACCCAGGTGCTGCTGTCTGTTGGAGGAACCTCCCCACACTCAGAACCCCAGAACACTTCTTCCTGTGTGTGCTGGACGTGGGGAAACATAGCACACGCATTTTTCAGGGGTCACAGTAATTCCCAAGTTGTGGGTTGTAGTTTAAACATCTCCACTACCCATGGAGAGGCACACGCTAATACTTAGTTTTAGATCCCAAATCCCACTTTCAACCACACACTGGCCTAGGCAAACCATCAGGGAAGACAAGCAAAGGGATTCTATTCAAACCAAGACGCTGATGTCAGTTGGAGGAACTACCCCACCCTCAGGATACTGGAACCCAACCTTGTGTGGTGGGGAGATTTGAAGCCCCACTCCACGCAGATGAATGGGTGCTCAGGTGTTTCCCTTTATGGAGAATTCATCTAAATACTTCCTCAGTCCATCGGGGACACTCGCTACTATTTGGCCTCAAAGCCCAACCCCCAGGTTTCTCTCAGAGTCAGTCCTAGGGAAACACTCAGGGATTACAAGCTAAGGGATTCTATTAGAACCCAGCCGCTTCTGTCACCTGAAATTGCCAGCCCACACTCAGGATAGCAGAAAACTTCTTCATGTGTGTTCTGGTGGTGGGGATACAGAGTCCACGCTTTTTTCAAGGAGCACAGGTATTCCCATGTTGTGGGCTTTTGGTTAATAACCTCCAAATCCCATGGAGAAGCACTCGCTAATACTTGGATTTAGAGCCCAACCCACCCTTTCCCCAGCACTCCGTATCAGGCAACCAAACAGGGTAGACAAGTTAAGCGATTTTATAAGAACCAAGGCCCTGCTCTCAGTTGGAGGAGGCTGCCCACTCTCAGGATAACTGTGCAAGTGTTCGTGTGTGTACTGGAGGTGTGGAAAGAGACTCCACGGATCTTTATGGGGGCACAGGTGTTCCCAGGTTAGGGATGTAGTTTAAACACCTCCACAAACCATAGAGAGGTCATCGCAAATACTTGGTTTTGGAGCCCAAACCACACTTTCCCCCGCACTCCCGCCTAGGCTTTCCATCAGGGAAGACAAGCAAAGGGATTCAATTAGAACCCAGGCGCTGCTGTCAGTTGGAGGAACTTCCCTGCACTCAGAATTCCAGAACACATTCTTAGGTGTGGGAGAGATGTGCAGCCCCACTGCACCCAGATGAATGCAGGAAAAGGTGTTCCGTTTAGGGAGAAGTCCTCTAAGTACTTCCTCAATGGATCAGGCGGCACTCACTGCTACGTGGCCTCCAAGCCCAACCCCCAGCTTTCACTCATGGCCTGGCCTCAAAGAACACTCAGGGAACAGAAGCTAAGGGATACTAATGGAATCCAGGTGCTGCTGTCAGTTTGAGGAACTTCACCACACGCAGAATACAAGAACAAATCTTCGTGGGTGTGCTGGATGTAGGGAAATAGTCAAAGCATCTTTCAGGGGGCACATTTATTCCATGGTTGTGGGTTGTAGGTTAAAAACCCACATCCCATGGATAGGCTCTCGCTTATACTTGGTTTAGAGCCCAACCCCCACTTTCCCTCACCCTCCAGCCTAGGCATGCCCTCAGGGAAGACATGCTAAGGGATTCTTTTAGAACCCAGGCGCTGCTGTCATTTGGAGGAGCCTCCCCACAATCAGGATACCTGAGCACGTCTCCGTGTGTGTTCTGGAGGTGGGGAAACAGATTCCACGCATCTTTATGGGGCACAGGTGTTCCAAGGTTGGGGAAGTAGTTTAAAACCCTCCACTACCCACAGAGATGCACTCGCTAATACTTGGCTTTAGAGCCCATCACCCACCATCGCTTACTGCTAGGCCTAGGAATACACTTAGGGAAGTCAAGCTAAGGGATTCTATTACAAACCAGGTGCTGCTGTCTGTTGGAGGAACCTCTCCACTCTCAGAACCCCTGTACACTTCTTCCTGTGTGTGCTGGACGTGGGGAAACATAGCACACGCATTTTTCAGGGGTCACAGTAATTCCCAAGTTGTGGGTTGTAGTTTAAACATCTCCACTACCCATGGAGAGGCACACGCTAATACTTAGTTTTAGATCCCAAATCCCACTTTCAACCACACACTGGCCTAGTCAAACCATCAGGGAAGACACGCAAAGGGATTCTATTCAAACCAAGACGCTGATGTCAGTTGGAGGAACTACCCCACCCTCAGGATACTGGAACCCAACCTTGTGTGGAGGGGAGATTTGAAGCCCCACTCCACGCAGATGAATGGGTGCTCAGGTGTTTCCCTTTATGGTGAATTCATCTAAATGCTTCCTCAGTCCATCGGGGACACTCGCTACTATTTGGCCTCAAAGCCCAACCCCCAGGTTTCTCTCAGAGTCAGTCCTAGGGAAACACTCAGGGATTACAAGCTAAGGGATTCTATTAGAACCCAGCCGCTTCTGTCACCTGAAATTGCCAGCCCACACTCAGGATAGCAGAAAACTTCTTCATGTGTGTTCTGGTGGTGGGGATACAGAGTCCACGCTTTTTTCAAGGAGCACAGGTATTCCCATGTTGTGGGCTTTTGGTTAATAACCTCCAAATCCCATGGAGAAGCACTCGCTAATACTTGGATTTAGAGCCCAACCCACCCTTTCCCCAGCACTCCGTATCAGGCAACCAAACAGGGTAGACAAGTTAAGCGATTTTATAAGAACCAAGGCCCTGCTCTCAGTTGGAGGAGGCTGCCCACTCTCAGGATAACTGTGCAAGTGTTCGTGTGTGTGCTGGAGGTGTGGAAACAGACTCCACGGATCTTTATGGGGGCACAGGTGTTCCCAGGTTAGGGATGTAGTTTAAACACCTCCACAAACCATAGAGAGGTCATCGCAAATACTTGGTTTTGGAGCCCAAACCACACTTTCCCCCGCACTCCCGCCTAGGCTTTCCATCAGGGAAGACAAGCAAAGGGATTCAATTAGAACCCAGGCGCTGCTGTCAGTTGGAGGAACTTCCCTGCACTCAGAATTCCAGAACACTTTCTTAGGTGTGGGAGAGATGTGCAGCCCCACTGCACCCAGATGAATGCAGGAAAAGGTGTTCCCTTTAGGGACAAGTCCTCTAAGAACTTCCTCAATGAATCAGGGGGCACTCACTGCTACGTGGCCTCCAAGCCCAACCCCCAGCTTTCCCTCATGGCCTGGCCTCAAAGAACACTCAGGGAACAGAAGCTAAGGGATACTAATGCAATCCAGGTGCTGCTGTCTGTTTGAGGAACTTTCCCACACGCAGAATACCAGAACACATCTTTGTGTGTGTGCTGGATGTAGGGAAACAGTCAAAGCATCTATCAGGGGGCACATTTATTCCATGGTTGTGGGGTGTAGGTTAAAAACCCACATCCCATGGATAGACTCTCGCTTATACTTGGTTTAGAGCCCAACCCCCACTTCCCGCAATCTCCAGCCTAGGCATGCCATCAGGGAAGACAAGCTAAGGGATTCTTTTAGAACCCAGGCGCTGCTGTCATTTGGAGGAGCCTGCCCACAATCAGGATACCTGAGCACGTCTCCGTGTGTGTGCTGGAGGTGGGGAAACAGATTCCACGCATCTTTATGGGGCACAGGTGTTCCAATGTTGGGGAAGTAGTTTAAAACCCTCCACTACCCACAGAGATGCACTCGCTAATACTTGGCTTTAGAGCCCATCCCCCACCATCGCTTACTGCTAGGCCTAGGAAAACACTTAGGGAAGTCACGCTAAGGGATTCTATTACAACCCAGGTGCTGCTGTCTGTTGGAGGATCCTCCCCACACTCAGAACCACAGAAAACTTCTTCCTGTTTGTGCTGGACGTGGGGAAACATAGCACACGCATTTTTCAGGGGTCACAGTAATTCCCAAGTTGTGGGTTGTAGTTTTAACATCTCCACTACCCATGGAGAGGCACACGCTAATACTTTGTTTTAGATCCCAAATCCCACTTTCAACCACACACTGGCCTAGGCAAACCATCAGGGAAGACACGCAAAGGGATTCTATTCAAACCAAGACGCTGATGTCAGTTGGAGGAACTACCCCACCCTCAGGATACTGGAACCCAACCTTGTGTGGTGGGGAGATTTGAAGCCCCACTCCACGCAGATGAATGGGTGCTCAGGTGTTTCCCTTTATGGAGAATTCATCTAAATACTTCCTCAGTCCATCGGGGACACTCGCTACTATTTGGCCTCAAAGCCCAACCCCCAGGTTTCTCTCAGAGTCAGTCCTAGGGAAACACTCAGGGATTACAAGCTAAGGGATTCTATTAGAACCCAGCCGCTTCTGTCACCTGAAATTGCCAGCCCACACTCAGGATAGCAGAAAACTTCTTCATGTGTGTTCTGGTGGTGGGGATACAGAGTCCACGCTTTTTTCAAGGAGCACAGGTATTTCCATGTTGTGGGCTTTTGGTTAATAACCTCCAAATCCCATGGAGAAGCACTCGCTAATACTTGGATTTAGAGCCCAACCCACCCTTTCCCCAGCACTCCGTATCAGGAACTAAACAGGGTAGACAAGTTAAGCGATTTTATAAGAACCAAGGCCCTGCTCTCAGTTGGAGGAGGCTGCCCACTCTCAGGATAACTGTGCAAGTGTTCGTGTGTGTGCTGGAGGTGTGGAAACAGACTCCACGGATCTTTATGGGGGCACAGGTGTTCCCAGGTTAGGGATGTAGTTTAAACACCTCCACAAACCATAGAGAGGTCATCGCAAATACTTGGTTTTGGAGCCCAAACCACACTTTCCCCCGCACTCCCGCCTAGGCTTTCCATCAGGGAAGACAAGCAAAGGGATTCAATTAGAACCCAGGCGCTGCTGTCACTTGGAGGAACTTCCCTGCACTCAGAATTCCAGAACACATTCTTAGGTGTGGGAGAGATGTGCAGCCCCACTGCACCCAGATGAATGGAGGAAAAGGTGTTCCGTTTAGGGAGAAGTCCTCTAAGTACTTCCTCAATGGATCAGGGGGCACTCACTGCTACGTGGCCTCCAAGCCCAACCCCCAGCTTTCCCTCATGGCCTGGCCTAAAAGAACACTCAGGGAACAGAAGCTAAGGGATACTAATAGAATCCAGGTGCTGCTGTCAGTTTGAGGAACATCCCCACACTCAGAATACAAGAACACATCTTCGTGTGTGTGCTGGATGTAGGGAAACAGTCAAAGCATCTTTCAGGGGGCACATTTATTCCATGGTTGTGGGTTGTAGGTTAAAAACCCACATCCCATGGATAGGCTCTCGCTTATACTTGGTTTAGAGCCCAACCCCCACTTTCCCCCACTCTCCAGCCTAGGCATGCCATCAGGGATACAAGCTAAGGGATTCTTTTAGAACCCAGGCGCTGCTGTCATTTGGAGGAGCCTCCCCACAATCAGGATACCTGAGCACGTCTCCGTGTGTGTTCTGGAGGTGGGGAAACAGATTCCACGCATCTTTATGGGGCACAGGTGTTCCAAGGTTGGGGAAGTAGTTTAAAACCCTCCACTACCCACAGAGATGCACTCGCTAATACTTGGCTTTAGAGCCCATCCCCCACCATCGCTTACTGCTAGGCCTAGGAAAACACTTAGGGAAGTCAAGCTAAGGGATTCTATTACAAACCAGGTGCTGCTGTCTGTTTGAGGAACCTCTCCACTCTCAGTACCCCTGTACACTTCTTCCTGTGTGTGCTGGACGTGGGGAAACATAGCACACGCATTTTTCAGGGGTCACAGTAATTCCCAAGTTGTGGGTTGTAGTTTAAACATCTCCACTACCCATGGAGAGGCACACGCTAATACTTAGTTTTAGATCCCAAATCCCACTTTCAACCACACACTGGCCTAGGCAAACCATCAGGGAAGACACGCAAAGGGATTCTATTCAAACCAAGACGCTGATGTCAGTTGGAGGAACTACCCCACCCTCAGGATACTGGAACCCAACCTTGTGTGGAGGGGAGATTTGAAGCCCCACTCCACGCAGATGAATGGGTGCTCAGGTGTTTCCCTTTATGGTGAATTCATCTAAATGCTTCCTCAGTCCATCGGGGACACTCGCTACTATTTGGCCTCAAAGCCCAACCCCCAGGTTTCTCTCAGAGTCAGTCCTAGGGAAACACTCAGGGATTACAAGCTAAGGGATTCTATTAGAACCCAGCCGCTTCTGTCACCTGAAATTGCCAGCCCACACTCAGGATAGCAGAAAACTTCTTCATGTGTGTTCTGGTGGTGGGGATACAGAGTCCACGCTTTTTTCAAGGAGCACAGGTATTCCCATGTTGTGGGCTTTTGGTTAATAACCTCCAAATCCCATGGAGAAGCACTCGCTAATACTTGGATTTAGAGCCCAACCCACCCTTTCCCCAGCACTCCGTATCAGGCAACCAAACAGGGTAGACAAGTTAAGCGATTTTATAAGAACCAAGGCCCTGCTCTCAGTTGGAGGAGGCTGCCCACTCTCAGGATAACTGTGCAAGTGTTCGTGTGTGTGCTGGAGGTGTGGAAACAGACTCCACGGATCTTTATGGGGGCACAGGTGTTCCCAGGTTAGGGATGTAGTTTAAACACCTCCACAAACCATAGAGAGGTCATCGCAAATACTTGGTTTTGGAGCCCAAACCACACTTTCCCCCGCACTCCCGCCTAGGCTTTCCATCAGGGAAGACAAGCAAAGGGATTCAATTAGAACCCAGGCGCTGCTGTCAGTTGGAGGAACTTCCCTGCACTCAGAATTCCAGAACACTTTCTTAGGTGTGGGAGAGATGTGCAGCCCCACTGCACCCAGATGAATGCAGGAAAAGGTGTTCCCTTTAGGGACAAGTCCTCTAAGAACTTCCTCAATGAATCAGGGGGCACTCACTGCTACGTGGCCTCCAAGCCCAACCCCCAGCTTTCCCTCATGGCCTGGCCTCAAAGAACACTCAGGGAACAGAAGCTAAGGGATACTAATGCAATCCAGGTGCTGCTGTCTGTTTGAGGAACTTTCCCACACGCAGAATACCAGAACACATCTTTGTGTGTGTGCTGGATGTAGGGAAACAGTCAAAGCATTTATCAGGGGGCACATTTATTCCATGGTTGTGGGGTGTAGGTTAAAAACCCACATCCCATGGATAGACTCTCGCTTATACTTGGTTTAGAGCCCAACCCCCACTTCCCGCAATCTCCAGCCTAGGCATGCCATCAGGGAAGACAAGCTAAGGGATTCTTTTAGAACCCAGGCGCTGCTGTCATTTGGAGGAGCCTGCCCACAATCAGGATACCTGAGCACGTCTCCGTGTGTGTGCTGGAGGTGGGGAAACAGATTCCACGCATCTTTATGGGGCACAGGTGTTCCAATGTTGGGGAAGTAGTTTAAAACCCTCCACTACCCACAGAGATGCACTCGCTAATACTTGGCTTTAGAGCCCATCCCCCACCATCGCTTACTGCTAGGCCTAGGAAAACACTTAGGGAAGTCACGCTAAGGGATTCTATTACAACCCAGGTGCTGCTGTCTGTTGGAGGATCCTCCCCACACTCAGAACCACAGAAAACTTCTTCCTGTTTGTGCTGGACGTGGGGAAACATAGCACACGCATTTTTCAGGGGTCACAGTAATTCCCAAGTTGTTGGTTGTAGTTTAAACATCTCCACTACCCATGGAGAGGCACACGCTAATACTTTGTTTTAGATCCCAAATCCCACTTTCAACCACACACTGGCCTAGGCAAACCATCAGGGAAGACACGCAAAGGGATTCTATTCAAACCAAGACGCTGATGTCAGTTGGAGGAACTACCCCACCCTCAGGATACTGGAACCCAACCTTGTGTGGTGGGGAGATTTGAAGCCCCACTCCACGCAGATGAATGGGTGCTCAGGTGTTTCCCTTTATGGAGAATTCATCTAAATACTTCCTCAGTCCATCGGGGACACTCGCTACTATTTGGCCTCAAAGCCCAACCCCCAGGTTTCTCTCAGAGTCAGTCCTAGGGAAACACTCAGGGATTACAAGCTAAGGGATTCTATTAGAACCCAGCCGCTTCTGTCACCTGAAATTGCCAGCCCACACTCAGGATAGCAGAAAACTTCTTCATGTGTGTTCTGGTGGTGGGGATACAGAGTCCACGCTTTTTTCAAGGAGCACAGGTATTTCCATGTTGTGGGCTTTTGGTTAATAACCTCCAAATCCCATGGAGAAGCACTCGCTAATACTTGGATTTAGAGCCCAACCCACCCTTTCCCCAGCACTCCGTATCAGGAACCAAACAGGGTAGACAAGTTAAGCGATTTTATAAGAACCAAGGCCCTGCTCTCAGTTGGAGGAGGCTGCCCACTCTCAGGATAACTGTGCAAGTGTTCGTGTGTGTGCTGGAGGTGTGGAAACAGACTCCACGGATCTTTATGGGGGCACAGGTGTTCCCAGGTTAGGGATGTAGTTTAAACACCTCCACAAACCATAGAGAGGTCATCGCAAATACTTGGTTTTGGAGCCCAAACCACACTTTCCCCCGCACTCCCGCCTAGGCTTTCCATCAGGGAAGACAAGCAAAGGGATTCAATTAGAACCCAGGCGCTGCTGTCAGTTGGAGGAACTTCCCTGCACTCAGAATTCCAGAACACATTCTTAGGTGTGGGAGAGATGTGCAGCCCCACTGCACCCAGATGAATGGAGGAAAAGGTGTTCCGTTTAGGGAGAAGTCCTCTAAGTACTTCCTCAATGGATCAGGGGGCACTCACTGCTACGTGGCCTCCAAGCCCAACCCCCAGCTTTCCCTCATGGCCTGGCCTAAAAGAACACTCAGGGAACAGAAGCTAAGGGATACTAATAGAATCCAGGTGCTGCTGTCAGTTTGAGGAACATCCCCAAACTCAGAATACAAGAACACATCTTCGTGTGTGTGCTGGATGTAGGGAAACAGTCAAAGCATCTTTCAGGGGGCACATTTATTCCATGGTTGTGGGTTGTAGGTTAAAAACCCACATCCCATGGATAGGCTCTCGCTTATACTTGGTTTAGAGCCCAACCCCCACTTTCCCCCACTCTCCAGCCTAGGCATGCCATCAGGGATACAAGCTAAGGGATTCTTTTAGAACCCAGGCGCTGCTGTCATTTGGAGGAGCCTCCCCACAATCAGGATACCTGAGCACGTCTCCGTGTGTGTGCTGGAGGTGGGGAAACAGATTCCACGCATCTTTATGGGGCACAGGTGTTCCAAGGTTGGGGAAGTAGTTTAAAACCCTCCACTACCCACAGAGATGCACTCGCTAATACTTGGCTTTAGAGCCCATCCCCCACCATCGCTTACTGCTAGGCCTAGGAAAACACTTAGGGAAGTCAAGCTAAGGGATTCTATTACAAACCAGGTGCTGCTGTCTGTTGGAGGAACCTCTCCACTCTCAGAACCCCTGTACACTTCTTCCTGTGTGTGCTGGATGTGGGGAAACATAGCACACGCATTTTTCAGGGGTCACAGTAATTCCCAAGTTGTGGGTTGTAGTTTAAACATCTCCACTACCCATGGAGAGGCACACGCTAATACTTAGTTTTAGATCCCAAATCCCACTTTCAACCACACACTGGCCTAGGCAAACCATCAGGGAAGACACGCAAAGGGAATCTATTCAAACCAAGACGCTGATGTCAGTTGGAGGAACTACCCCACCCTCAGGATACTGGAACCCAACCTTGTGTGGAGGGGAGATTTGAAGCCCCACTCCACGCAGATGAATGGGTGCTCAGGTGTTTCCCTTTATGGTGAATTCATCTAAATGCTTCCTCAGTCCATCGGGGACACTCGCTACTATTTGGCCTCAAAGCCCAACCCCCAGGTTTCTCTCAGAGTCAGTCCTAGGGAAACACTCAGGGATTACAAGCTAAGGGATTCTATTAGAACCCAGCCGCTTCTATCACCTGAAATTGCCAGCCCACACTCAGGATAGCAGAAAACTTCTTCATGTGTGTTCTGGTGGTGGGGATACAGAGTCCACGCTTTTTTCAAGGAGCACAGGTATTCCCATGTTGTGGGCTTTTGGTTAATAACCTCCAAATCCCATGGAGAAGCCCTCGCTAATACTTGGATTTAGAGCCCAACCCACCCTTTCCCCAGCACTCCGTATCAGGCAACCAAACAGGGTAGACAAGTTAAGCGATTTTATAAGAACCAAGGCCCTGCTCTCAGTTGGAGGAGGCTGCCCACTCTCAGGATAACTGTGCAAGTGTTCGTGTGTGTGCTGGAGGTGTGGAAACAGACTCCACGGATCTTTATGGGGGCACAGGTGTTCCCAGGTTAGGGATGTAGTTTAAACACCTCCACAAACCATAGAGAGGTCATCGCAAATACTTGGTTTTGGAGCCCAAACCATACTTTCCCCCGCACTCCCGCCTAGGCTTTCCATCAGGGAAGACAAGCAAAGGGATTCAATTAGAACCCAGGCGCTGCTGTCACTTGGAGGAACTTCCCTGCACTCAGAATTCCAGAACACATTCTTAGGTGTGGGAGAGATGTGCAGCCCCACTGCACCCAGATGAATGGAGGAAAAGGTGTTCCGTTTAGGGAGAAGTCCTCTAAGTACTTCCTCAATGGATCAGGCGGCACTCACTGCTACGTGGCCTCCAAGCCCAACCCCCAGCTTTCCCTCATGGCCTGGCCTAAAAGAACACTCAGGGAACAGAACCTAAGGGATACTAATAGAATCCAGGTGCTGCTGTCAGTTTGAGGAACTTCCCCACACTCAGAATACAAGAACACATCTTCGTGTGTGTGCTGGATGTAGGGAAACAGTCAAAGCATCTTTCAGGGGGCACATTTATTCCATGGTTGTGGGTTGTAGGTTAAAAACCCACATCCCATGGATAGGCTCTCGCTTATACTTGGTTTAGAGCCCAACCCCCACTTTCCCCCACTCTCCAGCCTAGGCATGCCATCAGGGAAGACAAGCTAAGGGATTCTTTTAGAACCCAGGCGCTGCTGTCATTTGGAGGAGCCTCCCCACAATCAGGATACCTGAGCACGTCTCCGTGTGTGTGCTGGAGGTGGGGAAACAGATTCCACGCATCTTTATGGGGCACAGGTGTTCCAAGGTTGGGGAAGTAGTTTAAAACCCTCCACTACCCACAGAGATGCACTCGCTAATACTTGGCTTTAGAGCCCATCCCCCACCATCGCTTACTGCTAGGCCTAGGAAAACACTTAGGGAAGTCAAGCTAAGGGATTCTATTACAACCCAGGTGCTGCTGTCTGTTGGAGGAACCTCCCCACACTCAGAACCCCAGAACACTTCTTCCTGTGTGTGCTGGACGTGGGGAAACATAGCACACGCATTTTTCAGGGGTCACAGTAATTCCCAAGTTGTGGGTTGTAGTTTAAACATCTCCACTACCCATGGAGAGGCACACGCTAATACTTAGTTTTAGATCCCAAATCCCACTTTCAACCACACACTGGCCTAGGCAAACCATCAGGGAAGACAAGCAAAGGGATTCTATTCAAACCAAGACGCTGATGTCAGTTGGAGGAACTACCCCACCCTCAGGATACTGGAACCCAACCTTGTGTGGTGGGGAGATTTGAAGCCCCACTCCACGCAGATGAATGGGTGCTCAGGTGTTTCCCTTTATGGAGAATTCATCTAAATACTTCCTCAGTCCATCGGGGACACTCGCTACTATTTGGCCTCAAAGCCCAACCCCCAGGTTTCTCTCAGAGTCAGTCCTAGGGAAACACTCAGGGATTACAAGCTAAGGGATTCTATTAGAACCCAGCCGCTTCTGTCACCTGAAATTGCCAGCCCACACTCAGGATAGCAGAAAACTTCTTCATGTGTGTTCTGGTGGTGGGGATACAGAGTCCACGCTTTTTTCAAGGAGCACAGGTATTCCCATGTTGTGGGCTTTTGGTTAATAACCTCCAAATCCCATGGAGAAGCCCTCGCTAATACTTGGATTTAGAGCCCAACCCACCCTTTCCCCAGCACTCCGTATCAGGCAACCAAACAGGGTAGACAAGTTAAGCGATTTTATAAGAACCAAGGCCCTGCTCTCAGTTGGAGGAGGCTGCCCACTCTCAGGATAACTGTGCAAGTGTTCGTGTGTGTGCTGGAGGTGTGGAAACAGACTCCACGGATCTTTATGGGGGCACAGGTGTTCCCAGGTTAGGGATGTAGTTTAAACACCTCCACAAACCATAGAGAGGTCATCGCAAATACTTGGTTTTGGAGCCCAAACCACACTTTCCCCCGCACTCCCGCCTAGGCTTTCCATCAGGGAAGACAAGCAAAGGGATTCAATTAGAACCCAGGCGCTGCTGTCACTTGGAGGAACTTCCCTGCACTCAGAATTCCAGAACACATTCTTAGGTGTGGGAGAGATGTGCAGCCCCACTGCACCCAGATGAATGGAGGAAAAGGTGTTCCGTTTAGGGAGAAGACCTCTAAGTACTTCCTCAATGGATCAGGGGGCACTCACTGCTACGTGGCCTCCAAGCCCAACCCCCAGCTTTCCCTCATGGCCTGGCCTAAAGGAACACTCAGGGAACAGAAGCTAAGGGATACTAATAGAATCCAGGTGCTGCTGTCAGTTTGAGGAACTTTCCCACACGCAGAATAGCAGAACACATCTTTGTGTGTGTGCTGGATGTAGGGAAACAGTCAAAGCATCTATCAGGGGGCACATTTATTCCATGGTTGTGGGTTGTAGGTTAAAAACCCACATCACATGGATAGACTCTCGCTTATACTTGGTTTAGAGCCCAACCCCCACTTTCCCCCACTCTCCAGCCTAGGCATGCCATCAGGGAAGACAAGCTAAGGGATTCTTTTAGAACCCAGGCGCTGCTGTCATTTGGAGGAGCCTGCCCACAATCAGGATACCTGGGCACGTCTCCTTGTGTGTGCTGGAGGTGGGGAAACAGATTCCACGCATCTTTATGGGGCACAGGTGTTCCAAGGTTGGGGAAGTAGTTTAAAACCCTCCACTACCCACAGAGATGCACTCGCTAATACTTGGCTTTAGAGCCCATCCCCCACCATCGCTTACTGCTAGGCCTAGGAAAACACTTAGGGAAGTCAAGCTAAGGGATTCTATTACAACCCAGGTGCTGCTGTCTGTTGGAGGAACCTCCCCACACTCACAACCCCAGAACACTTCTTCCTGTGTGTGCTGGACGTGGGGAAACATAGCACACGCATTTTTCAGGGGTCACAGTAATTCCCAAGTTGTGGGTTGTAGTTTAAACATCTCCACTACCCATGGAGAGGCACACGCTAATACTTAGTTTTAGATCCCAAATCCCACTTTCAACCACACACTGGCCTAGGCAAACCATCAGGGAAGACACGCAAAAGGATTCTATTAAAACCAAGATGCTGATTTCAGTTGGAGGAACTACCCCACCCTCAGGATACTGGAACCCAACCTTGTGTGGTGGGGAGATTTGAAGCCCCACTCCACGCAGATGAATGGGTGCTCAGGTGTTTCCCTTTATGGAGAATTCATCTAAATACTTCCTCAGTCCATCGGGGACACTCGCTACTATTTGGCCTCAAAGCCCAACCCCCAGGTTTCTCTCAGAGTCAGTCCTAGGGAAACACTCAGGGATTACAAGCTAAGGGATTCTATTAGAACCCAGCCGCTTCTGTCACCTGAAATTGCCAGCCCACACTCAGGATAGCAGAAAACTTCTTCATGTGTGTTCTGGTGGTGGGGATACAGAGTCCACGCTTTTTTTCAAGGAGCACAGGTATTCCCATGTTGTGGGCTTTTGGTTAATAACCTCCAAATCCCATGGAGAAGCACTCGCTAATACTTGGATTTAGAGCCCAACCCACCCTTTCCCCAGCACTCCGTATCAGGCAACCAAACAGGGTAGACAAGTTAAGCGATTTTATAAGAACCAAGGCCCTGCTCTCAGTTGGAGGAGGCTGCCCACTCTCAGGATAACTGTGCAAGTGTTCGTGTGTGTGCTGGAGGTGTGGAAACAGACTCCACGGATCTTTATGGGGGCACAGGTGTTCCCAGGTTAGGGATGTAGTTTAAACACCTCCACAAACCATAGAGAGGTCATCGCAAATACTTGGTTTTGGAGCCCAAACCTCACTTTCCCCCGCACTCCCGCCTAGGCTTTCCATCAGGGAAGACAAGCAAAGGGATTCAATTAGAACCCAGGCGCTGCTGTCACTTGGAGGAACTTCCCTGCACTCAGAATTCCAGAACACATTCTTAGGTGTGGGAGAGATGTGCAGCCCCACTGCACCCAGATGAATGGAGGAAAAGGTGTTCCGTTTAGGGAGAAGTCCTCTAAGTACTTCCTCCATGAATCAGGGGGCACTCACTGCTACGTGGCCTCCAAGCCCAACCCCCAGCTTTCCCTCATGGCCTGGCCTAAAAGAACACTCAGGGAACAGAAGCTAAGGGATACTAATAGAATCCAGGTGCTGCTGTCAGTTTGAGGAACATCCCCACACTCAGAATACAAGAACACATCTTCGTGTGTGTGCTGGATGTAGGGAAACAGTCAAAGCATTTTTCAGGGGGCACATTTATTCCATGGTTGTGGGTTGTAGGTTAAAAACCCACATCCCATGGATAGGCTCTCGCTTATACTTGGTTTAGAGCCCAACCCCCACTTTCCCCCACTCTCCAGCCTAGGCATGCCTTCAGGGAAGACAAGCTAAGGGATTCTTTTAGAACCCAGGCGCTGCTGTCATTTGGAGGAGCCTCCCCACAATCAGGATACCTGAGCACGTCTCCGTGTGTGTGCTGGAGGTGGGGAAACAGATTCCACGCATCTTTATGGGGCACAGGTGTTCCAAGGTTGGGGAAGTAGTTTAAAACCCTCCACTACCCACCGAGATGCACTCGCTAATACTTGGCTTTAGAGCCCATCCCCCACCATCGCTTACTGCTAGGCCTAGGAAAACACTTAGGGAAGTCAAGCTAAGGGATTCTATTACAACCCAGGTGCTGCTGTCTGTTGGAGGAACCTCCCCACACTCAGAACCCCAGAACACTTCTTCCTGTGTGTGCTGGACGTGGGGAAACATAGCACACGCATTTTTCAGGGGTCACAGTAATTCCCAAGTTGTGGGTTGTAGTTTAAACATCTCCACTACCCATGGAGAGGCACACGCTAATACTTAGTTTTAGATCCCAAATCCCACTTTCAACCACACACTGGCCTAGGCAAACCATCAGGGAAGACACGCAAAGGGATTCTATTAAAACCAAGATGCTGATTTCAGTTGGAGAAACTACCCCACCCTCAGGATACTGGAACCCAACCTTGTGTGGTGGGGAGATTTGAAGCCCCACTCCACGCAGATGAATGGGTGCTCAGGTGTTTCCCTTTATGGAGAATTCATCTAAATACTTCCTCAGTCCATCGGGGACACTCGCTACTATTTGGCCTCAAAGCCCAACCCCCAGGTTTCTCTCAGAGTCAGTCCTAGGGAAACACTCAGGGATTACAAGCTAAGGGATTCTATTAGAACCCAGCCGCTTCTGTCACCTGAAATTGCCAGCCCACACTCAGGATAGCAGAAAACTTCTTCATGTGTGTTCTGGTGGTGGGGATACAGAGTCCACGCTTTTTTTCAAGGAGCACAGGTATTCCCATGTTGTGGGCTTTTGGTTAATAACCTCCAAATCCCATGGAGAAGCACTCGCTAATACTTGGATTTAGAGCCCAACCCACCCTTTCCCCAGCACTCCGTATCAGGCAACCAAACAGGTTAGACAAGTTAAGCGATTTTATAAGAACCAAGGCCCTGCTCTCAGTTGGAGGAGGCTGCCCACTCTCAGGATAACTGTGCAAGTGTTCGTGTGTGTGCTGGAGGTGTGGAAACAGACTCCACGGATCTTTATGGGGGCACAGGTGTTCCCAGGTTAGGGATGTAGTTTAAACACCTCCACAAACCATAGAGAGGTCATCGCAAATACTTGGTTTTGGAGCCCAAACCTCACTTTCCCCCGCACTCCCGCCTAGACTTTCCATCAGGGAAGACAAGCAAAGCGATTCAATTAGAACCCAGGCGCTGCTGTCAGTTGGAGGAACTTCCCTGCACTCAGAATTCCAGAACACATTCTTAGGTGTGGGAGAGATGTGCAGCCCCACTGCACCCAGATGAATGCAGGAAAAGGTGTTCCGTTTAGGGAGAAGTCCTCTAAGTACTTCCTCAATGGATCAGGGGGCACTCACTGCTACGTGGCCTCCAAGCCCAACCCCCAGCTTTCCCTCATGGCCTGGCCTAAAAGAACACTCAGGGAACAGAAGCTAAGGGATACTAATAGAATCCAGGTGCTGCTGTCAGTTTGAGGAACATCCCCACACTCAGAATACAAGAACACATCTTCGTGTGTGTGCTGGATGTAGGGAAACAGTCAAAGCATCTTTCAGGGGGCACATTTATTCCATGGTTGTGGGTTGTAGGTTAAAAACCCACATCCCATGGATAGGCTCTCGCTTATACTTGGTTTAGAGCCCAACCCCCACTTTCCCCCACTCTCCAGCCTAGGCATGCCATCAGGGAAGACAAGCTAAGGGATTCTTTTAGAACCCAGGCGCTGCTGTCATTTGGAGGAGCCTCCCCACAATCAGGATACCTGAGCACGTCTCCGTGTGTGTGCTGGAGGTGGGGAAAAAGATTCCACGCATCTTTATGGGGCACAGGTGTTCCAAGGTTGGGGAAGTAGTTTAAAACCCTCCACTACCCACAGAGATGCACTCGCTAATACTTGGCTTTGAGCCCATCCCCCACCATCGCTTACTGCTAGGCCTAGGAAAACACTTAGGGAAGTCAAGCTAAGGGATTCTATTACAACCCAGGTGTTGCTGTCTGTTGGAGGAACCTCCCCACACTCACAACCCCAGAACACTTCTTCCTGTGTGTGCTGGACGTGGGGAAACATAGCACACGCATTTTTCAGGGGTCACAGTAATTCCCAAGTTGTGGGTTGTAGTTTAAACATCTCCACTACCCATGGAGAGGCACACGCTAATACTTAGTTTTAGATCCCAAATCCCACTTTCAACCACACACTGGCCTAGGCAAACCATCAGGGAAGACAAGCAAAGGGATTCTATTCAAACCAAGACGCTGATGTCAGTTGGAGGAACTACCCCACCCTCAGGATACTGGAACCCAACCTTGTGTGGTGGGGAGATTTGAAGCCCCACTCCACGCAGATGAATGGGTGCTCAGGTGTTTCCCTTTATGGAGAATTCATCTAAATACTTCCTCAGTCCATCGGGGACACTCGCTACTATTTGGCCTCAAAGCCCAACCCCCAGGTTTCTCTCAGAGTCAGTCCTAGGGAAACACTCAGGGATTACAAGCTAAGGGATTCTATTAGAACCCAGCCGCTTCTGTCACCTGAAATTGCCAGCCCACACTCAGGATAGCAGAAAACTTCATGTGTGTTCTGGTGGTGGGGATACAGAGTCCACGCTTTTTTCAAGGAGCACAGGTATTCCCATGTTGTGGGCTTTTGGTTAATAACCTCCAAATCCCATGGAGAAGCACTCGCTAATACTTGGATTTAGAGCCCAACCCACCCTTTCCCCAGCACTCCGTATCAGGCAACCAAACAGGGTAGACAAGTTAAGCGATTTTATAAGAACCAAGGCCCTGCTCTCAGTTGGAGGAGGCTGCCCACTCTCAGGAAAACTGTGCAAGTGTTCGTGTGTGTGCTGGAGGTGTGGAAACAGACTCCACGGATCTTTATGGGGGCACAGGTGTTCCCAGGTTAGGGATGTAGTTTAAACACCTCCACAAACCATAGAGAGGTCATCGCAAATACTTGGTTTTGGAGCCCAAACCACACTTTCCCCCGCACTCCCGCCTAGGCTTTCCATCAGGGAAGACAAGCAAAGGGATTCAATTAGAACCCAGGCGCTGCTGTCAGTTGGAGGAACTTCCCTGCACTCAGAATTCCAGAACACATTCTTAGGTGTGGGAGAGATGTGCAGCCCCACTGCACCCAGATGAATGCAGGAAAAGGTGTTCCCTTTAGGGAGAAGTCCTCTAAGTACTTCCTCCATGAATCAGGGGGCACTCACTGCTACGTGGCCTCCAAGCCCAACCCCCAGCTTTCCCTCATGGCCTGGCCTAAAAGAACACTCAGGGAACAGAAGCTAAGGGATACTAATAGAATCCAGGTGCTGCTGTCAGTTTGAGGAACATCCCCACACTCAGAATACAAGAACACATCTTCGTGTGTGTGCTGGATGTAGGGAAACAGTCAAAGCATCTTTCAGGGGGCACATTTATTCCATGGTTGTGGGTTGTAGGTTAAAAACCCACATCCCATGGATAGGCTCTCGCTTATACTTGATTTAGAGCCCAACCCCCACTTTCCCCCACTCTCCAGCCTAGGCATGCCATCAGGGAAGACAAGCTAAGGGATTCTTTTAGAACCCAGGCGCTGCTGTCATTTGGAGGAGCCTCCCCACAATCAGGATACCTGAGCACGTCTCCGTGTGTGTGCTGGAGGTGGGGAAACAGATTCCACGCATCTTTATGGGGCACAGGTGTTCCAAGGTTGGGGAAGTAGTTTAAAACCCTCCACTACCCACAGAGATGCACTCGCTAATACTTGGCTTTAGAGCCCATCCCCCACCATCGCTTACTGCTAGGCCTAGGAAAACACTTAGGGAAGTCAAGCTAAGGGATTCTATTACAACCCAGGTGCTGCTGTCTGTTGGAGGAACCTTCCCACACCCAGAATCCCAGAACACTACTTCCTGTGTGTGCTGGACGTGGGGAAACATAGCACACGCATTTTTCAGGGGTCACAGTAATTCCCAAGTTGTGGGTTGTAGTTTAAACATCTCCACTACCCATGGAGAGGCACACGCTAATACTTAGTTTTAGATCCCAAATCCCACTTTCAACCACACACTGGCCTAGGCAAACCATCAGGGAAGACAAGCAAAGGGATTCTATTCAAACCAAGACGCTGATGTCAGTTGGAGGAACTACCCCACCCTCAGGATACTGGAACCCAACCTTGTGTGGTGGGGAGATTTGAAGCCCCACTCCACGCAGATGAATGGGTGCTCAGGTGTTTCCCTTTATGGAGAATTCATCTAAATACTTCCTCAGTCCATCGGGGACACTCGCTACTATTTGGCCTCAAAGCCCAACCCCCAGGTTTCTCTCAGAGTCAGTCCTAGGGAAACACTCAGGGATTACAAGCTAAGGGATTCTATTAGAACCCAGCCGCTTCTGTCACCTGAAATTGCCAGCCCACACTCAGGATAGCAGAAAACTTCATGTGTGTTCTGGTGGTGGGGATACAGAGTCCACGCTTTTTTCAAGGAGCACAGGTATTCCCATGTTGTGGGCTTTTGGTTAATAACCTCCAAATCCCATGGAGAAGCACTCGCTAATACTTGGATTTAGAGCCCAACCCACCCTTTCCCCAGCACTCCGTATCAGGCAACCAAACAGGGTAGACAAGTTAAGCGATTTTATAAGAACCAAGGCCCTGCTCTCAGTTGGAGGAGGCTGCCCACTCTCAGGAAAACTGTGCAAGTGTTCGTGTGTGTGCTGGAGGTGTGGAAACAGACTCCACGGATCTTTATGGGGGCACAGGTGTTCCCAGGTTAGGGATGTAGTTTAAACACCTCCACAAACCATAGAGAGGTCATCGCAAATACTTGGTTTTGGAGCCCAAACCACACTTTCCCCCGCACTCCCGCCTAGGCTTTCCATCAGGGAAGACAAGCAAAGGGATTCAATTAGAACCCAGGCGCTGCTGTCAGTTGGAGGAACTTCCCTGCACTCAGAATTCCAGAACACATTCTTAGGTGGGAGAGATGTGCAGCCCCACTGCACCCAGATGAATGCAGGAAAAGGTGTTCCCTTTAGGGAGAAGTCCTCTAAGTACTTCCTCCATGAATCAGGGGGCACTCACTGCTACGTGGCCTCCAAGCCCAACCCCCAGCTTTCCCTCATGGCCTGGCCTAAAAGAACACTCAGGGAACAGAAGCTAAGGGATACTAATAGAATCCAGGTGCTGCTGTCAGTTTGAGGAACATCCCCACACTCAGAATACAAGAACACATCTTCGTGTGTGTGCTGGATGTAGGGAAACAGTCAAAGCATCTTTCAGGGGGCACATTTATTCCATGGTTGTGGGTTGTAGGTTAAAAACCCACATCCCATGGATAGGCTCTCGCTTATACTTGATTTAGAGCCCAACCCCCACTTTCCCCCACTCTCCAGCCTAGGCATGCCATCAGGGAAGACAAGCTAAGGGATTCTTTTAGAACCCAGGCGCTGCTGTCATTTGGAGGAGCCTCCCCACAATCAGGATACCTGAGCACGTCTCCGTGTGTGTGCTGGAGGTGGGGAAACAGATTCCACGCATCTTTATGGGGCACAGGTGTTCCAAGGTTGGGGAAGTAGTTTAAAACCCTCCACTACCCACAGAGATGCACTCGCTAATACTTGGCTTTAGAGCCCATCCCCCACCATCGCTTACTGCTAGGCCTAGGAAAACACTTAGGGAAGTCAAGCTAAGGGATTCTATTACAACCCAGGTGCTGCTGTCTGTTGGAGGAACCTTCCCACACCCAGAATCCCAGAACACTTCTTCCTGTGTGTGCTGGACGTGGGGAAACATAGCACACGCATTTTTCAGGGGTCACAGTAATTCCCAAGTTGTGGGTTGTAGTTTAAACATCTCCACTACCCATGGAGAGGCACACGCTAATACTTAGTTTTAGATCCCAAATCCCACTTTCAACCACACACTGGCCTAGGCAAACCATCAGGGAAGACAAGCAAAGGGATTCTATTCAAACCAAGACGCTGATGTCAGTTGGAGGAACTACCCCACCCTCAGGATACTGGAACCCAACCTTGTGTGGTGGGGAGATTTGAAGCCCCACTCCACGCAGATGAATGGGTGCTCAGGTGTTTCCCTTTATGGAGAATTCATCTAAATACTTCCTCAGTCCATCGGGGACACTCGCTACTATTTGGCCTCAAAGCCCAACCCCCAGGTTTCTCTCAGAGTCAGTCCTAGGGAAACACTCAGGGATTACAAGCTAAGGGATTCTATTAGAACCCAGCCGCTTCTGTCACCTGAAATTGCCAGCCCACACTCAGGATAGCAGAAAACTTCTTCATGTGTGTTCTGGTGGTGGGGATACAGAGTCCACGCTTTTTTCAAGGAGCACAGGTATTCCCATGTTGTGGGCTTTTGGTTAATAACCTCCAAATCCCATGGAGAAGCACTCGCTAATACTTGGATTTAGAGCCCAACCCACCCTTTCCCCAGCACTCCGTATCAGGCAACCAAACAGGGTAGACAAGTTAAGCGATTTTATAAGAACCAAGGCCCTGCTCTCAGTTGGAGGAGGCTGCCCACTCTCAGGATAACTGTGCAAGTGTTCGTGTGTGTGCTGGAGGTGTGGAAAGAGACTCCACGGATCTTTATGGGGGCACAGGTGTTCCCAGGTTAGGGATGTAGTTTAAACACCTCCACAAACCATAGAGAGGTCATCGCAAATACTTGGTTTTGGAGCCCAAACCACACTTTCCCCCGCACTCCCGCCTAGGCTTTCCATCAGGGAAGACAAGCAAAGGGATTCAATTAGAACCCAGGCGCTGCTGTCAGTTGGAGGAACTTCCCTGCACTCAGAATTCCAGAACACATTCTTAGGTGTGGGAGAGATGTGCAGCCCCACTGCACCCAGATGAATACAGGAAAAGGTGTTCCCTTTAGGGAGAAGTCCTCTAAGTACTTCCTCAATGAATCAGGGGGCACTCACTGCTACGTGGCCTCCAAGCCCAACCCCCAGCTTTCCCTCATGGCCTGGCCTAAAAGAACACTCAGGGAACAGAAGCTAAGGGATACTAATAGTATCCAGGTGCTACTGTCAGTTTCAGGAAATTCCCCACACTCAGAATACCAGAACACATCTTCGTGTGTGTGCTGGATGTAGGGAAACAGTCAAAGCATCTTTCAGGGGGCACATTTATTCCATGGTTGTGGGTTGTAGGTTAAAAACCCACATCCCATGGATAGGCTCTCGCTTATACTTGGTTTAGAGCCCAACCCCCACTTTCCCCCACTCTCCAGCCTAGGCATGCCATCAGGGAAGACAAGCTAAGGGATTCTTTTAGAACCCAGGCGCTGCTGTCATTTGGAGGAGCCTCCCCACAATCAGGATACCTGAGCACGTCTCCGTGTGTGTGCTGGAGGTGGGGAAACAGATTCCACGCATCTTTATGGGGCACAGGTGTTCCAAGGTTGGGGAAGTAGTTTAAAACCCTCCACTACCCACAGAGATGCACTCGCTAATACTTGGCTTTAGAGCCCATCCCCCACCATCGCTTACTGCTAGGCCTCGGAAAACACTAAGGGAAGTCAAGCTAAGGGATTCTATTACAACCCAGGTGCTGCTGTCTGTTGGAGGAACCTCCCCACACTCAGAACCCCAGAACACTTCTTCCTGTGTGTGCTGGACGTGGGGAAACATAGCACACGCATTTTTCAGGGGTCACAGTAATTCCCAAGTTGTGGGTTGTAGTTTAAACATCTCCACTACCCATGGAGAGGCACACGCTAATACTTTGTTTTAGATCCCAAATCCCACTTTCAACCACACACTGGCCTAGGCAAACCATCAGGGAAGACACGCAAAGGGATTCTATTCAAACCAAGACGCTGATGTCAGTTGGAGGAACTACCCCACCCTCAGGATACTGGAACCCAACCTTGTGTGGTGGGGAGATTTGAAGCCCCACTCCACGCAGATGAATGGGTGCTCAGGTGTTTCCCTTTATGGAGAATTCATCTAAATACTTCCTCAGTCCATCGGGGACACTCGCTACTATTTGGCCTCAAAGCCCAACCCCCAGGTTTCTCTCAGAGTCAGTCCTAGGGAAACACTCAGGGATTACAAGCTAAGGGATTCTATTAGAACCCAGCCGCTTCTGTCACCTGAAATTGCCAGCCCACACTCAGGATAGCAGAAAACTTCTTCATGTGTGTTCTGGTGGTGGGGATACAGAGTCCACGCTTTTTTCAAGGAGCACAGGTATTTCCATGTTGTGGGCTTTTGGTTAATAACCTCCAAATCCCATGGAGAAGCACTCGCTAATACTTGGATTTAGAGCCCAACCCACCCTTTCCCCAGCACTCCGTATCAGGAACCAAACAGGGTAGACAAGTTAAGCGATTTTATAAGAACCAAGGCCCTGCTCTCAGTTGGAGGAGGCTGCCCACTCTCAGGATAACTGTGCAAGTGTTCGTGTGTGTGCTGGAGGTGTGGAAACAGACTCCACGGATCTTTATGGGGGCACAGGTGTTCCCAGGTTAGGGATGTAGTTTAAACACCTCCACAAACCATAGAGAGGTCATCGCAAATACTTGGTTTTGGAGCCCAAACCACACTTTCCCCCGCACTCCCGCCTAGGCTTTCCATCAGGGAAGACAAGCAAAGGGATTCAATTAGAACCCAGGCGCTGCTGTCAGTTGGAGGAACTTCCCTGCACTCAGAATTCCAGAACACATTCTTAGGTGTGGGAGAGATGTGCAGCCCCACTGCACCCAGATGAATGGAGGAAAAGGTGTTCCGTTTAGGGAGAAGTCCTCTAAGTACTTCCTCAATGGATCAGGGGGCACTCACTGCTACGTGGCCTCCAAGCCCAACCCCCAGCTTTCCCTCATGGCCTGGCCTAAAAGAACACTCAGGGAACAGAAGCTAAGGGATACTAATAGAATCCAGGTGCTGCTGTCAGTTTGAGGAACATCCCCAAACTCAGAATACAAGAACACATCTTCGTGTGTGTGCTGGATGTAGGGAAACAGTCAAAGCATCTTTCAGGGGGCACATTTATTCCATGGTTGTGGGTTGTAGGTTAAAAACCCACATCCCATGGATAGGCTCTCGCTTATACTTGGTTTAGAGCCCAACCCCCACTTTCCCCCACTCTCCAGCCTAGGCATGCCATCAGGGATACAAGCTAAGGGATTCTTTTAGAACCCAGGCGCTGCTGTCATTTGGAGGAGCCTCCCCACAATCAGGATACCTGAGCACGTCTCCGTGTGTGTGCTGGAGGTGGGAAAACAGATTCCACGCATCTTTATGGGGCACAGGTGTTCCAAGGTTGGGGAAGTAGTTTAAAACCCTCCACTACCCACAGAGATGCACTCGCTAATACTTGGCTTTAGAGCCCATCCCCCACCATCGCTTACTGCTAGGCCTAGGAAAACACTTAGGGAAGTCAAGCTAAGGGATTCTATTACAAACCAGGTGCTGCTGTCTGTTGGAGGAACCTCTCCACTCTCAGAACCCCTGTACACTTCTTCCTGTGTGTGCTGGATGTGGGGAAACATAGCACACGCATTTTTCAGGGGTCACAGTAATTCCCAAGTTGTGGGTTGTAGTTTAAACATCTCCACTACCCATGGAGAGGCACACGCTAATACTTAGTTTTAGATCCCAAATCCCACTTTCAACCACACACTGGCCTAGGCAAACCATCAGGGAAGACACGCAAAGGGATTCTATTCAAACCAAGACGCTGATGTCAGTTGGAGGAACTACCCCACCCTCAGGATACTGGAACCCAACCTTGTGTGGAGGGGAGATTTGAAGCCCCACTCCACGCAGATGAATGGGTGCTCAGGTGTTTCCCTTTATGGTGAATTCATCTAAATGCTTCCTCAGTCCATCGGGGACACTCGCTACTATTTGGCCTCAAAGCCCAACCCCCAGGTTTCTCTCAGAGTCAGTCCTAGGGAAACACTCAGGGATTACAAGCTAAGGGATTCTATTAGAACCCAGCCGCTTCTATCACCTGAAATTGCCAGCCCACACTCAGGATAGCAGAAAACTTCTTCATGTGTGTTCTGGTGGTGGGGATACAGAGTCCACGCTTTTTTCAAGGAGCACAGGTATTCCCATGTTGTGGGCTTTTGGTTAATAACCTCCAAATCCCATGGAGAAGCCCTCGCTAATACTTGGATTTAGAGCCCAACCCACCCTTTCCCCAGCACTCCGTATCAGGCAACCAAACAGGGTAGACAAGTTAAGCGATTTTATAAGAACCAAGGCCCTGCTCTCAGTTGGAGGAGGCTGCCCACTCTCAGGATAACTGTGCAAGTGTTCGTGTGTGTGCTGGAGGTGTGGAAACAGACTCCACGGATCTTTATGGGGGCACAGGTGTTCCCAGGTTAGGGATGTAGTTTAAACACCTCCACAAACCATAGAGAGGTCATCGCAAATACTTGGTTTTGGAGCCCAAACCATACTTTCCCCCGCACTCCCGCCTAGGCTTTCCATCAGGGAAGACAAGCAAAGGGATTCAATTAGAACCCAGGCGCTGCTGTCACTTGGAGGAACTTCCCTGCACTCAGAATTCCAGAACACATTCTTAGGTGTGGGAGAGATGTGCAGCCCCACTGCACCCAGATGAATGGAGGAAAAGGTGTTCCGTTTAGGGAGAAGTCCTCTAAGTACTTCCTCAATGGATCAGGCGGCACTCACTGCTACGTGGCCTCCAAGCCCAACCCCCAGCTTTCCCTCATGGCCTGGCCTAAAAGAACACTCAGGGAACAGAACCTAAGGGATACTAATAGAATCCAGGTGCTGCTGTCAGTTTGAGGAACTTCCCCACACTCAGAATACAAGAACACATCTTCGTGTGTGTGCTGGATGTAGGGAAACAGTCAAAGCATCTTTCAGGGGGCACATTTATTCCATGGTTGTGGGTTGTAGGTTAAAAACCCACATCCCATGGATAGGCTCTCGCTTATACTTGGTTTAGAGCCCAACCCCCACTTTCCCCCACTCTCCAGCCTAGGCATGCCATCAGGGAAGACAAGCTAAGGGATTCTTTTAGAACCCAGGCGCTGCTGTCATTTGGAGGAGCCTCCCCACAATCAGGATACCTGAGCACGTCTCCGTGTGTGTGCTGGAGGTGGGGAAACAGATTCCACGCATCTTTATGGGGCACAGGTGTTCCAAGGTTGGGGAAGTAGTTTAAAACCCTCCACTACCCACAGAGATGCACTCGCTAATACTTGGCTTTAGAGCCCATCCCCCACCATCGCTTACTGCTAGGCCTAGGAAAACACTTAGGGAAGTCAAGCTAAGGGATTCTATTACAACCCAGGTGCTGCTGTCTGTTGGAGGAACCTCCCCACACTCAGAACCCCAGAACACTTCTTCCTGTGTGTGCTGGACGTGGGGAAACATAGCACACGCATTTTTCATGGGTCACAGTAATTCCCAAGTTGTGGGTTGTAGTTTAAACATCTCCACTACCCATGGAGAGGCACACGCTAATACTTAGTTTTAGATCCCAAATCCCACTTTCAACCACACACTGGCCTAGGCAAACCATCAGGGAAGACAAGCAAAGGGATTCTATTCAAACCAAGACGCTGATGTCAGTTGGAGGAACTACCCCACCCTCAGGATACTGGAACCCAACCTTGTGTGGTGGGGAGATTTGAAGCCCCACTCCACGCAGATGAATGGGTGCTCAGGTGTTTCCCTTTATGGAGAATTCATCTAAATACTTCCTCAGTCCATCGGGGACACTCGCTACTATTTGGCCTCAAAGCCCAACCCCCAGGTTTCTCTCAGAGTCAGTCCTAGGGAAACACTCAGGGATTACAAGCTAAGGGATTCTATTAGAACCCAGCCGCTTCTGTCACCTGAAATTGCCAGCCCACACTCAGGATAGCAGAAAACTTCTTCATGTGTGTTCTGGTGGTGGGGATACAGAGTCCACGCTTTTTTCAAGGAGCACAGGTATTCCCATGTTGTGGGCTTTTGGTTAATAACCTCCAAATCCCATGGAGAAGCCCTCGCTAATACTTGGATTTAGAGCCCAACCCACCCTTTCCCCAGCACTCCGTATCAGGCAACCAAACAGGGTAGACAAGTTAAGCGATTTTATAAGAACCAAGGCCCTGCTCTCAGTTGGAGGAGGCTGCCCACTCTCAGGATAACTGTGCAAGTGTTCGTGTGTGTGCTGGAGGTGTGGAAACAGACTCCACGGATCTTTATGGGGGCACAGGTGTTCCCAGGTTAGGGATGTAGTTTAAACACCTCCACAAACCATAGAGAGGTCATCGCAAATACTTGGTTTTGGAGCCCAAACCACACTTTCCCCCGCACTCCCGCCTAGGCTTTCCATCAGGGAAGACAAGCAAAGGGATTCAATTAGAACCCAGGCGCTGCTGTCACTTGGAGGAACTTCCCTGCACTCAGAATTCCAGAACACATTCTTAGGTGTGGGAGAGATGTGCAGCCCCACTGCACCCAGATGAATGGAGGAAAAGGTGTTCCGTTTAGGGAGAAGACCTCTAAGTACTTCCTCAATGGATCAGGGGGCACTCACTGCTACGTGGCCTCCAAGCCCAACCCCCAGCTTTCCCTCATGGCCTGGCCTAAAGGAACACTCAGGGAACAGAAGCTAAGGGATACTAATAGAATCCAGGTGCTGCTGTCAGTTTGAGGAACTTTCCCACACGCAGAATAGCAGAACACATCTTTGTGTGTGTGCTGGATGTAGGGAAACAGTCAAAGCATCTATCAGGGGGCACATTTATTCCATGGTTGTGGGTTGTAGGTTAAAAACCCACATCACATGGATAGACTCTCGCTTATACTTGGTTTAGAGCCCAACCCCCACTTTCCCCCACTCTCCAGCCTAGGCATGCCATCAGGGAAGACAAGCTAAGGGATTCTTTTAGAACCCAGGCGCTGCTGTCATTTGGAGGAGCCTGCCCACAATCAGGATACCTGGGCACGTCTCCTTGTGTGTGCTGGAGGTGGGGAAACAGATTCCACGCATCTTTATGGGGCACAGGTGTTCCAAGGTTGGGGAAGTAGTTTAAAACCCTCCACTACCCACAGAGATGCACTCGCTAATACTTGGCTTTAGAGCCCATCCCCCACCATCGCTTACTGCTAGGCCTAGGAAAACACTTAGGGAAGTCAAGCTAAGGGATTCTATTACAACCCAGGTGCTGCTGTCTGTTGGAGGAACCTCCCCACACTCACAACCCCAGAACACTTCTTCCTGTGTGTGCTGGACGTGGGGAAACATAGCACACGCATTTTTCAGGGGTCACAGTAATTCCCAAGTTGTGGGTTGTAGTTTAAACATCTCCACTACCCATGGAGAGGCACACGCTAATACTTAGTTTTAGATCCCAAATCCCACTTTCAACCACACACTGGCCTAGGCAAACCATCAGGGAAGACACGCAAAAGGATTCTATTAAAACCAAGATGCTGATTTCAGTTGGAGGAACTACCCCACCCTCAGGATACTGGAACCCAACCTTGTGTGGTGGGGAGATTTGAAGCCCCACTCCACGCAGATGAATGGGTGCTCAGGTGTTTCCCTTTATGGAGAATTCATCTAAATACTTCCTCAGTCCATCGGGGACACTCGCTACTATTTGGCCTCAAAGCCCAACCCCCAGGTTTCTCTCAGAGTCAGTCCTAGGGAAACACTCAGGGATTACAAGCTAAGGGATTCTATTAGAACCCAGCCGCTTCTGTCACCTGAAATTGCCAGCCCACACTCAGGATAGCAGAAAACTTCTTCATGTGTGTTCTGGTGGTGGGGATACAGAGTCCACGCTTTTTTTCAAGGAGCACAGGTATTCCCATGTTGTGGGCTTTTGGTTAATAACCTCCAAATCCCATGGAGAAGCACTCGCTAATACTTGGATTTAGAGCCCAACCCACCCTTTCCCCAGCACTCCGTATCAGGCAACCAAACAGGGTAGACAAGTTAAGCGATTTTATAAGAACCAAGGCCCTGCTCTCAGTTGGAGGAGGCTGCCCACTCTCAGGATAACTGTGCAAGTGTTCGTGTGTGTGCTGGAGGTGTGGAAACAGACTCCACGGATCTTTATGGGGGCACAGGTGTTCCCAGGTTAGGGATGTAGTTTAAACACCTCCACAAACCATAGAGAGGTCATCGCAAATACTTGGTTTTGGAGCCCAAACCTCACTTTCCCCCGCACTCCCGCCTAGGCTTTCCATCAGGGAAGACAAGCAAAGGGATTCAATTAGAACCCAGGCGCTGCTGTCACTTGGAGGAACTTCCCTGCACTCAGAATTCCAGAACACATTCTTAGGTGTGGGAGAGATGTGCAGCCCCACTGCACCCAGATGAATGGAGGAAAAGGTGTTCCGTTTAGGGAGAAGTCCTCTAAGTACTTCCTCCATGAATCAGGGGGCACTCACTGCTACGTGGCCTCCAAGCCCAACCCCCAGCTTTCCCTCATGGCCTGGCCTAAAAGAACACTCAGGGAACAGAAGCTAAGGGATACTAATAGAATCCAGGTGCTGCTGTCAGTTTGAGGAACATCCCCACACTCAGAATACAAGAACACATCTTCGTGTGTGTGCTGGATGTAGGGAAACAGTCAAAGCATTTTTCAGGGGGCACATTTATTCCATGGTTGTGGGTTGTAGGTTAAAAACCCACATCCCATGGATAGGCTCTCGCTTATACTTGGTTTAGAGCCCAACCCCCACTTTCCCCCACTCTCCAGCCTAGGCATGCCTTCAGGGAAGACAAGCTAAGGGATTCTTTTAGAACCCAGGCGCTGCTGTCATTTGGAGGAGCCTCCCCACAATCAGGATACCTGAGCACGTCTCCGTGTGTGTGCTGGAGGTGGGGAAACAGATTCCACGCATCTTTATGGGGCACAGGTGTTCCAAGGTTGGGGAAGTAGTTTAAAACCCTCCACTACCCACCGAGATGCACTCGCTAATACTTGGCTTTAGAGCCCATCCCCCACCATCGCTTACTGCTAGGCCTAGGAAAACACTTAGGGAAGTCAAGCTAAGGGATTCTATTACAACCCAGGTGCTGCTGTCTGTTGGAGGAACCTCCCCACACTCAGAACCCCAGAACACTTCTTCCTGTGTGTGCTGGACGTGGGGAAACATAGCACACGCATTTTTCAGGGGTCACAGTAATTCCCAAGTTGTGGGTTGTAGTTTAAACATCTCCACTACCCATGGAGAGGCACACGCTAATACTTAGTTTTAGATCCCAAATCCCACTTTCAACCACACACTGGCCTAGGCAAACCATCAGGGAAGACACGCAAAGGGATTCTATTAAAACCAAGATGCTGATTTCAGTTGGAGGAACTACCCCACCCTCAGGATACTGGAACCCAACCTTGTGTGGTGGGGAGATTTGAAGCCCCACTCCACGCAGATGAATGGGTGCTCAGGTGTTTCCCTTTATGGAGAATTCATCTAAATACTTCCTCAGTCCATCGGGGACACTCGCTACTATTTGGCCTCAAAGCCCAACCCCCAGGTTTCTCTCAGAGTCAGTCCTAGGGAAACACTCAGGGATTACAAGCTAAGGGATTCTATTAGAACCCAGCCGCTTCTGTCACCTGAAATTGCCAGCCCACACTCAGGATAGCAGAAAACTTCTTCATGTGTGTTCTGGTGGTGGGGATACAGAGTCCACGCTTTTTTTCAAGGAGCACAGGTATTCCCATGTTGTGGGCTTTTGGTTAATAACCTCCAAATCCCATGGAGAAGCACTCGCTAATACTTGGATTTAGAGCCCAACCCACCCTTTCCCCAGCACTCCGTATCAGGCAACCAAACAGGGTAGACAAGTTAAGCGATTTTATAAGAACCAAGGCCCTGCTCTCAGTTGGAGGAGGCTGCCCACTCTCAGGATAACTGTGCAAGTGTTCGTGTGTGTGCTGGAGGTGTGGAAACAGACTCCACGGATCTTTATGGGGGCACAGGTGTTCCCAGGTTAGGGATGTAGTTTAAACACCTCCACAAACCATAGAGAGGTCATCGCAAATACTTGGTTTTGGAGCCCAAACCTCACTTTCCCCCGCACTCCCGCCTAGACTTTCCATCAGGGAAGACAAGCAAAGCGATTCAATTAGAACCCAGGCGCTGCTGTCAGTTGGAGGAACTTCCCTGCACTCAGAATTCCAGAACACATTCTTAGGTGTGGGAGAGATGTGCAGCCCCACTGCACCCAGATGAATGCAGGAAAAGGTGTTCCGTTTAGGGAGAAGTCCTCTAAGTACTTCCTCAATGGATCAGGGGGCACTCACTGCTACGTGGCCTCCAAGCCCAACCCCCAGCTTTCCCTCATGGCCTGGCCTAAAAGAACACTCAGGGAACAGAAGCTAAGGGATACTAATAGAATCCAGGTGCTGCTGTCAGTTTGAGGAACATCCCCACACTCAGAATACAAGAACACATCTTCGTGTGTGTGCTGGATGTAGGGAAACAGTCAAAGCATCTTTCAGGGGGCACATTTATTCCATGGTTGTGGGTTGTAGGTTAAAAACCCACATCCCATGGATAGGCTCTCGCTTATACTTGGTTTAGAGCCCAACCCCCACTTTCCCCCACTCTCCAGCCTAGGCATGCCATCAGGGAAGACAAGCTAAGGGATTCTTTTAGAACCCAGGCGCTGCTGTCATTTGGAGGAGCCTCCCCACAATCAGGATACCTGAGCACGTCTCCGTGTGTGTGCTGGAGGTGGGGAAAAAGATTCCACGCATCTTTATGGGGCACAGGTGTTCCAAGGTTGGGGAAGTAGTTTAAAACCCTCCACTACCCACAGAGATGCACTCGCTAATACTTGGCTTTGAGCCCATCCCCCACCATCGCTTACTGCTAGGCCTAGGAAAACACTTAGGGAAGTCAAGCTAAGGGATTCTATTACAACCCAGGTGTTGCTGTCTGTTGGAGGAACCTCCCCACACTCACAACCCCAGAACACTTCTTCCTGTGTGTGCTGGACGTGGGGAAACATAGCACACGCATTTTTCAGGGGTCACAGTAATTCCCAAGTTGTGGGTTGTAGTTTAAACATCTCCACTACCCATGGAGAGGCACACGCTAATACTTAGTTTTAGATCCCAAATCCCACTTTCAACCACACACTGGCCTAGGCAAACCATCAGGGAAGACACGCAAAGGGATTCTATTCAAACCAAGACGCTGATGTCAGTTGGAGGAACTACCCCACCCTCAGGATACTGGAACCCAACCTTGTGTGGTGGGGAGATTTGAAGCCCCACTCCACGCAGATGAATGGGTGCTCAGGTGTTTCCCTTTATGGAGAATTCATCTAAATACTTCCTCAGTCCATCGGGGACACTCGCTACTATTTGGCCTCAAAGCCCAACCCCCAGGTTTCTCTCAGAGTCAGTCCTAGGGAAACACTCAGGGATTACAAGCTAAGGGATTCTATTAGAACCCAGCCGCTTCTGTCACCTGAAATTGCCAGCCCACACTCAGGATAGCAGAAAACTTCATGTGTGTTCTGGTGGTGGGGATACAGAGTCCACGCTTTTTTCAAGGAGCACAGGTATTCCCATGTTGTGGGCTTTTGGTTAATAACCTCCAAATCCCATGGAGAAGCACTCGCTAATACTTGGATTTAGAGCCCAACCCACCCTTTCCCCAGCACTCCGTATCAGGCAACCAAACAGGGTAGACAAGTTAAGCGATTTTATAAGAACCAAGGCCCTGCTCTCAGTTGGAGGAGGCTGCCCACTCTCAGGAAAACTGTGCAAGTGTTCGTGTGTGTGCTGGAGGTGTGGAAACAGACTCCACGGATCTTTATGGGGGCACAGGTGTTCCCAGGTTAGGGATGTAGTTTAAACACCTCCACAAACCATAGAGAGGTCATCGCAAATACTTGGTTTTGGAGCCCAAACCACACTTTCCCCCGCACTCCCGCCTAGGCTTTCCATCAGGGAAGACAAGCAAAGGGATTCAATTAGAACCCAGGCGCTGCTGTCAGTTGGAGGAACTTCCCTGCACTCAGAATTCCAGAACACATTCTTAGGTGTGGGAGAGATGTGCAGCCCCACTGCACCCAGATGAATGCAGGAAAAGGTGTTCCCTTTAGGGAGAAGTCCTCTAAGTACTTCCTCCATGAATCAGGGGGCACTCACTGCTACGTGGCCTCCAAGCCCAACCCCCAGCTTTCCCTCATGGCCTGGCCTAAAAGAACACTCAGGGAACAGAAGCTAAGGGATACTAATAGAATCCAGGTGCTGCTGTCAGTTTGAGGAACATCCCCACACTCAGAATACAAGAACACATCTTCGTGTGTGTGCTGGATGTAGGGAAACAGTCAAAGCATCTTTCAGGGGGCACATTTATTCCATGGTTGTGGGTTGTAGGTTAAAAACCCACATCCCATGGATAGGCTCTCGCTTATACTTGATTTAGAGCCCAACCCCCACTTTCCCCCACTCTCCAGCCTAGGCATGCCATCAGGGAAGACAAGCTAAGGGATTCTTTTAGAACCCAGGCGCTGCTGTCATTTGGAGGAGCCTCCCCACAATCAGGATACCTGAGCACGTCTCCGTGTGTGTGCTGGAGGTGGGGAAACAGATTCCATGCATCTTTATGGGGCACAGGTGTTCCAAGGTTGGGGAAGTAGTTTAAAACCCTCCACTACCCACAGAGATGCACTCGCTAATACTTGGCTTTAGAGCCCATCCCCCACCATCGCTTACTGCTAGGCCTAGGAAAACACTTAGGGAAGTCAAGCTAAGGGATTCTATTACAACCCAGGTGCTGCTGTCTGTTGGAGGAACCTTCCCACACCCAGAATCCCAGAACACTACTTCCTGTGTGTGCTGGACGTGGGGAAACATAGCACACGCATTTTTCAGGGGTCACAGTAATTCCCAAGTTGTGGGTTGTAGTTTAAACATCTCCACTACCCATGGAGAGGCACACGCTAATACTTAGTTTTAGATCCCAAATCCCACTTTCAACCACACACTGGCCTAGGCAAACCATCAGGGAAGACAAGCAAAGGGATTCTATTCAAACCAAGACGCTGATGTCAGTTGGAGGAACTACCCCACCCTCAGGATACTGGAACCCAACCTTGTGTGGTGGGGAGATTTGAAGCCCCACTCCACGCAGATGAATGGGTGCTCAGGTGTTTCCCTTTATGGAGAATTCATCTAAATACTTCCTCAGTCCATCGGGGACACTCGCTACTATTTGGCCTCAAAGCCCAACCCCCAGGTTTCTCTCAGAGTCAGTCCTAGGGAAACACTCAGGGATTACAAGCTAAGGGATTCTATTAGAACCCAGCCGCTTCTGTCACCTGAAATTGCCAGCCCACACTCAGGATAGCAGAAAACTTCATGTGTGTTTTGGTGGTGGGGATACAGAGTCCACGCTTTTTTCAAGGAGCACAGGTATTCCCATGTTGTGGGCTTTTGGTTAATAACCTCCAAATCCCATGGAGAAGCACTCGCTAATACTTGGATTTAGAGCCCAACCCACCCTTTCCCCAGCACTCCGTATCAGGCAACCAAACAGGGTAGACAAGTTAAGCGATTTTATAAGAACCAAGGCCCTGCTCTCAGTTGGAGGAGGCTGCCCACTCTCAGGAAAACTGTGCAAGTGTTCGTGTGTGTGCTGGAGGTGTGGAAACAGACTCCACGGATCTTTATGGGGGCACAGGTGTTCCCAGGTTAGGGATGTAGTTTAAACACCTCCACAAACCATAGAGAGGTCATCGCAAATACTTGGTTTTGGAGCCCAAACCACACTTTCCCCCGCACTCCCGCCTAGGCTTTCCATCAGGGAAGACAAGCAAAGGGATTCAATTAGAACCCAGGCGCTGCTGTCAGTTGGAGGAACTTCCCTGCACTCAGAATTCCAGAACACATTCTTAGGTGGGAGAGATGTGCAGCCCCACTGCACCCAGATGAATGCAGGAAAAGGTGTTCCCTTTAGGGAGAATTCCTCTAAGTACTTCCTCCATGAATCAGGGGGCACTCACTGCTACGTGGCCTCCAAGCCCAACCCCCAGCTTTCCCTCATGGCCTGGCCTAAAAGAACACTCAGGGAACAGAAGCTAAGGGATACTAATAGAATCCAGGTGCTGCTGTCAGTTTGAGGAACATCCCCACACTCAGAATACAAGAACACATCTTCGTGTGTGTGCTGGATGTAGGGAAACAGTCAAAGCATCTTTCAGGGGGCACATTTATTCCATGGTTGTGGGTTGTAGGTTAAAAACCCACATCCCATGGATAGGCTCTCGCTTATACTTGATTTAGAGCCCAACCCCCACTTTCCCCCACTCTCCAGCCTAGGCATGCCATCAGGGAAGACAAGCTAAGGGATTCTTTTAGAACCCAGGCGCTGCTGTCATTTGGAGGAGCCTCCCCACAATCAGGATACCTGAGCACGTCTCCGTGTGTGTGCTGGAGGTGGGGAAACAGATTCCACGCATCTTTATGGGGCACAGGTGTTCCAAGGTTGGGGAAGTAGTTTAAAACCCTCCACTACCCACAGAGATGCACTCGCTAATACTTGGCTTTAGAGCCCATCCCCCACCATCGCTTACTGCTAGGCCTAGGAAAACACTTAGGGAAGTCAAGCTAAGGGATTCTATTACAACCCAGGTGCTGCTGTCTGTTGGAGGAACCTTCCCACACCCAGAATCCCAGAACACTTCTTCCTGTGTGTGCTGGACGTGGGGAAACATAGCACACGCATTTTTCAGGGGTCACAGTAATTCCCAAGTTGTGGGTTGTAGTTTAAACATCTCCACTACCCATGGAGAGGCACACGCTAATACTTAGTTTTAGATCCCAAATCCCACTTTCAACCACACACTGGCCTAGGCAAACCATCAGGGAAGACAAGCAAAGGGATTCTATTCAAACCAAGACGCTGATGTCAGTTGGAGGAACTACCCCACCCTCAGGATACTGGAACCCAACCTTGTGTGGTGGGGAGATTTGAAGCCCCACTCCACGCAGATGAATGGGTGCTCAGGTGTTTCCCTTTATGGAGAATTCATCTAAATACTTCCTCAGTCCATCGGGGACACTCGCTACTATTTGGCCTCAAAGCCCAACCCCCAGGTTTCTCTCAGAGTCAGTCCTAGGGAAACACTCAGGGATTACAAGCTAAGGGATTCTATTAGAACCCAGCCGCTTCTGTCACCTGAAATTGCCAGCCCACACTCAGGATAGCAGAAAACTTCTTCATGTGTGTTCTGGTGGTGGGGATACAGAGTCCACGCTTTTTTCAAGGAGCACAGGTATTCCCATGTTGTGGGCTTTTGGTTAATAACCTCCAAATCCCATGGAGAAGCACTCGCTAATACTTGGATTTAGAGCCCAACCCACCCTTTCCCCAGCACTCCGTATCAGGCAACCAAACAGGGTAGACAAGTTAAGCGATTTTATAAGAACCAAGGCCCTGCTCTCAGTTGGAGGAGGCTGCCCACTCTCAGGATAACTGTGCAAGTGTTCGTGTGTGTGCTGGAGGTGTGGAAAGAGACTCCACGGATCTTTATGGGGGCACAGGTGTTCCCAGGTTAGGGATGTAGTTTAAACACCTCCACAAACCATAGAGAGCTCATCGCAAATACTTGGTTTTGGAGCCCAAACCACACTTTCCCCCGCACTCCCGCCTAGGCTTTCCATCAGGGAAGACAAGCAAAGGGATTCAATTAGAACCCAGGCGCTGCTGTCAGTTGGAGGAACTTCCCTGCACTCAGAATTCCAGAACACATTCTTAGGTGTGGGAGAGATGTGCAGCCCCACTGCACCCAGATGAATACAGGAAAAGGTGTTCCCTTTAGGGAGAAGTCCTCTAAGTACTTCCTCAATGAATCAGGGGGCACTCACTGCTACGTGGCCTCCAAGCCCAACCCCCAGCTTTCCCTCATGGCCTGGCCTAAAAGAACACTCAGGGAACAGAAGCTAAGGGATACTAATAGTATCCAGGTGCTACTGTCAGTTTCAGGAAATTCCCCACACTCAGAATACCAGAACATATCTTCGTGTGTGTGCTGGATGTAGGGAAACAGTCAAAGCATCTTTCAGGGGGCACATTTATTCCATGGTTGTGGGTTGTAGGTTAAAAACCCACATCCCATGGATAGGCTCTCGCTTATACTTGGTTTAGAGCCCAACCCCCACTTTCCCCCACTCTCCAGCCTAGGCATGCCATCAGGGAAGACAAGCTAAGGGATTCTTTTAGAACCCAGGCGCTGCTGTCATTTGGAGGAGCCTCCCCACAATCAGGATACCTGAGCACGTCTCCGTGTGTGTGCTGGAGGTGGGGAAACAGATTCCACGCATCTTTATGGGGCACAGGTGTTCCAAGGTTGGGGAAGTAGTTTAAAACCCTCCACTACCCACAGAGATGCACTCGCTAATACTTGGCTTTAGAGCCCATCCCCCACCATCGCTTACTGCTAGGCCTCGGAAAACACTAAGGGAAGTCAAGCTAAGGGATTCTATTACAACCCAGGTGCTGCTGTCTGTTGGAGGAACCTCCCCACACTCAGAACCCCAGAACACTTCTTCCTGTGTGTGCTGGACGTGGGGAAACATAGCACACGCATTTTTCAGGGGTCACAGTAATTCCCAAGTTGTGGGTTGTAGTTTAAACATCTCCACTACCCATGGAGAGGCACACGCTAATACTTAGTTTTAGATCCCAAATCCCACTTTCAACCACACACTGGCCTAGGCAAACCATCAGGGAAGACAAGCAAAGGGATTCTATTCAAACCAAGACGCTGATGTCAGTTGGAGGAACTACCCCACCCTCAGGATACTGGAACCCAACCTTGTGTGGTGGGGAGATTTGAAGCCCCACTCCACGCAGATGAATGGGTGCTCAGGTGTTTCCTTTTATGGAGAATTCATCTAAATACTTCCTCAGTCCATCGGGGACACTCGCTACTATTTGGCCTCAAAGCCCAACCCCCAGGTTTCTCTCAGAGTCAGTCCTAGGGAAACACTCAGGGATTACAAGCTAAGGGATTCTATTAGAACCCAGCCGCTTCTGTCACCTGAAATTGCCAGCCCACACTCAGGATAGCAGAAAACTTCTTCATGTGTGTTCTGGTGGTGGGGATACAGAGGCAAGCTTTTTTCAAGGAGCACAGGTATTCCCATGTTGTGGGCTTTTGGTTAATAACCTCCAAATCCCATGGAGAAACACTCGCTAATACTTGGATTTAGAGCCCAACCCACCCTTTCCCCAGCACTCCGTATCAGGCAACCAAACAGGGTAGACAAGTTAAGCGATTTTATAAGAACCAAGGCCCTGCTCTCAGTTGGAGGAGGCTGCCCACTCTCAGGATAACTGTGCAAGTGTTCGTGTGTGTGCTGGAGGTGTGGAAACAGACTCCACGGATCTTGATGGGGGCACAGGTGTTCCCAGGTTAGGGATGTAGTTTAAACACCTCCACAAACCATAGAGAGGTCATCGCAAATACTTGGTTTTGGAGCCCAAACCGCACATTCCCCCGCACTCCCGCCTAGGCTTTCCATCAGGGAAGACAAGCAAAGGGATTCAATTAGAACCCAGGCGCTGCTGTCAGTTGGAGGATCTTCCCTGCACTCAGAATTCCAGAACACATTCTTAGGTGTGGGAGAGATGTGCAGCCCCACTGCACCCAGATGAATGCAGGAAAAGGTGTTCCCTTTAGGGAGAAGTCCTCTAAGTACTTCCTCAATGGATCAGGGGGCACTCACTGCTACGTGGCCTCCAAGCCCAACCCCCAGCTTTCCCTCATGGCCTGGCCTAAAAGAACACTCAGGGAACAGAAGCTAAGGGATACTAATAGAATCCAGGTGCTGCTGTCAGTTTGAGGAACATCCCCACACTCAGAATACAAGAACACATCTTCGTGTGTGTGCTGGATGTAGGGAAACAGTCAAAGCATCTTTCACGGGGCACATTTATTCCATGGTTGTGGGTTGTAGTTTAAAAACCCACATCCCATGGATAGGCTCTCGCTTATACTTGGTTTAGAGCCCAACCCACACTTTCCCCCACTCTCCAGCATAGGCATGCCATCAGGGAAGACAAGCTAAGGGATTCCTTTAGGACCCAGGTGCTGCTGTCATTTGGAGGAGCCTCCCCACAATCAGGATACCTGAGCACGTCTCCGTGTGTGTGCTGGAGGTGGGGAAACAGATTCCACGCATCTTTATGGGGCACAGGTGTTCCAAGGTTGGGGAAGTAGTTTAAAACCCTCCACTACCCACAGAGATGCACTCGCTAATACTTGGCTTTAGAGCCCATCCCCCACCATCGCTTAGTGCTAGGCCTAGGAAAACACTTAGGGAAGTCAAGCTAAGGGATTCTATTACAACCCAGGTGCTGCTGTCTGTTGGAGGAACCTCCCCACACTCAGAACCCCAGAACACTTCTTCCTGTGTGTGCTGGACGTGGAGAAACATAGCACACGCATTTTTCAGGGGTCACAGTAATTCCCAAGTTGTGGGTTGTAGTTTAAACATCTCCACTACCCATGGAGAGGCACACGCTAATACTTAGTTTTAGATCCCAAATCCCACTTTCAACCTCACACTGGCCTAGGCAAACCATCAGGGAAGACAAGCAAAGGGATTCTATTCAAACCAAGACGCTGATGTCAGTTGGAGGAACTACCCCACCCTCAGGATACTGGAACCCAACCTTGTGTGGTGGGGAGATTTGAAGCCCCACTCCACGCAGATGAATGGGTGCTCAGGTGTTTCCCTTTATGGAGAATTCATCTAAATACTTCCTCAGTCCATCGGGGACACTCGCTACTATTTGGCCTCAAAGCCCAACCCCCAGGTTTCTCTCAGAGTCAGTCCTAGGGAAACACTCAGGGATTACAAGCTAAGGGATTCTATTAGAACCCAGCCGCTTCTGTCACCTGAAATTGCCAGCCCACACTCAGGATAGCAGAAAACTTCTTCATGTGTGTTCTGGTGGTGGGGATACAGAGTCCACGCTTTTTTCAAGGAGCACAGGTATTCCCATGTTGTGGGCTTTTGGTTAATAACCTCCAAATCCCATGGAGAAGCACTCGCTAATACTTGGATTTAGAGCCCAACCCACCCTTTCCCCAGCACTCCGTATCAGGCAACCAAACAGGGTAGACAAGTTAAGCGATTTTATAAGAACCAAGGCCCTGCTCTCAGTTGGAGGAGGCTGCCCACTCTCAGGATAACTGTGCAAGTGTTCGTGTGTGTGCTGGAGGTGTGGAAACAGACTCCACGGATCTTTATGGGGGCACAGGTGTTCCCAGGTTAGGGATGTAGTTTAAACACCTCCACAAACCATAGAGAGGTCATCGCAAATACTTGGTTTTGGAGCCCAAACCACACTTTCCCCCGCACTCCCGCCTAGGCTTTCCATCAGGGAAGACAAGCAAAGGGATTCAATTAGAACCCAGGCGCTGCTGTCAGTTGGAGGAACTTCCCTGCACTCAGAATTCCAGAACACATTCTTAGGTGTGGGAGAGATGTGCAGCCCCACTGCACCCAGATGAATGCAGGAAAAGGTGTTCCCTTTAGGGAGAAGTCCTCTAAGTACTTCCTCCATGAATCAGGGGGCACTCACTGCTACGTGGCCTCCAAGCCCAACCGCCAGCTTTCCCTCATGGCCTGGCCTAAAAGAACACTCAGGGAACAGAAGCTAAGGGATACTAATAGAATCCAGGTGCTGCTGTCAGTTTGAGGAACATCCCCACACTCAGAATACAAGAACACATCTTCGTGTGTGTGCTGGATGTAGGGAAACAGTCAAAGCATCTTTCAGGGGGCACATTTATTCCATGGTTGTGGGTTGTAGGTTAAAAACCCACATCCCATGGATAGGCTCTCGCTTATACTTGGTTTAGAGCCCAACCCCCACTTTCCCCCACTCTCCAGCCAAGGCATGCCATCAGGGAAGACAAGCTAAGGGATTCCTTTAGGACCCAGGCGCTGCTGTCATTTGGAGGAGCCTCCCCACAATCAGGATACCTGAGCACGTCTCCGTGTGTGTGCTGGAGGTGGGGAAACAGATTCCACGCATCTTTATGGGGCACAGGTGTTCCAAGGTTGGGGAAGTAGTTTAAAACCCTCCACTACCCACAGAGATGCACTCGCTAATACTTGGCTTTAGAGCCCATCCCCCACCATCGCTTACTGCTAGGCCTAGGAAAACACTTAGGGAAGTCAAGCTAAGGGATTCTATTACAACCCAGGTGCTGCTGTCTGTTGGAGGAACCTTCCCACACCCAGAATCCCAGAACACTACTTCCTGTGTGTGCTGGACGTGGGGAAACATAGCACACGCATTTTTCAGGGGTCACAGTAATTCCCAAGTTGTGGGTTGTAGTTTAAACATCTCCACTACCCATGGAGAGGCACACGCTAATACTTAGTTTTAGATCCCAAATCCCACTTTCAACCACACACTGGCCTAGGCAAACCATCAGGGAAGACAAGCAAAGGGATTCTATTCAAACCAAGACGCTGATGTCAGTTGGAGGAACTACCCCACCCTCAGGATACTGGAACCCAACCTTGTGTGGTGGGGAGATTTGAAGCCCCACTCCACGCAGATGAATGGGTGCTCAGGTGTTTCCCTTTATGGAGAATTCATCTAAATACTTCCTCAGTCCATCGGGGACACTCGCTACTATTTGGCCTCAAAGCCCAACCCCCAGGTTTCTCTCAGAGTCAGTCCTAGGGAAACACTCAGGGATTACAAGCTAAGGGATTCTATTAGAACCCAGCCGCTTCTGTCACCTGAAATTGCCAGCCCACACTCAGGATAGCAGAAAACTTCATGTGTGTTCTGGTGGTGGGGATACAGAGTCCACGCTTTTTTCAAGGAGCACAGGTATTCCCATGTTGTGGGCTTTTGGTTAATAACCTCCAAATCCCATGGAGAAGCACTCGCTAATACTTGGATTTAGAGCCCAACCCACCCTTTCCCCAGCACTCCGTATCAGGCAACCAAACAGGGTAGACAAGTTAAGCGATTTTATAAGAACCAAGGCCCTGCTCTCAGTTGGAGGAGGCTGCCCACTCTCAGGAAAACTATGCAAGTGTTCGTGTGTGTGCTGGAGGTGTGGAAACAGACTCCACGGATCTTTATGGGGGCACAGGTGTTCCCAGGTTAGGGATGTAGTTTAAACACCTCCACAAACCATAGAGAGGTCATCGCAAATACTTGGGTTTGGAGCCCAAACCACACTTTCCCCCGCACTCCCGCCTAGGCTTTCCATCAGGGAAGACAAGCAAAGGGATTCAATTAGAACCCAGGCGCTGCTGTCAGTTGGAGGAACTTCCCTGCACTCAGAATTCCAGAACACATTCTTAGGTGTGGGAGAGATGTGCAGCCCCACTGCACCCAGATGAATGCAGGAAAAGGTGTTCCCTTTAGGGAGAAGTCCTCTAAGTACTTCCTCCATGAATCAGGGGGCACTCACTGCTACGTGGCCTCCAAGCCCAACCCCCAGCTTTCCCTCATGGCCTGGCCTAAAAGAACACTCAGGGAACAGAAGCTAAGGGATACTAATAGAATCCAGGTGCTGCTGTCAGTTTGAGGAACATCCCCACACTCAGAATACAAGAACACATCTTCGTGTGTGTGCTGGATGTAGGGAAACAGTCAAAGCATCTTTCAGGGGGCACATTTATTCCATGGTTGTGGGTTGTAGGTTAAAAACCCACATCCCATGGATAGGCTCTCGCTTATACTTGATTTAGAGCCCAACCCCCACTTTCCCCCACTCTCCAGCCTAGGCATGCCATCAGGGAAGACAAGCTAAGGGATTCTTTTAGAACCCAGGCGCTGCTGTCATTTGGAGGAGCCTCCCCACAATCAGGATACCTGAGCACGTCTCCGTGTGTGTGCTGGAGGTGGGGAAACAGATTCCACGCATCTTTATGGGGCACAGGTGTTCCAAGGTTGGGGAAGTAGTTTAAAACCCTCCACTACCCACAGAGATGCACTCGCTAATACTTGGCTTTAGAGCCCATCCCCCACCATCGCTTACTGCTAGGCCTAGGAAAACACTTAGGGAAGTCAAGCTAAGGGATTCTATTACAACCCAGGTGCTGCTGTCTGTTGGAGGAACCTTCCCACACCCAGAATCCCAGAACACTTCTTCCTGTGTGTGCTGGACGTGGGGAAACATAGCACACGCATTTTTCAGGGGTCACAGTAATTCCCAAGTTGTGGGTTGTAGTTTAAACATCTCCACTACCCATGGAGAGGCACACGCTAATACTTAGTTTTAGATCCCAAATCCCACTTTCAACCACACACTGGCCTAGGCAAACCATCAGGGAAGACAAGCAAAGGGATTCTATTCAAACCAAGACGCTGATGTCAGTTGGAGGAACTACCCCACCCTCAGGATACTGGAACCCAACCTTGTGTGGTGGGGAGATTTGAAGCCCCACTCCACGCAGATGAATGGGTGCTCAGGTGTTTCCCTTTATGGAGAATTCATCTAAATACTTCCTCAGTCCATCGGGGACACTCGCTACTATTTGGCCTCAAAGCCCAACCCCCAGGTTTCTCTCAGAGTCAGTCCTAGGGAAACACTCAGGGATTACAAGCTAAGGGATTCTATTAGAACCCAGCCGCTTCTGTCACCTGAAATTGCCAGCCCACACTCAGGATAGCAGAAAACTTCTTCATGTGTGTTCTGGTGGTGGGGATACAGAGTCCACGCTTTTTTCAAGGAGCACAGGTATTCCCATGTTGTGGGCTTTTGGTTAATAACCTCCAAATCCCATGGAGAAGCACTCGCTAATACTTGGATTTAGAGCCCAACCCACCCTTTCCCCAGCACTCCGTATCAGGCAACCAAACAGGGTAGACAAGTTAAGCGATTTTATAAGAACCAAGGCCCTGCTCTCAGTTGGAGGAGGCTGCCCACTCTCAGGATAACTGTGCAAGTGTTCGTGTGTGTGCTGGAGGTGTGGAAAGAGACTCCACGGATCTTTATGGGGGCACAGGTGTTCCCAGGTTAGGGATGTAGTTTAAACACCTCCACAAACCATAGAGAGCTCATCGCAAATACTTGGTTTTGGAGCCCAAACCACACTTTCCCCCGCACTCCCGCCTAGCATTTCCATCAGGGAAGACAAGCAAAGGGATTCAATTAGAACCCAGGCGCTGCTGTCAGTTGGAGGAACTTCCCTGCACTCAGAATTCCAGAACACATTCTTAGGTGTGGGAGAGATGTGCAGCCCCACTGCACCCAGATGAATACAGGAAAAGGTGTTCCCTTTAGGGAGAAGTCCTCTAAGTACTTCCTCAATGAATCAGGGGGCACTCACTGCTACGTGGCCTCCAAGCCCAACCCCCAGCTTTCCCTCATGGCCTGGCCTAAAAGAACACTCAGGGAACAGAAGCTAAGGGATACTAATAGTATCCAGGTGCTACTGTCAGTTTCAGGAAATTCCCCACACTCAGAATACCAGAACACATCTTCGTGTGTGTGCTGGATGTAGGGAAACAGTCAAAGCATCTTTCAGGGGGCACATTTATTCCATGGTTGTGGGTTGTAGGTTAAAAACCCACATCCCATGGATAGGCTCTCCCTTATACTTGGTTTAGAGCCCAACCCCCACTTTCCCCCACTCTCCAGCCTAGGCATGCCATCAGGGAAGACAAGCTAAGGGATTCTTTTAGAACCCAGGCGCTGCTGTCATTTGGAGGAGCCTCCCCACAATCAGGATACCTGAGCACGTCTCCGTGTGTGTGCTGGAGGTGGGGAAACAGATTCCACGCATCTTTATGGGGCACAGGTGTTCCAAGGTTGGGGAAGTAGTTTAAAACCCTCCACTACCCACAGAGATGCACTCGCTAATACTTGGCTTTAGAGCCCATCCCCCACCATCGCTTACTGCTAGGCCTCGGAAAACACTAAGGGAAGTCAAGCTAAGGGATTCTATTACAACCCAGGTGCTGCTGTCTGTTGGAGGAACCTCCCCACACTCAGAACCCCAGAACACTTCTTCCTGTGTGTGCTGGACGTGGGGAAACATAGCACACGCATTTTTCAGGGGTCACAGTAATTCCCAAGTTGTGGGTTGTAGTTTAAACATCTCCACTACCCATGGAGAGGCACACGCTAATACTTAGTTTTAGATCCCAAATCCCACTTTCAACCACACACTGGCCTAGGCAAACCATCAGGGAAGACAAGCAAAGGGATTCTATTCAAACCAAGACGCTGATGTCAGTTGGAGGAACTACCCCACCCTCAGGATACTGGAACCCAACCTTGTGTGGTGGGGAGATTTGAAGCCCCACTCCACGCAGATGAATGGGTGCTCAGGTGTTTCCTTTTATGGAGAATTCATCTAAATACTTCCTCAGTCCATCGGGGACACTCGCTACTATTTGGCCTCAAAGCCCAACCCCCAGGTTTCTCTCAGAGTCAGTCCTAGGGAAACACTCAGGGATTACAAGCTAAGGGATTCTATTAGAACCCAGCCGCTTCTGTCACCTGAAATTGCCAGCCCACACTCAGGATAGCAGAAAACTTCTTCATGTGTGTTCTGGTGGTGGGGATACAGAGGCAAGCTTTTTTCAAGGAGCACAGGTATTCCCATGTTGTGGGCTTTTGGTTAATAACCTCCAAATCCCATGGAGAAACACTCGCTAATACTTGGATTTAGAGCCCAACCCACCCTTTCCCCAGCACTCCGTATCAGGCAACCAAACAGGGTAGACAAGTTAAGCGATTTTATAAGAACCAAGGCCCTGCTCTCAGTTGGAGGAGGCTGCCCACTCTCAGGATAACTGTGCAAGTGTTCGTGTGTGTGCTGGAGGTGTGGAAACAGACTCCACGGATCTTGATGGGGGCACAGGTGTTCCCAGGTTAGGGATGTAGTTTAAACACCTCCACAAACCATAGAGAGGTCATCGCAAATACTTGGTTTTGGAGCCCAAACCGCACATTCCCCCGCACTCCCGCCTAGGCTTTCCATCAGGGAAGACAAGCAAAGGGATTCAATTAGAACCCAGGCGCTGCTGTCAGTTGGAGGATCTTCCCTGCACTCAGAATTCCAGAACACATTCTTAGGTGTGGGAGAGATGTGCAGCCCCACTGCACCCAGATGAATGCAGGAAAAGGTGTTCCCTTTAGGGAGAAGTCCTCTAAGTACTTCCTCAATGGATCAGGGGGCACTCACTGCTACGTGGCCTCCAAGCCCAACCCCCAGCTTTCCCTCATGGCCTGGCCTAAAAGAACACTCAGGGAACAGAAGCTAAGGGATACTAATAGAATCCAGGTGCTGCTGTCAGTTTGAGGAACATCCCCACACTCAGAATACAAGAACACATCTTCGTGTGTGTGCTGGATGTAGGGAAACAGTCAAAGCATCTTTCACGGGGCACATTTATTCCATGGTTGTGGGTTGTAGGTTAAAAACCCACATCCCATGGATAGGCTCTCGCTTATACTTGGTTTAGAGCCCAACCCACACTTTCCCCCACTCTCCAGCATAGGCATGCCATCAGGGAAGACAAGCTAAGGGATTCCTTTAGGACCCAGGTGCTGCTGTCATTTGGAGGAGCCTCCCCACAATCAGGATACCTGAGCACGTCTCCGTGTGTGTGCTGGAGGTGGGGAAACAGATTCCACGCATCTTTATGGGGCACAGGTGTTCCAAGGTTGGGGAAGTAGTTTAAAACCCTCCACTACCCACAGAGATGCACTCGCTAATACTTGGCTTTAGAGCCCATCCCCCACCATCGCTTAGTGCTAGGCCTAGGAAAACACTTAGGGAAGTCAAGCTAAGGGATTCTATTACAACCCAGGTGCTGCTGTCTGTTGGAGGAACCTCCCCACACTCAGAACCCCAGAACACTTCTTCCTGTGTGTGCTGGACGTGGAGAAACATAGCACACGCATTTTTCAGGGGTCACAGTAATTCCCAAGTTGTGGGTTGTAGTTTAAACATCTCCACTACCCATGGAGAGGCACACGGTAATACTTAGTTTTAGATCCCAAATCCCACTTTCAACCACACACTGGCCTAGGCAAACCATCAGGGAAGACAAGCAAAGGGATTCTATTCAAACCAAGACGCTGATGTCAGTTGGAGGAACTACCCCACCCTCAGGATACTGGAACCCAACCTTGTGTGGTGGGGAGATTTGAAGCCCCACTCCACGCAGATGAATGGGTGCTCAGGTGTTTCCCTTTATGGAGAATTCATCTAAATACTTCCTCAGTCCATCGGGGACACTCGCTACTATTTGGCCTCAAAGCCCAACCCCCAGGTTTCTCTCAGAGTCAGTCCTAGGGAAACACTCAGGGATTACAAGCTAAGGGATTCTATTAGAACCCAGCCGCTTCTGTCACCTGAAATTGCCAGCCCACACTCAGGATAGCAGAAAACTTCTTCATGTGTGTTCTGGTGGTGGGGGATACAGAGTCCACGCTTTTTTCAAGGAGCACAGGGTATTCCCATGTTGTGGGCCTTTTGGTTAATAACCTCCAAATCCCATGGAAGAAGCACTCGCTAATACTTGGATTTAGAGCCCAACCCACCCTTTCCCCAGCACTCCGTATCAGGCAACCAAACAGGGTAGACAAGTTATAGCGATTTTATAAGAACCAAGGCCCCTGCTCTCAGTTGGAGGAGGCTGCCCACTCTCAGGATAACTGTGCAAGTGTTCGTGTGTGTGCTGGAGGGTGTGGAAACAGACTCCACGGATCTTTATGGGGGCACAGGTGTTCCCAGGTTAGGGATGTAGTTTAAAACACCTCCACAAACCATAGAGAGGTCATCGCAAATACTTGGTTTTGGAGCCCAAACCACACTTTTCCCCCGCACTCCCGCCTAGGCTTTCCATCAGGGAAGACAAGCAAAGGGATTCAATTAGAACCCATGGCGCTGCTGTCAGTTGGAGGAACTTCCCTGCACTCAGAATTCCAGAACACATTCTTAGGTGTGGGAGAGATGTGCAGCCCCACTGCACCCAGATGAATGCAGGAAAAGGTGTTCCCTTTAGGGAGAAGTCCTCTAAGTACTTCCTCCATGAATCAGGGGGCACTCACTCGCTACGTGGCCTCCAAGCCCAACCGCCAGCTTTCCCTCATGGCCTGGCCTAAAAGAACACTC